>NC_082709.1:46239838-46548017 GCF_030144855.1 Hypanus sabinus
AGCCAGAAACACCAGCTCTCAGTTCCTCGAATTTATTCAGAAACAATTTCGTTCTGGCAGTGATATCTAATGTTATTTGTTGCCTACCTTCTCATTTCTGCCTATATTTCAGAAAAAGTTGATTATTCGATTGACCATATATGCCATGGCTCTGAGAATTCCCTAACCACTATTTATAAATGCTTATGAAACTATATTTCTTTGGTATGGTAAATGTCATTTAAAACTAAACTGGCTTTTCACTAGCATTTAAAAGCATTCAAACATTTTCCACTGATTCCCAAAACATCAACTGTTAATTCCCATCCAAAGATGCTGCCTGACCTGCCGAGCTCCACCATTGCTCTAGATTTCCAGCATCTGCACTACCTCTTGTGTGTAGCATTCTTTTATTTCTCTGGACAACTTACAGACTTCTCCTTCTACCTCACTGACCTGGAACAGATGTAAAGATCAGTATCATTTCCCTTACTGGTTTTTGATTCTCTCTACACATTCCCTTTGAGCTTGGCACACAACAGTGTGATTATTTTTTTTAAATCCTTCATATAATCCAAATTTTCTTGCATTATATATACCCACACAAGGAGGATTTCCTTTCAAGGTCTGTTTTGTAATCAACAATACAAGGGACATTCGTAAATCTAAATTTGATACACTCTCAGATTTGTACACAGGGTAGCACAATTCTTTAAGATTGAAATGTAAGGGAATTGCTTCCATATTGATAATATTTTTGTAACAGTATTTCTTTATTGTCTGGGGATTTGGAGATCCAATTTAGTAGAAAAGACAACAATGTGTTCTTGTTTTTCAATCCAACAGACAGCAACTTTGTTCTGGGGAATGCTCAGGTTCTGAACCTGTATCCGATAGTGTACTGCTCTGATGGATTCTGTGAACTGACTGGCTATGCTCGAGCTGAACTCATGCAGAAGAGCTGCGCTTGTAAATTCCTCTATGGAGTAGAAACAAATGAAGTCATGAAAATCCAGATTCAGAAAGCACTGGATGAAAAGCGCGAGTTCAAGACTGAACTTATTTTCTATAAGAAAAGTGGTGAGTAAACTGAATTAAGTTCACTTTTACTTTGGAATATGTGTTCATATATGCTTTCTTTCCACCTCATACAGGAGGCCATTATTTTTTCTTACCTCATCTCTACTGTCAGTTACCAATGCTGCAGATCTTTTAAAGGTGCTGATTATCTTCATTTTGACAATGAGTGTGCATGACAAACCAAAGTTGATTGTTGAGCCACTAAGGTCAAGGATGGACCCTCAGCTAGACTTGCTGGCCGTGCTTCCTTAACACACTTTATTTTCACCGTCTTTAGTGGACAACTTGGCTCGTGGGTGGAGGAGGCACGAGCAGTAGCAGATCTTCGCCAGGGATCAAAAGCATTCCAATAAGCTGCAAAATTTAAAACAGGCATTGGTTTTAACCAAGAGCAACAAAATCCAGCTGTTCAAATTCATTCTGCAAACTGTATTTTTTCTGAGCCATTAAGATCTGAAAGGATGCACTCATTTCTAGATGACTTATCTGAATGATTTCTGGAGAGGTCGGGTCATGGCACAGAGTTTGAAACAGTTTAATGTTTAAAGATGAGTACTGGATTAAAGGATTCACCCTTTAAAGCTGCAATGACTGTGAGAACAGCTCTCACTCTGACAATGAGGAGGGTGAAAGACAATGAATTTGACCATTCAGCCACTTGAATGCTCCACAATTCAAAAATGCTTCGGATGCTCTTGAAACATTTTGGAAGTGCACCATTGTTCACTTAGATCGCAAAATTAGTTACATCTTTGGAAAAGAGCAGATTCTGAGTATCCATTGTTCCCTGAATGGAGAAAGAGGAAGATTCACAACAGGATGCAGGCAGAATAAATGAGTGGACATAAAGATGCCAGAGCATAGCATGGGGGATTACAAATGTATTGACTGTAACAGGAAGAACTGCAAAACTTATTAACTAAAATAATGGAAATCTGTTAAATGTTGGTGTTCAGAGGATTTCAAGGATCTGAGAGCAAATCCCAACCTTAGTCATTTTATACTTGGCGATTTCTACAGCAAAAATATCTTCCAAATCAGCATTACAGATCAATGTAATGAACCATTTTCATTCAAAGATTCTATCCTTGACACAACAAGTCTAGACATTCAGAGATATAAAAGCCACAACATAAAAGCTTGATGTAATCTGAATATGACCTCCCTTAAATACTCAATGTAAGTTAGCTTGGCAGGCAGCTTCTCATCAAATAATTCCAAAAATGGGCAGGTCAGTGGTAGTTCCAGATAAATCTGAGTGAGGGTCAGTTAGCTAAGATTGCACTGGGCAAAAAAAAACACATCAATGGCATTTTAGATCAGCAAGCTCTTGCGAAGCTGGGTCCTTGCCACTTCTGGTGCTGCTAAATTTCCAAGAAACTAAAATACATAAAGTCTCCTCATTAAGTGATTTTATAGATGTTTAGTTGACCTCAGGAATGGTCTATCCTACTTTCAGGTTGGACAAATTCTTGCAGTACTTGGGACTTGACTGTCTGATGGTGATGCAGCCTCTCTGGCTCCAATCAGTGCTGAAATTTCTTGTCCTGTTCATCCTTTCTATGGTCAAAAAACACTACTGATCGTAAAGAACGCTAAAATCTGCAACTCTACCTCACTGGCTAGCAGGATATTGAAGGCGCTGTACAGTTACGTCCTAATACCATGGAGTGGGCCCTCACTCCACGCCAAGGCCTACCACAGCTACTCAGGGAAACAGGTGTTGGAAGTGCTGTGCAAGGACTCAGAAGTGTGGTAAGCATGCTGGCGTTCGAGCAAGACTTGATGCAGGCCCACGCTCATGCCAACTCCACTCGCTAAAGTCTGATCTAAAAAACAAGCTGGACTACCTGCATCTGTGTTTGGACCAATAGGAGATGAGGGACTGCTGCACGCTTGTCTTAACAGAAACATATCTCCCAGGCCTCCACTCCTGACTCAGCCACCCAGGGGTCAGAGATATTGTGATCTCCAATCAGACCCACCAAGGAGATCTGTGTGGCTACGTCAATAAGAACCGGTGCATGAACACCTTGGTAATGGTTCAGTGCTCACCACAGACAGAGTTTTTAATGGTCCTTCTACTTTGTGAAGGATTTCACTGCCATTGTGATTGCTGCTGTTTACACCCCCCACGCTAGTGCTGAGGAAATGTTCCTGGTCTGTACCAACGTTCATGCAGCCTCCAAGGCTGCCTCACTCTACACCTTGGATTCTCAAACCACACATCCATTTTGCTAATATCTGCATACAGACTGGCTAAACAAGTCAAACCAGCTTACAGGGAGATCAGCACCTAGCTAGACGATGTCACCTCAGCACCGCAGGACTGTATTGAAAGCACAGCTGGGACTGTATTCAGGGAGGTGGCTACCTATGATCATCACATCAACGTTGATGTGTATGTGGGACTGGTGACTGGCTACATAAGAAAGTACATTGATTAAACACTACACTGCCAGGGCAAGGCAGAAACCACAGCTGACTGCAGGTGTCCATGCACTGCTTAGGGACCAGGATGCTGTCTTCAGATTGGGGATAGAACAACTCTAAGGTCTTCAAGAGCCACACTCTCCCATGCCATCATGAAGGAAAACAAGTGTACTCACAGAAAACTTACAGACACTTTTGTGACATGTGTGCATGTGGCAAAGTATCGAAACCACAACAAATTAGAAGTTCACCCTGAGAGTCAACGACAACGACAACTCCCTTCCTGATAGGCTGAACGCCTTCTATGCAAGATTTGACGCCATCGATGATGTGACATTGAGGAAAAAGCTCCTCTCCCCCTGAGGAACAGACGCCCTGTTTGGCCGCAGCGGAGATGAAGAGGATCACACCCGCACACGGCTGCGGAGCTACCTGCTCGGGTGCTAGAGGACTGTGTGGCCCAGCTAACAGTGGTCTTAACGGATATCTTTCATTTCTCTTTCTAACAATCCATTGTCCCTGCAGGCTTCAAGGCAGCCACCATTATTCTGATGCTTAAGAGAGCAATGGTAACCGGCCTAAACGATTATCGCCCAGTGGCACTGGCCTCGACAATAATGAAGTGCTTTGAGTGACTAGTAATGGATTGTATAAAATCCCATCTTCCAGCTACATTGGACCCTTTCCAGTTCACCTGCCGTTCATTCCAGAGCACTGAGATGATGCATAGCCGCGGCCCTCCACTCAAATCCTGTCACACCTAGAAAACGATGCCGAGTACACCAGGTTGTTGTTCATCGACTTCAGTTTGACATTTAACAGAATGAAAATCAGGTTTAATATCACCAGCATATGTCATATGACTGGTCCTGATGGAAGTTCTTGCCCCAAAATATCAGTAGTTTGTTTCTTTCCCTGGATGCTGCCTGGTCTGCTGATTCCTCCAGCATTTTGTAGACAGTAAATAGTGCCATTTTGTAATGAGCACTTTCATGATACCTTGCTGTATTCATCAGAGTCTTTCAAAAGTATCTTTCATCTCTAGCAAATGGCCTTATCAACAATTGAGCCAGTAAGAATTTGGTACTGAAAATTACTACATTTTTTACAGTGAGGTCAATGATGTCAACATGCCCTAATAATAAAATATAATAATCTATTTTAGTTCATTGTGTAAAATTTGTCAGAGACCTGTAAAGGGTTTCTTTAAGTGAGGGAGGTGTTGCACGCCAGCAACTGCGTGGATCTTAGTGTTGAAGAAGCCGCATCCAGTGGCAAAGAAGTCTAATTCTGTTGAAGCTTTTCTCTATCTTAGCAGCCATTAAAGAGTATACATTTATTAGAGTGTACATTTATCTATTAAGAGGCTGGCTGGTTATGAAACCTTGGATCTAAGACACTCAGTTGCACAAATATCAGCAGTCAGCTAAAATTCTGAAATTCTGTTCTCTGTTTACCACCGTCACTCACCCCCACTCCCAGAAAATTCAGGTGTGTTTCTATTTTCCAGAGGCATGTGCAAACAATTTTGATGATTACTCTGAGTCATTGCATCATTAATCAGTCTCAGAATGTAATTTAATAGCATGGGTCCAGTTGGCTTGTTTATTCTTTATTGAGAGTCCATCTTGATGTGGGATATGTAGAAGTGCCATATGCACCTGGAGGAAGAAAATACATTGAAAATATTTTTTTCTGTTAATATGAGATGAGCTTCTGATGTGATCATTGAAATCTTATCAGATTGTGCTGTATGTTTGCTAACAGAGCAATAACCTTCCCAACTGATCCATTAGAAAGCAAGTCTTGGCCTGGCTCAGTGAGCCAGGTTACGACAAGAGCAGCTGTTTCATGACATTTTGGAACAGCCATTATTAAAGAATTCCTTTCAGGTAGGAGATGCAAATACATCTGCAATAGTGGGAATAAGGAAGGGAACACTGTGGGCACCTGACTATGATGGCAACAATAAATGCAAAAATAATCCATGTCTCAACTGCTTCCTAATCTGCTTGACTCCTTGTCCACCTTAATGTGAAGCTAGAATGAAGCAAAATGGAATTCTTCCTAGAGCTGAAACCTTGAAAACCAGGTTTAAAGATCAGCTTAGTGATGCACAGAGATCTTTGGCCACCTCTTTACATCTAAAGTGCATCTCTGCTTTAGGATGAGCAGCAGGATGCCTTTAACATCCTTGCCAAAACCATTGTTTGTTTAGGCCACATTAATTAAGTGGCTCTCTCCAATATAAATGACTGTCAATATGAGTAACGTGCTCCAGGGTATAGACAAACACAGTTTAATAACTAGATGGAAAAATTTTCAGAAGTGAGGTTTTCCCTTTCAGATGGTGATACGGAGAATCTATCAGCCATCATTTTGTTCCTACTGATCTGTAGCTTCAATTATCTCTAACATCTTGTGTACCTTCTTTTATCTCTCTCTGTCTCTCCCTCTCTCTCTCTCTCTCTCTCACACACACACACACACACGCATGTTCTCTCTCTTTCTATATCCCTTCAGTTTTGCTCGTGAAAATTCTCCTTTTGGCCACCTTCACCGTGGTGTCATTTACAATTATGTCCCCCATGAATCATCTTACAGACATTTTATTTCAGTTAAGGCTTTGAGCACATTTTTATTGGTGAAAATGAGAATTTTGTGAACTATTCTTGTGATTAGTTTATGCCAAAAAAAATCCTTAATGTGAAGTCTTCAGCTCTGTATTACTGATCTTACATTGTGAAAGAATATAATCTGTTCTGTATCAAGGCTGAGCATTAGAGATAGAAAGTGCCCTAACATTTGGTGTACCTGAAATAATCACGCTTTTTCTACAGCCCTGAATTTTGGGTGCCCATCTTGTCAGCAGGAATTGTGGGACGAGAGGTGGGTTGCAATTTGCCGATGTTATGTCGTACAGGAGTTCACATCTATAATCCTTTAGGCTGGGGTTCCCAACCTGGGGTCCACAGACCCCCTGGTTGATGGTAAGGATCCATAGTATGAAAAAGATCATAAACCCTTGCTTTAGGCTCTTGATCTTTCAGGTCCTTGTCCCTTCCGGGGCTGACAAATTTTCCTTATGCTAAAACAGATAAAATACATCCCATTAAGAGATGCAACAGACGTTTTATTTTGCCTCAAGGACAGTCAATCCAGGTTTATTTTAAATGGTGTTCTGTGTCCCCAGGGCATTGGACATTGATGCTTAGTGCTAATTGATATTGTGCCCATTTTACTCAGGTACAACAGGTTCATTGAGGTTTCACTCCTGTATTATTCTACAATTGCAAAACTTCGTCATATTTAGCAGGGAACTACAGATTAGACTAATTTTAGAGTAGATTAAAAGATTGTCACAACATCATAGGCAAAGGGCCTGCACTGTGTTATATTGTTCTATGTTCTATGACAGTTTGGTTATTTTGAACGTAAACTAAGATCACTAAATATTGTCAGTTTCAAAAGTACAATTGCATACTGTGTCATCTTAGCTCTCAAGATGTCTCAAGTATGTTTTGGAACAAATGAATTGTTTTTTTAAGTATGTTCATAGTAATGTTATTGCAGCTGGTGAGGCTTTAGTGCACTTCTTTGGAAAATATTGCATTATCATTATGAGGTGTCAATATTGCCAAAACACACAAATAATAAAACATAGGAATTTAGGCCTGAAAGTATATTTTAGTTTGTATGATGTGAAAGGAAGGGTATTATTAAAGACTTGTTCAGTCAAGTGAAGCAAAGCTGTTTAAATGAAAGAAAGCTTCTCTGCCTTCCAACAAAGCATTCAGAAATTTTATCATTAATTCCAAATCTATAGATTTTACTGTGAGAGTTGTAAAAAAAAATGTAATCACTTTCAGTGTAGCTATCCAGATAGAGACCATGCAGAAATGAAGAAAGTATAATGCTGGGTATCTAATTATTTGACTCTTGAAATCATTTGGTTCCCTCTTGTTTATCCCTGATCCTGCTGTGTTTTGAATATGTTGTGGCACAGTCTGCAATTTCACTTGACTCCTGCCCATTGAGGCTATCACAGTAGTAATTTCAAAAACAAGCTCTGTTCTCAATCAATCTTACCTAGAACTTCTACCAGGATTCAGCCACAGTCCTTGGTGAGGTAAAGAAAACCCTATTCAACATTCATCTTTTTGGGGTTTTTTTTCTTAAAATAGCAGGAGAAGTGTTACTCCTTTAAACATATTTAATGATTGTGATCCCTTTTAACTTCAGAAATACAGTCTCATTCCTTTATACAGAGATTGAGGTTCAATTCAAATAGTAGAATGTATTAATGTGGTGTTGTATATCCTGGGTGTACATATGTGAATCCAAACAATTTTAAATGCTAAACTCACATGTAAGTGAACAAAAATTCTATGTACACCTATGTATATTTCATACCCATTCTCAAGTATGTCTTACCATGTAAGTTAAGCCATTGTATCAGTCCAAAATAATAATTAGGTTTGCTAACTGTTTGTTTGCTCTGAAGAATATGCCATGAATAGCAAAGCAGTAAATGTATATATGGAGAAATGCATATATGGAGAAAAGTAATATGAGTGAAAGTTTGTGACCTTTGAAATTACGTCAAATTATCATGCAAAATTCTCTTCCCAATTCAGTGAGCTCTTTAAAGCCAGGAATAGTTGTTTTTCAAGGTTTAGAAGACCCATTACATCAGAAACTAAATTTATGATACTCTTTCGGATGGGATGAATTGGGGACTGGGATATAACAATTCAAAGTAAATTTCTTATCAAAGTATGATTATGTCACCAAATACTACTCTGAGATTCATTTTCTTTCGGGCATTCGCAGTAGAACAAAGAAATACAATAGAATCAATGAAAAACTATAGAAGATTGACCAGCAACCAATGTACAAAAGAAGATAAACAGTGCAAATACAAATAATGATGATAATAATAATATATAAATGCATAATACTGCAAACATGAATTATCGAGTCTTTAAAAGTGTGTCCATAGGTTGCGTTCAGTAATTGGTTCAGAGTTGTGATGAGTGATAGTATCCACTCTAGTACAGGTGTCTGATACTCGAAGGGTAATAACTTTTCCTGAACCTGGTAGTACAGAGACATGAGTCTCCTGTACCTTTTCATTTATGGGAGCAATAAGAAGAGAGCATGGCTTGCATGGTGGGGGTCTTTGATGACAAATACTGCTTTACTGTGCGTTCCTTTTTGTAAATATGTTGACTAGTGGGGAGGGCTTTTCCTTTGATGACCTGGGCTGTATCCTCCTCTTTTTATGGCTTTTCATTCTCGAGTATTGGTGTTTCCATATCAGGTGTGATGCATCCAGTCAGGGTAATCTCCACTGTGCATCTATAGAAGTTTGTCAAAGTTTTAGATAACAGCACAAACTTGTAAGATAGTAGAGGTGTGGCATGTTTTCAATGAAATGGTACTTATGTACTGGTCCCAGAACATATCCTATGATAGGATAACACCTAAGAATTTAAAATCACTGACTCCCTCCACCTGCAATCCCTAATGAGCACTGGCTCATGGACACCTGAGTTCTTTCTCCTGTAGTCAATAATTAGCTCTTTGGTTGTGCTGAAATTAAATGAGAGGTTGTTGTGGCACCACTCAACCAAATTTTCAGTCTTACTCCTATATTCCAATTTGTCACCAGCTTTGATTCGGTCAATGACAATGGCATCATCCACAAACTCAAATATGGCATTGGAGCTGTACGTAGACTTACACTCATAAGTATAAACGGAATAGAGCAGGGGGCTAAGCACAAAGCCACGTGATGCACCTGTGCTGATGTGGATTGTGGAGGAGATGGTGTTGCCAATCTGTATTGACTGGGTTCTGCAAGTGAGAAAATCAAGGATATAGTTGCACAAAGAGGTATCGAGCCCTAGGTCTTGGAGCTTAGTGATTAGGTTTGAGGGTATTATAGTGTTGAATGCTGAACTATAGACAATGAAGAGCATCCTGATGTATGCATCTTCATGATCCAGATGCTCCAGAGCTGAGTGAAGAATCAATGAAATGGCATCTGCTGTGGACTTGTTGTGATGGTAGGCAAATTGGAGCAGATCCAAGTCACTCTGCAGGCAAGAACTGATGTGTTTCATAACCAGCCTCTTAAAGTACTTCAATGGACGATAACTGAGGCAAGTTACCATGTTTTTCTTGGATACCAGTAAGATTGAAGCTTGCTTGAAGCAGGTGGGTACCTCAGATTGCAAAGCAAGAGGTTAAAGATGTCAGTAAACAACCCAGTCAATTGATTAGTACAGGTCTTCAGTACCCATCCAAGTACACCATCTGGGCTAGTTGCTTTCTGTGGGTTCACCCTCCTGAAGGATGCAATTTGGAATTAGAAGCCAGATGATGCTACAAAGAGTGTGTTAGATGGATATATATTTCAAATATTTCTTAGGAAAACTAACTGCCTTTCCATCTGACATTGAGCTCTGCTGAACTTCTGGATTTAACCAAACGGGATTTTCTCTGGAACTGAATTGCTTTAGAGCTACCCCATACAAGATTGGCTTATAGATCAGCACTACCTGATGTCCCAAATGGCCATGTACCTGAGGCTGATGGCCATCTTATCATAAATACCACTCACTCCCATCCAGGAGTAGAAGCAGGCATGAATCATTGACAAAGTGGGATTATATGACACAAGTTTTAATTTACATGTCAAGTTATACAGTTCAAAGTAGTAAGTGAACTTTCTCTTTGTCTCTACAATAAAATTTACTAAAATTGATTTAAAATATAGGGTGTGTATTTTAATTTCTTCCCACTTATTTTTTCAGTCATATTACTTCAGATGTTCTAAAAGCACAACACAGATAACCTTCATTGCCCAAGGTGAGGTCAGCACTTGAAAAACCTCAAACATGCTCATAGGAAAATCTTAAACATCTGTTTTTTGACTCAGTAGCCATGTTCTGACATATTACAACATGCATCTAATACGACACATCCTTTTTCATGTATTCTTCATTCTCAGCTCACCACTGTCAGTTGTCTGGCACGATGAATGCTGCCCTGGGCACTATTGGCATTGAAATGCAAATGATAAGCTCTTTAAGGACATTAAGGATGGCTCTTATTTTGAAACAACTTATCTAGAGGTCAAGTGGTGACCTTTCTTAAATATTTTAATTACTCATCATGTTGGAATTCTAGGATGATTAAATGCAGAGGCAATGTATCTGAGAAAACCCCTATCAAAACCTAGATTAGCCAAAGCACCTTCATCCCTAAATGCTAAAATAGTTTGCCCTGAACCATCCTATGTCTTCAAAGAGTACTGGACAAAGTTCAAACCAGTGAATTCAAAGGGATACTGTTATTGTATTTGGGAAATTAAAGATAAGCAATGTACCTTAAAAGTTCCAATTTAATGCTACAAGATTGGGAATAGGGAACAGCTGCATATTAACAGGGCCTGGATCAGCTATTGGAGACAGACGGTGGTGTAGCTAGCAGAGCTGTTACATTACAGCTCTAGTGACCCAGGTTTAATCCTGATCTCTGTTGCTGTCTACGTGGAGTTCACACATCCTCTTGTGAACACATGGGATTCTGCCAGATGCTCCGGTTTCCTTGTCCCTAGAGTAGGTAAGTGGTGGAATCTAAGTGGATTTTATGGAACATAAAAATATTATAGGACTTTATTGCAAACATGTTGAACCTCACATCCTTGGCTACCTTTTGCTTTGATAAATGTAATTAATTTTTAAATAGTTATATGACTGCTTTTAGATCTTTTAAGGTTGTTATCTTTGTTTTCAAATGCTTGCATATCCTCACTCCTCCTTATCTGCAATCCTTTCTATAGCTAAAGGTCTCAAAGCACTCCAAAATCATATTCATGTCTTTCCTCTTCTACCTCACAAATTTTCTGCTACGGTCAAGCCTTCTGAACTCTGGACTTCCTAAAACTGAAACAGAAAATGCTGCAAATACTCAACAGAGTGGCTGCATCTATAGGAAGAGAAACAGAGTTAATGTTTCAGCTCAAGGCCCTTTGTCAGGACAGAGAAGGAGATGGAAGAGGCTTGTTAAACCGCAAGGAGGATGGAGAAGAAGAGTGAAAATGGGGTGACCATACTGATGACCTGTAAACAGTTCATGAATGGGAGCAGTTAGGGAATGAGAAATAGACAAAATAACATAGAGTAGGAGTGAAAAATGCAGAGAAGGGAGACATGCTCAACACGTCCTCAACTCCCAGAGAATAAAACTGGGAGGAAAACTAACAATCTGAGCTGACATCACATTGATACCTGATACAGATGGAGAAATTAAGTAACCTGAAGTGTCCACATTCAGAGTCCAGAAGGCTACACCATGCCCAGCTGGAAAATAAGGTTCTGTTCCTCGTCTGCATTGGGCCTTGTTGATAAGTTTGCCCTGTTACAGTCAAAGTGGGATGGAGATTTAAACTGGAAGGCAATTGGAAATATAGGACCCTGTGGACTGAACACTGGTGCTCAGCATTGCGGTCTCTCATTCTGAAATCTGTCTTTTGAGCTCTAACAGTAGAACACAACCTCGACCTGAAGGAATGCATAAAAGCTGAGAATTTTTACAAAAAAAACTAGCTACTTGTACTTCATTTTCTGGAAAAAAAAACATTTCCCACTTCCCTAAGTTGGGAAACTGGATACTTTTCACTCTGTAAAACCCACTCTTTTTGATCATCAACTTTATCTGGGAATGGTTCATATACATAAAAACAATATAAGACATAGGAGCAGAAATAACCATTCGGCCATCAAGGCTGCTCCACCATTTCATCATAGCTGATTTATAGTCCCTTTCAACCCCATTTTCCAGCCTTCCCATCATTACCTTTGACAGCCTGACTAATCAAGAACCTAGCAACCTCCACTTTAAATATACCCAATGACTTGGCCTCCACAGCTATCAATGGCAATATATTCCAGAGACTCACTGCCCTCTGGCAAAAGAAATTCCTCATCTCTGTTCTAAATGGGCATCCCTCTATTCTGAGGCTGTGCCATCTGCTCATAGACTCACACTATAGGAAATGTCCTCTTCACGTCCACACTTTCTAGTCCTTTCACTATTCAATAGGTTTCAATGAGATTTCCCCCCTCATTCTTCTAAACTCCAGCAAGTACAGGCCCAGGGCTGTCAAATGCTCCTCATACATTAACCCTTCCATTCCAGGAATAATTTTCATGGGCCTCCTCTGGACCCTTTCTAATGGCAGCACATCTTTTTCTTAGATAAGGGGCCCAAAACACCTAACAACACTCCACGCGGTCTGAATAATGTCTTACGAAGCTCCAACATTACATCCTTACTGTTATATCCTAGTCCTCTTGAAATGAATGCTAATATTGTATTCGCCTTCCTTTCCACAGATCAACCTGCAAGTTAACCTTTAGGGAATTCTGCACAATGACTCCCAAGGGCCTTTACACCTCTGAGTTTTGAATTTTCTTCCCATTTAGAAAATAGTCTATGCCTTTATTCCTTCTTTTAAAATGCATGGCTATACACTTCCCTACATTATATACCGTCTGCTGCTTCTTTGCCCATTTTCCCAATTTGTTTAAGTCCTTCCATCAACTCCCTGCTTCCTCAATCTATCATCTGCCACAAAGCCATCAATTCTGTCATCCAAATCATTGACATACTGTATAACGTGTAAAGAATTGGTTCCAATCTGTTCCCCCTGTGGATGACCACTAGACACCAACAGCCAACCAGAAAAGGCCACCTTTACTTCCACTCTTTGCCCCCTGCCAATCAGCCAATCAATCCATGCTAGTATCTATCCTATAATACCATGGTTCATATCTTGTTAAACGACGTCCTATGCAGCACCTTGTCCAAGTCCGAAACCTCATCTTTATTAATGGACTCCGACATCTTCCCAACCACTGAAGTCAAGCTAACAGGCCTATCATTTCCTTTCTTCTGCCTCCCTCCCTTCTTAAAGAGTGAAGTGACATTTACAATATTCCAGTTCTCCAGAACCATTTCAGAATCTAGTGATTCTTGAAAGATCATTACTAATGCCTCCACAGTCTCTTCAGCTACATCTTTCAGAACTCTGGGGTGTAGTCCATTGGGTCCAGCTATCTTATCTACCTTCAGACCTGACAGCTTCCCAATCACCTTCTCCTTGGGAATAGCAACTACACTCACCTGCCCATGATACTGCTGAATTTCCAGCATGCTGCTAGCATTTTCCACAGTGAAGACTGATGCAAAATACTTGATAAATTTGTCTGCCATTTCCTGGTCTCTCATTACTATGTTCCCAGCTTCATTTTCCAGTGGAATGTTATCCACCCTCACCTTTCCTTTAATCTTTATACTTCTGGGAAAAAAAACTTTTGGTACCTTCTTTTATATTACATATTGGCTGATTTACTCTCATATTTTACCTTTTCTCTCCTGATGGGTTTTTAGCTGCATTCTGTTCATTTTTAGAAGCTTCCCAATCCTTTAACTTCCCATTAATTTTTGCGATATTATATGCCTTCTCTTCCTTCTCTGGTGCCTTTGACTTCCCTTGTCAGCCACAGTTACCTTATCCTCCCTTTACATGAGCCAATCTCCAAGAAAAATACAAGTTATGTGGAAGGTGACAGAAGGCTTGATGTTCTAAAGAATTGTGTATCTTGGAGGAATCATAGAATAATACAGCATTGAAGTAGTTGACCGAATTCTGTTTAACAGGAAAATAGGTATCCTGCATTGATATCAAATAGGGCAGACACTTTTCTTTTCAGACATAGAAAGTCCTCTATTGTGACAAATCGGATTACATTCAACGCTCAAGAATTAAGAAGGAATTTGATTATTTTCTCTTAAATGAGAGTTTCTTGTCCATTTGTAAGATTTTTTTTTCAACAAAGCAACACAGAGACAACCAATGAATTCATTATATGGATTAGATTGTTAATCAGATAGGGCATTAAACTAAGAGCTTGTGATTCCGGCAGATGCACTTAACAGATCTAATGGCAGAGTTCAGGAAAGAAACAAGAGTGTTCTCCCAGCATTAAAGCTAAGAAAACAAATTATTTATCCATTTACATCATTGCTATTTGTGACACTTATCAAGTGCACATTTCCAGCCACATTTCTTGTGTTGCAAAACAATAGTTGTATATCGAAGTGCTTTAAAGCATCCTGCAATTAAGAATGTCATTTATTTGTGTAACTAAACTGAATTAAAATAGACACAAAGATGATAATGCAAACAATTTTAGTAAGAACATCAGTAGAAGCTCAGCAATAGCACAAATAAACTGCATTGTTTTTACTTCAAAATGGATGCTGGTCTGATGCCACAAACTGCAATGAAATCAATGGCTGCATTTAATCAGTTTTTAGTTTTAGCTATAATGCTGGGAAAAGACACTTGTTTTCTTTTCCGAACTATGCAAATAGATCTAATCAGTGCATCTATAGGAACCACACCCTCTTATTCCAAAGGCTGGTGGGAAGGGAGAAGAAGGTGGAAGAAATTGAGTTATTGGATTTGGAAGGGGTGGAGGGAAGGGAATCAGTAGAATTGTGAGTTGGTGTAATATAATGGAATTTCATCCCTGCAAGCTTAAAAAAAACCTTGGGCGTAGATTTCCTCAGTTCTGACCACGTGCTATTCTCCCTTTACTGGTTTTGTAAATAACTAATAAACTTGATTCAAGTTGTTACACGTTTCAAAATGTTTTTATAGTTTATTTTTTTAAATTGTTTTAATTAGCTCATTTCTCTTCAGGAAATAGCTTCAATTGCAATATTTCAATCATTTTAGAAAATGATATCTTTATGTATGCGGAATGCTGCCAGTGTAAACATAATACGCCACGCAGAAGTGTAATTCAAACTTGTTTCAGTGAGTCGGGAAAACTAATATCAGCTCTTTTAACTAATTTTTTGGGGTCATGATAAGGATACAACCTCTACTGTGTTTCTGTCCTTCGTACATTAACCATGTTTCTCTAACTTCCTCAGAGTGAAATATACCATCTCAAAACCAACACCCGAACACACTTAGATATGTACTGCATTGTAGTGAAAATAAAGTAAAAATTCCCAGTTTTTGAACAGAAGTGGATTTTTCAAGCTTCATTGTGGTCTGCCACTTATCCTAGCCATCCTTGCTACAAGTAAGTCACCAGTCTCTCAAGCTCTTTAGAATGCTTAGCAACAACTGCTCGCTAACATCTTCTCAAGGGCATCAGGAATGGGCAGTTAAATCCAGACCCAGCCTGTAAAGCCTATAATTCCTTGAAAGAATATAAAGGCAAGTTTAGCTAAACTGTTTCTTAAACAGCTAGGTAGGTAGAATCGTATTAACACAATGGTAGGCTGGAGGGACCATGATGATATGCTCCTGTTCCTATTTACACTAATAAATTATCGGACAAGCCCATAAGCTCTTCTTTTGTGATCCAAGGAATTTGCTTGTCTATTTATGATATGCCATGCATCTTTTGGCTTCTAGGTCTCATATTCCATTTCTCAGTACCAGCAGAACAACAAATAATACCTGATATATGCAGCTGGTGTTGATTCTCCCCCTCCCAATACCCAGTAACTAGCTTGGTGGCTAGAGATGTGATTTAGTTTTCTTCCTGCCCTTCGGTAGTTGTAGGCCAAGCCCTGGCAGGGAATGTGTGTTCAGATTATTTCCCAAGTAAGATACTTTCAAATTCCTAATTCAATCATCTATACCTATGACTTAGTTTGATTTGCTATGACATAGGGGTATCTTGTCATATTTCATTTGTATAACCAGTTCACTGGTGTCAAGTGCAAGTTTTCAAGAGCACACTTAATAAATAGCTCCACGTTTACAATATGAAATTATGTCAAGTTATTTTGGCTGAGTTTATTTAATCAACATTTAATTAATTTTTAAAGTAATACCTAACAAACAAGTTATTCACTAGAATAGTAAAGCTGAATTTGTTAGGTAACTCAAATGAATCAGATACATTTTAAATAACTTGTACGAGGGGAGTACTTCACTCAAAAGCTGACTTCCGTCAGAATCAGGTTTATTATCACTAACTTGTATGATGTGAAATTTGTTTTCAGCAGCAGCGTAGTTCAAAGACATAAGATTACTATAAACTACAAAATAAATAGGGCAAGAGAAAGGAATAATGAGGTAGATCCTGGGTTCATGGTCCATTCAGAAATCTGATGAAGGAAAGGAAGCAGCTGCTTTTGTATTGTTGAGTGTGGGTCTTCAGGCTCCTGTATCTCCGCTCCAGTGATAGTAATGAGAAGAGAGCATGTCCTGGATGCTGAGTCTCTTTAATGATGGATGCTCCCGCCTTGAGAATTCTGCCTCTTAAAGATATTCTTAATGGCAGGGAAGGCTCTGCCCATGATGGACCTGGCTGAATCTACAACCCTTTGTAATCTCTTGAGATCCTGTACATTGAAGCCTCCATACCAGACTGTGATAGATCAGGTCACAGAACTGCTGCATGCTCTCCTGACTTCACTTTACTGCAATTCACAATCAATTCCTTGGTGTTGCTGATGGCAAATGCAAGTTTGTTGGTGTGACACCACTCAACTAGCCCATCTGTCTCACTCCCGTAGGCCTACTTGTCACTATCTGAGATTTTACCAATAACAGTGGTGTCATCTGCAAATTTATAGATCCCGTTTAAGCTATACTTGGTCACGAGTATAGAGAGAGTAGATCAGCAGACCAAACACACGTCTTTGAGGTGCACATGTGTTGATTGTAAGTGAAGACAAGTGTGCAAATCACAATTTTAAAAGAAATCAACAGGATCTCTGACCCTGGTGTACTCATTTATTTTACTATAGTAGGCATTCAAAATGATTCCAAATAGCGCCGTAGTAAGGATAGAGCATCATTGTTAACCTTTCCGACGTATACATTTCTGGATTTGTTACTTTAAGTGAGTTATCATCAGTATTAGAATAACAGATTGGGAAATCCAAACAAAAGCAATCCATTTTGTTTGATTGGAAATTAATATTCCAATCCATGGATGTTATGTTTATTGTGTTGGGTAAGGCAGGAAAGAGAGTTGCAGTTGAGTAAAGAAATAGGACAATAGACAATAGACAGTAGGTGCTGGAGTAGGCCATTTGGCCCTTCTAGCCAGCACCGCCATTCACTGTGATCATGGCTGAGTGTGGGTCAATGTACAGGATCTCAAGAGATTACAAAGGGTTGTAGATTCAGCCAGGTACATCTTGAACTCTCAAGGCGGGAGCATCCATCGTTAAAGAGTCTCAGCATCCAGGACATGCTTTCTTCTCATTACTATCACTGGAGAGGAGATACAGGAGCTCGAAGACCCACACTCATTGACTGATGTACAAGAACATCTAGATCTCGTAGCTAGAGACTTAGCTGTGTTGATCTCAGACATAGCTAAGTTAGCTTCCTATACAATTTCAGCCACCTGACGAAGTTGCTCTTCAATATAAGAGTTTTGGGAATGGGACATATTTGAAATTGGATGAATGGTTCAGGTGCTTTTCAAAATATTAAGAACATATCAAATAGGAGCAGAAATAGGCCATAATAGCTCACCAAGCCTCCTCCACCATTTAAAAAGATAGAGGCTGATCTGCCATAGGCTCAGCTCTACCTACCTGCCTTTTCCCCATTGCTCTAAATTCCGCTGCTACGCGAACATCTAACTCCACAGATTCACTAGTCTCTGGGGAAAAAGCAGTTTCTCTTCATCTCCATCCTAAATCTATTTCCCCAAATCTTGAGGCTATGCCCCCTCGCTCTAGCCTTATTTTCCTCCCTCTATCTTATTTACCCCTTTCCAAATTTTATAGGTTTCTATATTATCTCCTCTCATCCTTCTGAATTCCAGTGTGCATGGTTCCAGACGACTCAAACTCTCCTCATAAGCTAACCCACTCATTTCCGGATTCAAGCTGGTGAACCTCCTGAGCACTGCCTCCAAAGCCAGTAAATCTTTCCTCAAGTAGTGAGACCAGGTCTGCACACAGTACTCCAGGTGCGGCCTCACCAGTACCCTGTCCAGTTGCTGCATAACCTCCCCGTACTTAACTTAGATCCTCTTGCAATGAAGGCCATTTACATTTTTGATAACCTGTGACACCTGCAAACCACCCTTTCGCAATTTATGCACAAGCACTCCCAAGTGCCTCTGCACAGCAGTGTTCTGCAATCTTTTAACATTTAAATAATAGTCTGATATTCTAGTCTTCTGTTCTACTCAATCTGCTGGACCCTTGCCCATCCACTTAGCCTATCTTTAGCTCTCTGCAGACTCTCCACATCTTCTGCACAATTTGCTTTTCCACTCACTTCAGTGTCATCAGCAAATTTAGAAACTCTACACACTGTTCCCACTTCCAAATCATAATTGTATATAGTGAACATCTGTGGGCCTAAAATCAACCACTGCAGCATTCCACTCACCACTGACTGCCAATCAGAGAAACACTGTTGATCCCAGGTCTTTGCCTTCTATTGGTTAACCAATCCTCTATCCATGCTAATACTTCCCCAGCGACTCAATTCATCCTTATCTTATGAATGTCTTTTATGTGGCAACTTATCAAAAGCCTCCCACGAATCCATCTAACACTCACCTGTTCCCCTCTATTCATTATATTCTCAAACAACTCGAGTAAGTTTGTCAAACAGGACCTACCCTTTGTGAGTCCATGCTGTGCCAGTATGACAGAACCACCCCTACCCAGATGCCTCTCTATTTCTTTCTTAGATGTTCAATCACAATAACAGAATGGCAGTCAAATATTTCTTTAATCATTTGGTGCCATTAACAGAATAGGGTGCTGTTTTTGTTGTTTTGTTGTCCTGTTCCACAGAATAAATTCTCCAACCTTAATTTACTGTGTTAAATTGCCAATATGTTGCAAAATGGATTCAAGCCCAGTGTGTACCCTTGTGTGCATTAGCAATTCTAATTGCATCTGCCCAAGTTCATAACCAGTGGGAGTGGTGTCAGATTATGCCAACTCCCTTGTGCATTAGCACTTACAGTTCAGGAAACAAAGGAAAATTGGGCCTAAGCAGGCATTCATCAAGTAAATCCGTTCTGTAAAATCAAGTTTTAATATAACTATTGTTTGTATTTTGTTAAATAAACATTACTTTCTGTATTTTTCTAATTTTCTGTATTCAAACTATCTGATCCAGTTTTGAAATTCATGGGTTCTGACACGAGTCACCCTTACCTCGGCTCAAACTCCCCAAAGTGTATCGCAGATGCTCAAACTCAGGGCACCAGATTTCTGTGACCAGCTTTATTGCTATGGTCTTCTTATAGCCTGTACCCATGCCTACTTTCCTGATGGCCTTGCACAGAGCCAAGAGATTGGTCCATCCATTTCACTTATTTCCTTATTGAGGGTTACTGTTGGAGAACAGCAACTAGCAGGCTGCCAGTCCTGGTGTGTAATTGGGCTGTTGCCAGGAAAAAGAGAATCTACTTTGGTAAAAGTCGCCTACCCTGCTCTCTTCCCTTAACTATTGTCCTCACCCTTCCTCGCCACCTCACTCCCCCTACAACCCAGACATCCAGAGGGAAACTCAGGTAAATATTTTGCACCCTATTTCTTTAGTCTCCCCTTCTTTTAAAGCACCAGGTGCGGAAGTTCCAAAAAAGAACTGTAGGCTTGCAAAATAGGGGAAATAAGAGTTTTGCCTACTTTTACTGTCAGAAGCAATAATTGTTCCCGAAGTTAAGCACCAAAATCTAGAGATCAGTCTACAGTTTTAGTATCCAAAAATGTATTAGAATTTAGTTTTAAATTTGAATTCCCCAAGTTAGTTGAATCCCACACTTGAGGCTGGCTGCTTTTCCTTCTTCCTCGATTAGAACTGTGGATTGCAGTTTTTCAAGTGATCGTCAGTCCATGCATAGTGCCTCATCATCAGACTGATCACTGCTGATAATCTTTTGTCTTACTTGGAAGAATTGTTTAGTGTAATGTATTTTAAGTACCTCAGCATTACTAAACATAAATCTCTTTCGGACAGTTGAAGCAGACTGTCTATCAAAACAACAGTTCAGCCTTGACCTGGAACTCTGATTTTTGTGTGAGCCACCGGCTGGATCACTAGACATGAATAACACTGCCCTTGGCATTTCTAGTGCAAACAGCATGGAGTAGCCTACCTTTCTGAAGTGTGTCATCTTGCTTTGGAGATACACACTCAGTCTTCCCAATGGATGGGCATTTATAGTTAAATAGGCGTGTATCAATTAGAACTTGTATAAAACCACTAAATTAAAATTACCTGACAAAAGCTGACTTTACAGACACATTAAACAGATATTTTTGTCCAGGGAAGTGTAAGAAAACTACTTCACTTAAACGGTGAAATTGCAATTACATCCACCATTTGCACTGGCAGCTTGGTCCAATTCTCACCTCCCTCTGAGTGAAGAAGGAGGGTCCCCTCATGGTTCCCTTAAACATTTCACCTTTCATCCATAGCCCATGACCTCTAATTGTGGTCTCACCCAACCTCATTGGAAAAAGCCTGCTTGCATTTTCCCGATACCTCCCATAATTTTGTACACCTCTTTCAAATCTCCCCTCAATCTTCTACATTCTAAGGAATAATGTTCTAACCTTTTCAATCTTTCCTTATAACTTAGGTCCTTCAGCCCCTGCAATATCCTTATAAATTTTCTCTGTACTCTTTCAATCTTATTGACATCCTTTCTGTAGTTTGGTAACTAAAACTGCAGACAATACTTCAAATTTTGCCTCACTAACATCTTATTCAATTGCAACATAATTTTCTAACTCTTGTACTCAGTGTTCTGATTCATTAAGTCCTATGTGCTAAAGCTCTCTTTTAGAACCAATCTGCCTGTGATGCCAGTTTCAAAGAATTATGGATCTATGTTCCCAGGTCCTTTTATTCTACAGCACTTCTAAATGCCCAAACATTCACTGTGTAAGTCCTGTCCTGGTTTGTTCTCCCAGATCGCAACACCTCACATTTGTCTGCATTAAAATCCATCTGCCATTTTTCCGGCTGGTCTTATTGTGCAAAAATACTTGTTGCATATCTCCTATCAAACCCTGCCTATCCAGATACTTACATAAACACAAAGTACACAGCAGGTGCTGTGGTCAAATCAACACGTACAAAAGCTGGATGAACTCAGCAGGTTGGGCAGCATCCGTTGAAATGAGCAGTCAACATTTCGGGTTGAGACCCTTCGTCAGGACTTGGCCCAAAACGTTGAGTGCTCATTTCAACGGATGCTGCCCAACCTGCTGGGATACTTACATAGATACCTGCCCAGTAGGATATTTTCAAATTATTTACCACCACTGACATCAGGCTCACCAGCCTTTAATTTCCCAGCTTATTCATAAAACTTTTCTCTAACAGTGAAACAACATGAGCTATCCTAAAGACCTCTGCCTCCAGACCCAAAGCTAAGGATGTTTTACGTACCTCTGCTAGGGCCCCTGCAATTTCTGCAATAGTCTCCCTCAAGGTCTGAGGAGAGACCATGTCAGTCCTGTGGACTTATCTACCATAATTTTACTGAAGACAGCAGGCAACTCCTCTCTACTATTTTGCCTCAGTTTTATAGGATTTGTGACCATCTCCTTGGTAAATAAGGATGAAAGAATTCCATTTAAGAGTTCCTTCAACCTTTTTGACTCCCTGCATAGATGACCACAATGATATTCAAGTGGACCAATTTTATTCCTTGCTATCTTTTTGTTCTTAATAATGTCTGAAGAAGCCCTGAGGATTCCCCTTCACCTTGTCTACCAGAGCAATCTCATGCCTTCTTTAGCTCTCCTGGTTTCTATCTTAAGTGTTTTCTTGCATTCCTTACACTTCTCAAGTACCTCATTCATTCCTTGCTTCCTATACCTGCTATGTATCTCCTTCTTCTTCTTAACCAGGGCCTCAATACCCCACATAAACCAACATTCCTTAAACCTGCCTTTTATTCTAACAGGGACATACAAACATTCTACTCCCAATATTCCATTTTTGAAGGCCTTCCACTTGCCAAGCATCCCCTCACCAGATAACAACATATCTCAATCCACACCTGCCAGATCTTTTCTGATGCCATCTCCCTCTAGTTGGGACCTCCATATATTGATTAAGGAAACATTTCTGAACCTATTTGACAAACTCTATCCCTTCCATCCCTTTTAAAGTATGGGACTCCTAGTCAATATATGGAAAGATCAAAATCACCTACTATCACCTTATTTTTCTTGCACCTGTCTGCTCTCTACAAATTTTATCCTTTAAATTCTGCTAACTGTTGGGAGGTCTATAATATAATTCCTTTATCTTGGTGATCCCTTTCTTATTCCTCACTTCTGCCTATATAGTTTCAGTAGATAAATCTTACAGTCTATTCTGCCTGAGTCCTGCTGTAACATTTTCCCTGATAACTCCACAACAGCAACCTCTCACTCAATGTCAGCACAGCCAAAGAGCTAATTATGACCTACAGGAGGAAGAAATGGGTCCTCATTTGGGGATCGGAGTTGTAGAGTGTCAGTATCTTTAAATTCCCTATCAGAGGATCTGTCCTACAACCATCTGTGAGTGCCATCACAAAGAAGGGATGACAGCATCTCTAATTTGATAGAAGTTTGCATAGATTCAGCACCTCACTTAAAACTTTGATCAATTTCTATAAATCCACAGTGGAGTCTCATAATTGATTGCATCACTGCCTGGTATGAATATATCAATTCCCAGGAATGGAAAAGCCTACAGAGAGTGGTGGATACAGCCCAGTCCATCACAATAAATACCCTCCCAACCACTGTACATACTGACAAGAAGCACTGCCACAGTAAAGCAGCATCAATCAATAAGGACCACCAACATCCAAGACATGCTCTTATCCCTAACATCAGGCAGGAAGTACAGGAGCCTTGGGAACCATACCACCAGGTTCAGGATAAATTATTACCCTACAACCATCTGCCTCCTGAATCTATGTGGCTAAATTCACTCGCCACAATCCTGAAGTGATTTATTTTTTCTTGGACAATTTACACACCATAAAACATGGCTGTAGAATTCGGCCATTTGACCCATCAAGCCTGTTCTGCCATTTCATTATGGCAGATCCATTTTCCCTCTCAACCCCAATCTCCTGCCTTCTCCCTTCCCCATATCCCTTCATGCCCTGACCAATCTATCAACCTCTGCCTTAAATCTACATAAAGACTTTTCCTCCACAGGAGCCTGTGGCAACAAATTCCACAGATTCACCATTCTCTGGCTTAAGAAATTCCTCCTCAGCTCCATCTTAATGGATGTCCCTCTGTTCTGGATTTGTGTCCTCAACATCCTCTTCACATCCATTCCATCAAGGCCTTTCAACATTCTATAACTTTCAATTTATTCTTCTGAATTCCAGTGAGTACAGGCCCAGAGCCATCAAATGCTCCTCATATGACAGGCCATTCAATCCTGGAATCATTTTGTGAACCTCCTTTGAACCTTCTCCATTGTTAGCACATCCTTTCTTTGCTAAGGGGCCCAAAACTGTTAAGAACACCTCAAGTGAGGCCTCAGCAGTGCTTTATAAAGCCTCAACATTATACCCTTGCTTTCTTATTCGAGACCTCTCAAAATGAATGCTAACTATTGCATTTGCCTTCCTCACCACCAACTCAACCTGCAAACTAACCTTTAGGGAATCCTGCACAAGGAATCCCAAGTCCCTTTGCAACTTAGGTTTTTGAATTTTTTTTTCCCATTTAGAAAATAGACTACCCTTTTAATTCTTCTACCAATGTGCACAACCATATATTTCCCAGCACTGTGTTCCATCTGCCACTTCTTTGCCCATTCTCCTAATCTAAGTCCTTATGCAGTCTCCCTGCTTCCTCATCACTACTATCTTCACCTACCTTTGTGTCGTCTGCAAACTTGACCACAAAGACATCAATTCCGTCATCCAAATCATTGACATATAACATTTAATATCCCTTTTCTTCAAGCGGTCATTGCAGGGCACTTGAACGACAAGTAATGTTTAAGCCACGCATCAGCCTATAGCTGCTATCGAACTCAATCCTGCTGAATGTAGGCATAGATTGGTTCTTTGTATGGAGAGTTGTGAACTCTTTGTATCGGTAAGCAAACATTCATACTTATGAACTTGTGACAGCAAAGATTTGTTACTGAAACAGACAGACAGACAGACTTTATCGATCCTGAGGGAAATTGGGTTTTGTTACAGCCGCACCAACCAAGAGTAGTGTAGAAATATAGCAATATAAAACCATAAATAATTAAATAATAATAAGTTAATCATGCCAAGTGGAAATAAGTCCAGGACCAGCCTATTGGCTCAGGGTGTCTGACACTCCGAAGGAGGAGTTGTAAAGTTTGATGGCCACAGGCAGGAGTGACTTCCTATGAAGCTCAGTGTTGCATCTCTGTGGAATGAGTCTCTGGCTAAATGTATTCCTGTGCCTAACCAGTACATTATCGAGTGGATGGGAGTCAGTGTCCAAGATGGCATGCAACTTGGACAGCATCCTCTTTTCAGACACCACCGTCAGAGAGTCCAGTTCCACCCCCACGACATCACTGGCTTTACGGATGAGAAAGGTGATCATCCTTTGCCTTGGGAAAAGAAATGATGCTTGATTAAGGATCAGATTTATTCTCCATATACACCCTTACATATATTGGAAATTTGCTGCAGTGTGTTGGCATGATATGAAACAAAAAGCAAAATTCAGTAATTATAAAGAATTATATAATAATAAAGGTAGAAGTTAAAGTACAGTAATGGAATAAATGTGCTAAAATACCAAAATGTATTTACAATGTAAGCAGCATTATAAAAAGTGGTTTAAAGCATTTACAATTCAGTGATTGAAGGGATAGATAGAGGGGGTACGGGGCAGGGAACTAACTAGATTAACTGCCTGGGAGAAGAAACTTTTAAAGTGGCATGATGTTTTTGCTTTTGTAGCGTATAGTACTTTACAGAAGGGAGCTTTTGGAAAAGGCAGTTTTTGGGGTGGTGAGTGTCCATGATGATTTTTTCTGTCACCTCTTTGTCCTGGACACATTCACCTCCTGCAGTAATGGTGGTAGGCTGCAACCAATGACCTTTTCTGCTCACCGGACAGTTCACTGGAGTTTTTGTATAGAGTATTATGAGAGGATGCTGTAAAAACCAGACAGTGATGACTAATGTGTGGATGCTCTCTATGATGACAGTTTATATTTAGTATGCTAAAATATTATATTTATTTGAACTAGTATCCTGGGATTGCTAATATTGGTATTCAACAACAATGGACACTTTCCTTTGTGCTGTGTTTGTCACCAGCCTGTAGAGAGTCACTACATTTTTTCTTTTATTGGGGCTCTTTTTTGCCACGTTCATTCAAATGTTGCATTGATATTAAAAGTAATTGGTTTTACCCCAATTTAAAAAATGGACTGCAGTTAATATAGACAGGTGCATGATTATCCACAACCAGTAGACCTTAAAATGCATTGGAATGAGCCGCTAAACATTTATCTGTCTCGATTAATCTTATTCATTACAATTTCAATATAATTCAGTGCCCATTAAAGTTGAGTAAAATGACATTCAGATGCACATTTGAAGCCTCACCATCGGAAAATAGGTTTCCTTTCCTCTAATTTATTTTGCTATTTAAGCAAAGTGGTTGGCACATTAGATATTTATTCATAAACATTCAGTGTAGAAATAGATTTCAGTCAACATCGTTTTCAATCTTCTGTGACACAGACCGTTTCTAGATTGTAATTTAGGGCCAAAGTAATGTGTCAGTCCTCAGCCCAGAGAGACATAACACTGATGATTAGATTGTTTGTCCATGTCCAAGAGTACATTAACTCTGATGCAGAACAGTAGCTGTCATGGAATCTGGTGCTAATTTCCATGTGATAATTTTGAATTTTAGAAATAACTGTGCATGTTTTATTATTCATTCTCTGTTTTTCTCACCATGGATTCCATGAGTTAAATAACCTCTCTAGTCTTAAGATGCAAACGATATTTGATTATTGACCTGTAATCTCATAATCAATAAGCATTTCCTTGGAAATATGCATGATCCATAACATCATTGAACATTATTGTACATTTTTTTTACTCTGTGCCATATGTTTAATGTGTCAGATTGTGCTGGGCTCCAGTGTTGAATGAATAGGCTTGCATCTTATTCAAAATGTACTTTATATGTTTGAACTACAAAAGTGGTGGCCTCAGGGATACAGTTGATATGGTATATTAAATGGTAATAGTCAGCAACAGAATGCATAAATTGATATTAAAAATCAGAGGCAAGTTAACTCATATTTAAAATGTACTAGACAACAGGATGACAAGGATTCAACATAGGTTATTGGTGGCATTAATTCATAATTTCTTTTAGAGGTTATAAACATAGCCAAAAGGCAATTCAAGAAATATTTTTCGCACATTGACTTTGAGAATATGAATCATGTCCCAGAAGCCTTAGATGCGACATGAATTGAAATGTTTCAGAGGCTGGTAGATAGTAAAAGAGAGAGTTATGATCAGTTTCTCCCCCCACCCAAAAATTCAGCTAAAACCCCATACAAAGTTACGAGAGACAACTAATTCTGTGTGAAGTACAGAATAATTTTCCAAGAGTTGCATCAAGCATGTTTTAGAATGAAACACCAACATAATGTATCTAATAAGTGCAGCTTGTATGCCAAACATAGATAATAGAACAAAAGAACTGAGAATGTACAAAGTTAAGTACTCCCTGCATCAATAGCCAACAGAAAAGACTGGAACTCTACATTGAATAAAGAAAATCTAATAACAGGTATCTAACTGCATGATCATCCCATTCTCAACCATGGTGGAGCCCAGAAAAGTGTTAAACTTCTGCAAAGTATCTTCTGCCTAATGTGTTTTTGAATTCCTCACCATCACATAGCCCACTAACCAGGAAATCCCTTACGACATTGGGATTGATCTGAGAACCAGAATGGATTAGAGGACAGAATTGCTTCTTATATTGTAAAGAAATATGAGAACATTAAAAAAGAAACTAAGTAAAGAGGGCTTAATAAAACCTGTGACCTCTTCAGCACCCAGATTATAAACTGAAGATCTGTGAAACAATGCAAGTTGCTTCCTGGTACCAAGAATGTGAGGGTGATGGAATACCATTATACAGCTTTTTTGTGACATAGTAGAATGTTGCCTATAATTTTCAAATCTATCCCAACTATTTCTAAACTTCAGCTTTTTTCCCTGTCAAGAATAAAGGATGAAAAGAATCAATAAAAGTTTCATTAAGTCTTTGCTTCTTTTTCATAATGTGCCCCATGATGTTCAGAATTACCCGGCTGGTAAAGAAATGATGGCACTTGCCCTTTGACATAAAGACCATAAGACCATAAACTATAGGAACATAATTAAGCCATTTGGCCTGTAGAGTCTACTCCAGCACTTCATCATGGCTGATCCAATTTTCCTCTCAGCCTCAATCACCTGCCTTCCCTTCTCTCCCCCCCACCCCCCCACCACCATATCCATATCCCTTCATGTCCTGACAAATCATGAATCTATCAACTTCGGCCTTAAATACACATCAACACTTGGCCTCCACAGCTGTAAATAACAGATGGAATTTAATGCAGACAACTGCAGGTGTTTTAATGTTGGAGGACAAACCAGGGTAAGGCTGACACACAGCCTTGCTAAGCCACTGAGGAAAGCAGTAGAAAAAGGGGATATGGGAATACAGATCCATAATTCCTTGAAAGTGGTGTCACAGGTAGATAGATTGTAAAGAAAGCTTTTGACACATTAACCTTCATAAATCTAGGTATTGAGTACGAGAGTTGGGATGTTATGGTGAAGTTGTGTAAGGTGTTGGTGAGGCCTAATTTGGAATGTGTGCAATTCTGGACAACTTACTGCAGGAGGGATATCAATAAGATTGAAAGAGTACTGAGAAGATGTACAAGGATGTTCCCAGGTCTTAAGGACCTGAGTTAAAGGAAAGGTTAAATAGATTATGAATTTACTCCTTAGAATATAGGAGAATGAGGGGAAATTTGGTAGAAGTGTACAAAATTATGAGGGGTATGGGCAGAGTAAATACAAGCAGGCTTTTTCCATTGAGATTAGATGGGACTACAACCAGAGGTCATGGTTAAGAGTGAAAGCTGAGAAGTTTAAGGGGAACATGGGAGGAAACTTCTTCACTCAGAGCGTGGTGAGAATGTGGAACGAGCTGGCAGCACAAGTGGAGGATATGTTTGATTTCCACATTTAAGAGAAGTTTGGATAGGTACATGGATGGTAGAGGTATGGAGGACTATGATACTGGTTCAGGTTAATGGGAATAGGCAGAATAGTAGTTCAGCATAGATTAGCTGGACCAGAGGTCCTGCTTCTGTGCTGTAGTTCATCTTGACTCTGACTCTAAGAAGCCCTAGATAATCTGAAGTTTGTATTTATCAAAGGAGAAAATACCTACTATAATTGTTAGACCATCTTGATGCAACTGAAACTTGTTATGAAGCTACTCTGCAGGAACTGGGATTGTTCACTGCTGATTCTGCACTGTTAACTTTCTTCAGTTCTCTATTTAAGGAGCCTAGTTCAGCTGAGAGTATTTGGATAGCATCTAGACTAGAGCAGTCACTTCCCTGGATTACCTTTTGCCAGACAATTTTCAAAGCATACCATTCTCAAATAGTAGTCATTGCTAATTGAGGAAGGCAGCTAACACACTCTGAGCCTTGCTGACAGGGCTTCCATCTGTCAGGACTTTGAAGATACCATTGGTCAGATGCTGAGCTGATACAACCATATTAACAAAAGACATAGGATAAGTGAGTGGAGGATGGGATACTGAGTGTGGAGGGAAAACTGAAGCTTAAGGACTAAGGAATCATGGGGATAGCATGATAGGAAGCAGAACAGATCTATCTTACTTGTACTAACTAACAATAGATCGTGTCATCAATGAGGGACCGTGATTAACAGATTGTTTTGTATTCTGATCAATTGAAAATGTTATTTTTGGCAGGAGTCTTCTCAATCATAAAGGCTAAGATCACCAAAGTCACTGTCTCCAAGATTCTTACTAAGCCACATGCTGTTCTTCATTGTTTAAAAACTGCTGGTGTTATAAGTGAATCAACATTAGGCATAAACCTTGAATGCAGCAGAGACCCACCGGCATCTTGATCAAAATAGATTTGCTAGGAATGATCAATAAATGCTGGCCTTGCTGCAGATCCCAGAAGCAAAAAATATAAATCAGATCTGGAACTTGCTACTATCACTGACTGGTTGGGAACTAATGCCAGAAAAACTATCTTCAAGGTAAAAGCTGTGTCTCTTTTCATATGTGCAGGTACGTGTTTGCACAGGAGCAATGAAAAGCAGCGTCACAGGAACATAGCATCAAGCATTCACGAGAAAAAGATAAATTATACATAATTTTTACAAGGAAAAGCACAGTCCATCACAGATAAAGACCTCCCCACCATTAAACATATCTACACGGAGCACACAGGCAGGAAAGAACCCCCCACCATGCTGTCTTTTTGCTGCTCCCATCAGGAAGAAAGTACAGGAGCTTCAGGACCCACACCACTAGGTTCAAGAACAGTTATTACCCCTCAGCTATCAGACTCTTGAACCAATGGGAATAAATTCACTCAACTTGACTCACCCATCACTAAACTGTTCTCACAAACTATGGATTCCCTTACAAGGAATATACTTTGTTCTTTACACTTATTGCTTATTTATTTATTGTTAATATGTTTTTTTCTTTTGTGTTGGCACAGTTTGCTGTCTTTTGCACATTGTTTCGTTTGTCCTGTTGGCTGTGGTCTTTCCTTGATTCAATTATGTTGCTTGGAGTTACTGAGTTTGCTCACAAGAAAATAAATCTCAGAGTGGCATACTTCAATAATAAATTTACTTTGAATTTTAAACTTTGTGCAATTAGAACAGAAAGTGTCAATCTTCATGCAAAGTTATATCTATAGTATTGAGACGGATAATAAATGCAGTCGTACTGAAGTCATTGATGGCTGAAGACAAATGAAAATTGTCAACTTTCAATTCTGTGTACTTTGAAAATCCATTCCTATGAAAGTCCAGTTTCCCTGTGTCCCAACTGCATTTCACTTGAATATATATGATGTCAACAGGGTGTCATATGCTATGAACATGATGTCATATGCTATGAACCATTAGCCAGTGGGATACCTTACAAAACTTCATTTACATTACCATCGCAGACATAAGGAAATCTGCAGATGCTGGAAATTCAAGCAACACACACAAAATACTGGTGGAATGTAGCAGGCCAGGCAGCATCTATAGGGAGAAGCACTGTCAACATTTCTGGCTAAGACCCTTCATCAGGACTAACTGAAAGAGAAGATAGTAGGAGATTTGAAAGTGGGAGGGGGAGGGGGAAATCCGAAATGATAGGAGAAGCCAGGAGGGGGAGGGATGAAGCTAAGAGCTGGAAAGGTGATTGGCAAAAGGGATACAGAGCTGGGGAAGGGAAAGGATCATGGGATGGGAGGCCTAGGGAGAAAGAAAGGGAGAGGGGAGCACCAGAGGGAGATGGAGAACAGGCAAGGAGTGATTGTGAGAGGGGCAGAGGGGAAAAAAAGGGAGAGAGGGAAAAAAGGGTGGTATAAGTAAGAAGGGATGGGGTAAGAAGGGGAGGAGGGGCATTAATGAAAGTTAGAGAAATCAATGTTCATGTCATCAGGTTGAAGGCTAACCAGACAGAATATAAGGTGTTGTTCCTCCAATCTGAGTGTGGCTTCATCTTAACAGTAGAGGAGGCCATGGATAGACATATCGGAATGGGAATGGGATGTGGAATTAAAATGTGTGGCCACTGGGAGATCCTGCTTTCTCTGGCGGACAGAGCGTAGGTGTTCAGCGAAACGGTCTAACCATCAACCCTTCCTCCATCCTCAACTCTGCTCTCAAACGCATATCTCCCATTTCACGCACATCTGTTCTCACCCCGTCTGCCCACCACCCCACTCGGGATAGGGTTCCCCTTGTCCTCACCTACCACCCCACCAGCCTCCGGGTCCAACATATAATTCTCCGTAACTTACACCACCTCCAACGGGATCCCACTACCCAGCATATCTTTTCCTCCTCCCCTCTTTCTGCTTTCCACAGGGATCGCTCCCTACGCTACTCCCTTGTCCATTTGTGTCCCCCCCCCATCCCTTCCCACCGATCTCCCTCCTGGCACTTATCCTTGCAAGTGGAACAAGTGCTACATCTGCCCTTACACTTCCTCCCTCACCATCATTCAGGGCCCCAGACAGTCCTTCCAGGTGAGGCGACACTTCACCTGTGAGTTGGCTGGTGTGGTACACTGCATCCGGTGCTCCCGGTGTGGCCTTTTATATATTGGTGAGACCCGACGCAGACTGGGAGACCGTTTCGCTAAACACCTACGCTCTGTCTGCCAGAGAAAGCAGGATCTCCCAGTGGCCACACATTTTAATTCCACGTCCCATTCCCATTCTGATATGTCTATCCATGGCCTCCTCTACTGTCAAGATGAAGCCGCACTCAGGTTGGAGGAACAACACCTGATATTCCGGCTGGGTAGCCTCCAACCTGATGGCATGAATATTGATTTCTCTAACTTCCGTTGATGCCCCTCCTCCCCTTCTTACCCCATTGCTTATTTTCCCCTCTGCCCCTCTCACAATCACTCCTTGCCTATTCTCCATCTCCCTCTGGTGCTCCCCTCCCCCTTTCTTTCTCCCTAGGCCTCCCATCCTATAATCCTTTCCCTTCTCTAGCTCTGTATCCCTTTTGTCAATCACCTTTCTGGCTCTTTGCTTCACCCCACCTCCTCCTGTCTTCTCCTATCATTTCAGATTTCCCCCTCCCCCTCCCAGTTTCAAATCTCATGCTATCTCTTCTTTCAGTTAGACCTGACGAAGGGTCTTGGCCCAAAACGTCGACTGTACTTCTTCCTATAGATGCTGCCTGGCCTGCTGCATTCCACCAGCATTTTGTGTGTGTTATTTACATTAGTGATTATGGTAATGTATATTCTTTTTCTTAAATTGTTGGGATTATTCCAGATCTCTTAATTCGCCTAGAAAGACCAGTATCCAATATGCACCCTGTCAGCTACATCCTACTCTTTAAGATGATTGGTTACAGATGCTAATTAAGTGCAGGTTGGTGCTGTTATTAAACTAGAATCTTGTGTTCCTCATCACAATTAAACCTGTATTTACAGATATCTGCTTTCTTTCCAGTACTTTTATTAAGATCTGGCATCTACCTGTTCAAAAGTAGTGATTTATTTGTGTGTAGCTGAAGTAAAGATGGCCCAGAGTTTCACTCTTTAAAGTCATTTAATATTCCAGGGTGTTTGATCTTCCAGCTAAGTGGCTGTCAAGTTCATTTCACACATCGGTCTTGGCTTATCAGATGGAACTTGGAATTGATTACACCTCTTGCATTAAGGCCAAAGTAGTGAGAGGTTACTATTGGTGTAAATCATGTGGGAATTTGTACGTCAGTATTAATAAAGCTGCAATACCAGAACATTAAATTGGGATCTGAAAATAGGAAAAATGTCTGGTAACCAGAGAGTCAGCTAGTGTTGCCAGCCTGTGTCACATATTGTTTTAATATGCAAATTTCATTGACTACCTGCACACATTATAATATCTGCAGGGATTCAGAAAAGGTAGTTGAAAGCATTTACTGATAGAAGAAGACGTTTATTTGCCACTGGTGCTGTTCGGGAGCATTTAGTTTGCGATAAGTTGGTGGTACAAAATCTTTAAGAACTCCTAAAGTTACAGTGTTGAGGAGCTCTCTCAATGCTGTTAGTTAAGTTCCATGGTCTTGAACAATCAATAGAATGGGAGACAGCTGATACATTTCCAAGTCGGCAGATTTGGGACCTGCAGTTAGTGGCTATGTCATGCACCGTTTCCTTTTTCCTTCAATGCTGCCGTGGGGATAAGAAGTTTTCCCAGCAAAGTCATACTCCAGCACATACTTTAAAGGTTTATATTGCAGTGACAGTGCACCCCTGCTGGAGGAAATGCATTCCTCACATGGTGGAAAAGTATTCTTCTCTGTCGGGATGGTCTTGAACCTTTTCAGTATTGCTGGATCTCCACTCATCGAAAGCAGAGTTCCCAGGTCCTGTTTCTAATCATAGTCACTGGTACCAACCAAACTTCACAGCCTGTCCAAAAACTGGAGCCAGGTTTGAAATGTAGTGACCACAAAGAAGAAACATCTTTGCAAGAAAGATTTTGCATACAGTGGAAATTATTGACGCTGAAAGAGAAACCTGTATCAATAACTTTTTGTTTCAGTACATTTTACAGAAAATCAGATGGGTGCTGCATCCCAAGAGAGAATGCATAGAATGTCTATGAGGTGGCTTTTTGGAGCTATTTGTGGTTGAGCCCGCTAGGGGAACAGCTATTCTGGATTGGGCATTGCGTGGTGAACCAGATTTGTTTAGGGAGGTTAAGGTAAAGGAACACTTCAGAGGCAGTGATCATATTCAAATAGAATTCACCCTGCAATTTAAGAGGGAGAAGCTAAAGTCAAAAGTATTAGTTTTATAGTGGAGTAAAGGGAATTCCAGAAAAATGAGAGAGGAGCCTGCTAAAGTTGATTAGAAGGAGGCACTAGCAGGGATGGGGGCAGAGCAGCTATGCCTGGAGTTTCTGGGTGCAATTCAGAAGGCACAGGACAGATATATCACAAAGAAGTATTTTGAAGTCAGGATGATGCAATCGTGGCTGAGAAGGGAAGTCAAAAACAACAGAAGTGCAAAAGAGAGGGCATATTACAGAGCAAAGATTAGTGGGGAGTTAGAGAGTCAGGAAGCTTTTGAAAACCAACAGAAGGCAACTAAAAAGCCATAAGACAGAAAAAGATGAAATATGAAGGTAAGCTAGCCAATAATATCAAAGAGTATCAACGGTCTTTCCAGATATATGACGTGTAAAAGAGAGCTGAGAGTGGATATCAGACTGCTAGAAAATTATACCAGAGAGGTAGTAATGGAGGACAAAGAAATGATGGATGAACTAAATGAGTGTTTTGCTTCCACGTTCACTGTAGAAGACACTAGCAGTATGAAGGCAGTTTGCGAGTGTCAGGGAGCAGAGGTGAGTGTAATTGCTATTGCTGGGCAGAAGGTACTTGGGAAGCTGAAAAGCCTGAAGGGACATAATTCACCTGGACCTGATGGACTACGGCACAGGGTTCTATCAAAGTTAGCTGAAGAGACTGGGGAGTTATTAATAATAATCTTTCAAGAATCAGAGGATTGGAAAATAGCAAATGTCACGTCACTCCACTCCTCAGAAGGGAGGGAGGCAGAATAAAGGAAATTATTGGCCATGTAGCTTGATCTCAGTGCTTGGGAAGATGTTGGAGTTGATTGTTAAGGATGTGGTTTTGGGGTGCTTGGATGCAAATGATAAAATAGGCCAAAGTCATCATGGTTTCCTTCAGGGGAAATCTTGCCTGACAAATCTGTTGGAATTATTTGCAGAAATAGCAAGCAGGATAGACACAGGAGAATGGGTGAATGGTGTGTATCTGATTTTCAGAAGGCCTTCGACAAGGTGCTCCTTAAAAAGTGAAGAGCCCATGGTATTACAGGAATTATACCAGAATGGATGGGCTGATTGGCAGGAGGTAAAGTGTGGGAATAAAGGGAGCATATTCTGACTGGTAGCCGACGACTAATGGTGTTCCACAGGGGTCGGTCTTGAAACCACTTCTTTTTACGTTATGTGTCAATAATTTTGAAGGCAGCTTTGACAGCTTTGGGGACAGTTTGTAGGTGGACGGGCAAGTAGTGTTGAGGAAGTAGGGAAGCTGCAGAAGAACTTAGATAGATTGGGAGAATGAGCAAGAAAAGTGGCAAATGAAATACAGTGCTGGGAAGTATATGGTCATGTACCTTTGGAGAAAAATCAAAAGTGCTGACTATTTTTTTTTCTAAATAGGCAGAAAATTCAAATATCTGAGGTGCAAAGGGACTTGGGAGTCCTCATCCAAGACTCCCTAAAGGTTAACTTGCCAGTTGAGTCAGCAGTGAGGAAAGCAAATGCAATGTTATCAGTCATTTTGAGAGGAGTGGAGAATAAAAAACAAGGATGTAATTACTCGGGCTTTATAAAGCACTGGTGAGGCTTTGCCTAGAGTATTGTGAGCAGTTTTGGGCTCCTTATCGAAGAAAGGATGTGCTGACATTGGAGAGGGTTCAAAGGAGGTTCACAAAAATTATTCTGGGAATAAAGGGCTTATCATATGAGGAGCGTTTGATGGCCCTGTGTCTGTACTCACTGGAATTTAGAAGAATGAGGGGGTGGGGCAGAATCTCAAAACTTGTCAAATGTTGAAAGGCATAGAGTGAATGTGGGGAGGATGTTTCCTTTAGTGTGGTAGTCTAGGACCAGAGGGAACAGCCTCAGAATAGGGGGACATCCATTTACAATGGAGATGAGAAGCAATTGCTTTAGCCAGAGTGTGGTGAATCAGTAGAATTTATTGCCACGCGCAGCTGTGGAGACCAGGTCACTGAATGTATTTAAGGTGGAAGTTGATAGGGTCTTGATTGGTCTGGGCATGAAAGGTTACAGAGAAAAGACAAGAGATTGGAGTTGAGAGGGAAACTGGATCAACCATAATGAAATGGCAGAGCAGACTCGATGAGCCGAATGCCGAATTCTGCTCCTGTCTCTAATGGTCTTATGATCTCAGTTCTTTACCTGGTGACTCATGGATGAAAAACACTGATGCTGGTAGTGATAAGTCAGTGATTGGTGATCACTTCTAGGTAACATGCCCACTCCAAAAATCTGAGAAGTTAGCTATTCCAGCATTCACTGCTGGTGAATTTTCTTTTTCTTCAGGATAGAGATAAAAACGCTAAAACTTAAAGAAATACATGTCTCAGCAATTAGCACACTAATCTTCCTGGGCTGTTTGGAAAGGTGGATAATCTCAGCAAGGTCCTTGAGAATACTAAGTTTGAGTTTATCAGTACACTGCCAAGAACCAGATGAACATCACTCAGGGTTTTCATGAGGCCAATGGCAGAGCCAATGTCACTGTGCCACAGAAAATGAATCTTCATTTAGACATTAAGAGATGTAGAAATCCTTTTGTTTTTCAAGAGCTCCAGTGGGGGAAAAAAGACAAAGGCAAGATTTAGAACTTAGGCACCCTTAACATTCTGCTGAATTAAAAAAAAAATCATGATATCTTTTGAACTTCAGCAGCCTTGCAGAGGTTTTGATACAATTCACTGGGACTTCACAGAGTTTAACCAACTTGTACATCAGCCATAGGCTCAGGCAAGTTCTCCCTCATTGGCTGCATCCCCTTAAATACATTTACACTATTGACCTTAACCAGTTATTTTGTTACATTCTCAAATATTTTACGTAAAACTGTTGTATTTTGTTCGTGATTGTCATTAATTATGCTCTTCACCTGAAATGTGTACATACTGTTTGCCTGGCATTCCACAATTCCAAAAACCTTCTGTAATGTTAAGGATTTTCATTTCGTCAAAGCCCAGCTTTCCTTTCTCAAGAGAAGCGAGACCCAATCTGTGCTTCATGTAGCTTGGACTTCCAGAATGATTGTTGTATCTCTTCTCTAAACCTTCCCCACTTGACAGTATGATATTTAAATGACAGGGCAAACAGAATTGTACACAATACTCAATTGTGGTCTAATCCAGTTTCAAAACAGATTCAGCATGGTGTCCCTACATTTCAATTCTACCTCTAATGAAATCAATCATAGGGTTTGGTTTGACTTTTTTTATATGGATTTATTAACCTGCAGTGCAAATTTCAGTGGTTGGCATATTTATAAACCAAGACCTTTTGCCCACCTAGACCCTCACATTCCCAGTAAAAAGTAAGCTTTGTCATCTCCCTATTGTTACGTACCCCGTAACTGGGTCACTTACCAGCAAAGATAGAGAGGTCCATTGAAGTCTGATGGTACTATTTTTAACAGTATTTATTGATAAAAATACACAAAAATAATGTCAATGCAAACATACAGATAATATACGTCATCAATACTAAATCTAAAATCACGGGTATATTAATAATCAATAAGAAATAGCTCTATCGTTGTCTAGGGGATCACGTATTGTCCGATGGAAATATAAAAGTCACTCAAGTTCATTCAGGCTGCAGCTTTTGGTTGGAGAGAGAGAGACGATTTTTTTTAGAACTTGCCCGTTTTCCTTTTTATGGTGTCGATCCTTCGAAATGTCATTGGGGCTGGCTTCTCCTTTTAGCTAAAGCCGTTCTTCTGTGGTGAGGCCCACCAATTCCGAGGCAAATGGAAAAGGACGCACATGGGCTTTCCACCGGCTGTCGCTATTACACTGTCACGGGATTTCTAGCATTTCTCCTGGTGTGTCTAAAGGGGTTGTTCCCCAGACTTTCTTTTATCCTTACTCACGGGGTCTCAGATGTCAATCAGGTTGGAATGATGCAATCCCTCAGCCAGCCCGCGTTGCTCATTCCTTGAGGGCTTCGATGAATAGCACAGTGCTCAATACACAATTCTGTCTCCAAGTGACAATGGCCGTTTCCTGTGGCTTTGTATCGTTGAGGGGCCAGGACATTCCAAACCCCTTGTGGATTCTGCATGTCTTTCTCTCATTTCCTGGGTCTCCTGACCTGAATTAATAGCGATCTTGCGATTCTCAAAAAGGAGGGGGCTACTTTGTACCCTTCGGCCCCTCAGAGTTGAGGCACAGGCGTAACACTATTAAAATATTCTGCATTTGCTGATTATTTGCCCACTTTTCAACTTTATTAACGTCCTTCTATAATTTGTTGTAGTCCTCCTTATTAGTGGTTATCCTGCCTCCCCTGTCCCTCAACAGCTGTCAATGTCCCTCCCAATCTAGCTTTCATATCCAAACTTTGAAATCAATTGCCTCTCTAGTGGCCTTACTAATGATATGGATGTAGAGAAACTGCACCTGGACTGTGCATTACAGCTTTTTTATTTTCTTATTTAGCTTAGAAATACAGCACAGTAACAAGCCCTTCTGATTCAATGAGTCACACTGCCCAATTTCATCCACCTTCTAATTGTACGTCTTTGGAATGTTTGAGGAAACTGCTGCACCCCAAGGAAACACACAGAGTCGGGGGAGAATGTACATACTCCTTACAGAGTGCTGCAGAATTGAACCCAGGTCACTGGCGCTGCAACAGTGTTACTCTAACCACTACACAACTATGCTACTTTTGATAAGCTTAAATTAAATATTAAAATGAAGCTCTTATTTATTTCAGGTGGTTGCTGAAGCTGCTGATAACATAAGACATCTCTGTAAATGTAATAGAACATGAATACCAACTGAGCTGGTGCTGAATTGTCTGTTCTTTTCCTCAATTTTTAATCTGAAGGAATTCTTTGCATTACTTTGAACTGTGGCCAATATCAGAGTATAATGATCTTAGGAAAGTTTGCATCAGTGTTTACTGGGGTACGGAAGTAACTGGTAAGGTCTGCACTGACCTGCAGCACTTGTTTGGCTGAAGATGTTTCCATTCATGGTGTAGAATTGCTGGCTTCCAAATTTTAATCCATCAAAGATGAAGGAACTTCAAAAGATTAGTTGCATCCTTTGCCTTCTTGCTGGTAGAGGTCACAGGTTTTGGAGATCCTGTTTAATAAGTTCTCAATGAGTCAATCCTGTGCATCTTACTGGTGGTCTAATTTTCTGCCAAGGACCTCCAGTTGCCTCAATGTGCACATTGTTCTGAGTAGTGGGCACGGTAAACGCGGTGGTTCACGTAATGCTTGACAGTGCCACCAATCATGATAGGGGTTCAATTCCCACTGCTGTCTGTAAGGAGTTCGTATGTTCTCCCTGTGACTGGGAGAGTTCCTGCGAGTGCTCCACTGTTTTCTCACATCCCAAAGTTGTACGGGTTAGGGTTTGTGAGTTGTGGACATCCTATGTTGGCGCAGGAAACATAGTGATATTTATGGGCTGGCTTTCCCTCAGCTCATCCTATGTTGGTCATTGGCACAAACAACACATTTCAGTGTAGGGGTTGATGTTTTGATGTCCATGTGACAAATAAAGCTAATCTCCCATCCCTACCATCAAGTACCATCCCATGAACTTCTTTGTGCTGGATGTGGAGTTTCACGACTATTATTGGACAGTTTAAATATCAGCTATTGAGGTGGAATTAGAACTTTTATCTCTGGATAATTAGTCAGAACTTTGGATTTGAGAGCTGGAAATCCAGAAAATTACATGCCTCGGAGTGCAAATCTATCAAAGAACTTACCTAACAATCATTAATATAAAAACAGAATTATTTATAGGAGCTGCCACTTCCTCTGCAGAGTATGAAACTAAATTGTTGCTCAGGTTGTATATCTAATGTTTTTCAATTACTTCTGGGAAAGCATCTGGTGTTTTGATTAACTTATGAATATTATAAGTGTGTTGTGCACTTCTGATATAAATAAGCCAGCCAGTGTGGAGCACCACAAAGCTGAAATTTAAAAACTTCACATCTGAAATCTTACTTTCACAGAAGTCAACAAGAAGGCTCTTGATGATAGTTCAATAAAACTAGTTCTATTATATGATACTGCTTTGTATTCCCCCCACTACACCTGTAAGTTAAATAGCTTCTCCAGTCATGGGCAAAGTTAGGTCAGTTATGGATGCTGTACACTAAGATATTACATTGGTGGCCCCCTATTAAAGCTCACGTACATTCGAGGAGGCAGCCGATGGCTTGCCGTGTGACCTGAATGCTGGCCCCACTGGTTCCATGATCCGGCCAGCTGCCAGTGTGGGTAGTAAGGATTCTGCTGTGGTTTCTGCCCATTTTGATGGGTGACTCATAGCTTCCTCCTTTGTTGGGTCCACTTTCTCTGACTGTGACCTGAGGGATCACAGCTGGACCAAGTCATCACCTTTAACCTTCTACGTCTAGTGTGGCAATTCCTGGCTAAATGTCCTGACTGCAGGCAGATAAAACAGGTACTCTGTGCCTTTATTGTAGCTACATACACTAGAGTCACCTTGCGACCTCTCTTCCCCGCTCTTCTGGTCCATCTCCCTGACCTGTGAAAGCCTGATCCCACTGCTATCATAAAGTCTCAGCCCTTTGAGCATTTTCAGGAAGACTGGGTCATTCCTCCCTGGATTGCCCAACCCTAAGTATTCCTCACAGGCCCAATATCTTCACTCTGCATAGTCCATGATGGGTTCATCAGCTTTCCTAACACTTGAGATCATCACCCCCCACCCCATTTAGTCTTTCATTCTGCTTGTCACTGCCTCACTTCTTCCTTAAAGAAGCAATAAGTCTCACATTACTGGCCATTAAAATGAAACCATTACTGGCCATGAAACCATTAGTTTCTCATGTTCTGTCCTGCACTCCTAGGGTTGTTCTGTCCCACATATTTCTTGGACATTTTGCTTAGAACAACACATGCACGTCTTTGGGGTGCATCTGGTGGATTTTGATCATTTCTTCTAACTGACGCCAAAATTCTGCCTTGCACACACAATTGTAAGTGGGGGCAGTTTGGGTAGAATGATCTGCTGTTCCCCTGGGGTGCAGGTTAATTGATGGTGGTGACGAGTAGGAGTGGCTGGCTGGTATAATTGGGATTCCTGCCTGCCATTGCCTGGCCTCTGTAGGTACCATTCTGAAAGACAGCTCTTGTGCTTATGGACATTTCACCTCAGTCGTTGACATTAGAGAAGAGGATTCTCATGAATGTCTACAGATGCGCTACAGCAAGTATTTTGATAGGTTGTAACTCAGTCTGCTCTGCTCTTGTTCAACTGAACCTACAGAAGGTGTCAGTCACAGCTCAGTCTATCATAAACTTGTCGCTTCTTTCCATCCCCGGCAGGTGTGGCTTGTCAGCCTTGGACAGCAGCCCACCTTGGGGAAGGAAAACTCTGATTTTAAACCTCTGCTGCCTTGCGGCCTTACCCGCCCATGGGAAGGTCTTCCTGGGCAAACCCCCGGGAAGAAATCTGGAGCCGAGGTCCCTAAGGCAGTTTGATGTTTACAACTTCACTCTGGCAACCTCTGTGACGACACTGGTGCCAAGGTGTATTGGCATTTACCCTTCCCTTGGACCATCAGTGATGTGGAGAGGGGGAACCTGCTGCATGGGCAACAGCCGGTTCTTCAAATCTTCCTGTCCACCAGAGGTGCAAACCCACGATCCCCTGGGATCAACGGCTGCCTACTACTCTTTCCATCCAGTCCATCCTCGTGCTTCAGGAAGTCTTACAGTATTGTCAAGGATGCCTATCACCCTGGCCATTCCCTTTTCTCGCCTCAGCCTTTTAGAGAAGATACAAGACCTCGAAAGCCAGTCCAAAAGTAAGAACAGCTTCTTCCACTGCTATTAGACTTGTGAACCGTTCATCTCTCATACTACCGCATTCTCCTACCCTTAACTCTTCCTCTCTCAGTTATTGTGCTCTCATCACTTCAGTATATTTTCAGCACCACTTCAGATTGTACTACTGTCTTTGCACCATTCTGTTTTGCGCTCATCACTGTAGTTATTATTGAATTTTTTTCTTGCCATGTACACTGTTTGTGAATGAGTGCAAACAAGGAATTTCATTGCATCTTCGTGTATATGATAATAAGCAACTCTCATCTAATGCGGTTATCCAACTCATGCCAGACTTGATCAACTATATCAACTAATCAGAGCTTTACCTGGCATCCATCAATACTGCCCAATTTTCAAGCCAGGAGATCCCTCAGCCCTCTTGCAAGTGTGTGGTACCTTCTGTGGTGTCCTGATGTTGGCCTAGCTGAAATCTTGGCATTACTCTGACGTTGACCTAGCTGAAATCTTGGCATTACTCTGATGTTGGCCTGAGTGCCTCCTTGCTAATATGCCAGTTGCTTCCGTCTCACTGCCCACTGTTAGCTCAAGTGCCCCCTCAATGCTATCCTGCATTGGCCTGGTAGCTCCCACTGAAACGCCAGTTACTGGAGCTCTGCTGGTCTATGATGTTCCAAATACTTGAGTGCCATCTCTACTGCTATGATGCACAGGAGATGCTTGGGAAGCTTTTCAGAGTTAGGTTGAGATTTCATTCCGAGAACACTACTGTGATCTGTGATACACTGACTTTTTTTTCTCTGCCTTCATGTTCCAAACATAACATCGCTGCTGAGTCATCCTTATTCATCTTGTCATATTATTTTCTACTATACTTCGGGATTTCAGAAAATTTTCCTTAATCAATGTCAAATTCCTGTTTCTGAAACACAGCCTTTAAAACATGCACTTTGCATCACCTAGTAAGCGCCTATTGATTTACAACATCTGCCTGTTCTCAGATAGAGTTTCAGATTCAAATTCATTTATTTATCACAATTCCATCAAAACATAGAGTGAGATGTGTTGTTTGCTTTAATGACCAACAAAACCTGAAGATATGCTCGGTATATTACACAGGTGTTCCTACATATTCTGGCACCAAAGTAGCATGTTCACAACGTTCAGCCAAACAGCACAAGCGATAACAAGAACATAACAACAGCAACAAAACAAGTCCCTTTCCTCGCAGCCACTCACATGCACAGCTAGGCCTCCAACCCCATGCCTCTGGGACACCCACCTTCAGTGGACTATATAAACTCACAGTCATCAGGACTCTGACTTTCCCATTGAACTCAATGGTTCAAAGGTTCAATCTTATCATCAATTCTTCAATTCTCTGGGTAGGCATGAAACCAAGAAAGAAAAGCAAAACAGCGCAATCATCAACCCCCAAATTTCACCTCCTGAGTTAAAATAAAATGAACAGAAACAGAACAGTTACATCAACCCCCAAATCTGCCCTCCTGCATAAAAACCGTGCAAAACAGATCAGGTACATCGACGCCCAGATCCCCCCTCCTGCACAAAAAACAAACAAAACAGATCAGGTGCATTGACCCCCAATCCCCGCTCCTGCACAAAAAACAAACAAAACAGATCAGGTACATCGACCCCCAGATCCCCCCTCCTGCACAAAAAACAAACAAAACAGATCAGTTTCATCGACCCCCAGATCCCCCCTCCTGCACAAAAAACAAACAAAACAGATCAGTTTCATCGACCCCCAGATCCCCCCTCCTGCACAAAAAACAAACAAAACAGATCAGGTACATTGACTCCCAATCCCCCCTCCTGCACAAAAAACAAACAAAACAGATCAGGTGCATTGACCCCCAAATCCCCCCTCCTGCACAAAAAACAATCAAAACAGATCAGGTACATCGACCCCCAGATCCCCCCTCCTGCACAAAAAACAAACAAAACAGATCAGGTACATTGACTCCCAAATCCCCCCTCCTGCACAAAAAACAAACAAAACAGATCAGGTGCATTGACCCCCAAATCCCCCCTCCTGCACAAAAAACAAACAAAACAGATCAGGTGCATTGACCCCCAGATCCCCCCTCCTGCACAAAAAACAAACAAAACAGATCAGGTACATCGACCCCCAAATCCCCCCTCCTGCACAAAAACAAACAAAACAGATCAGGTGCATCGACCCCCAAATCCCCCCTCCTGCACAAAAAACAAACAAAACAGATCAGGTACATTGACTCCCAGATCCCCCCTCCTGCACAAAAAACAAACAAAACAGATCAGGTACATCGACCCCCAGATCCCCCCTCCTGCACAAAAAACAAACAAAACAGATCAGGTGCATTGACCCACAATCCCCCCTCCTGCACAAAAAACAAACAAACAGATCAGGTACATCGACCCCCAGATCCCCCCCTCCTGCACAAAAAACAAACAAAACAGATCAGGTGCATGGACCCCCAAATCCCCCCTCCTGCACAAAAAACAAACAAAACAGATCAGGTACATCGACCCCCAGATCCCCCCTCCTGCACAAAAAACAAACAAAACAGATCAGGTACATCGACCCCCAGATCCCCCCTCCTGCACAAAAAACAAACAAAACAGATCAGGTGCATTGACCCCCAAATCCCCCCTCCTGCACAAAAAACAAACAAAACAGATCAGGTACATTGACTCCCAAATCCCCCCTCCTGCACAAAAAACAAACAAAACAGATCAGGTGCATTGACCCCCAGATCCCCCCCTCCTGCACAAAAAAACAAACAAAACAGATCAGGTACATCGACCCCCAGATCCGCCCTCCTGCACAAAAAACAAACAAAACAGATCAGGTGCATTGACCCCCAATCCCCCCTCCTGCACAAAAAACAAACAAAACAGATCAGGTGCATTGACCCCCAAATCCCCCCTCCTGCACAAAAACAAACAAAACAGATCAGGTGCATCGACCCCCAAATCCCCCCTCCTGCACAAAAAACAAACAAAACAGATCAGGTACATTGACTCCCAGATCCCCCCTCCTGCACAAAAAACAAACAAAACAGATCAGGTACATCGACCCCCAGATCCCCCCTCCTGCACAAAAAACAAACAAAACAGATCAGGTGCATGGACCCCCAAATCCCCCCTCCTGCACAAAAAACAAACAAAACAGATCAGGTACATCGACCCCCAGATCCCCCCTCCTGCACAAAAAACAAACAAAACAGATCAGGTACATCGACCCCCAGATCCCCCCTCCTGCACAAAAAACAAACAAAACAGATCAGGTGCATTGACCCCCAAATCCCCCCTCCTGCACAAAAAACAAACAAAACAGATCAGGTACATTGACTCCCAAATCCCCCCTCCTGCACAAAAAACAAACAAAACAGATCAGGTGCATTGACCCCCAGATCCCCCCCCCTCCTGCACAAAAAACAAACAAAACAGATCAGGTACATCGACCCCCAGATCCCCCCTCCTGCACAAAAAACAAACAAAACAGATCAGGTGCATTGACCCCCAATCCCCCCTCCTGCACAAAAAACAAACAAAACAGATCAGGTACATCGACCCCCAGATCCCCCCTCCTGCACAAAAAACAAACAAAATAGATCAGGTACATCGACCCCCAGATCCCCCCTCCTGCACAAAAACAAATAAACAAAATGGATTAGGCACATTGACCCCTAAATCTCCTTCCCCGCACAAAAAAATGAGAAGATCAGGTGAAAAAACACAGAATATAAAGACAGTAAGACTGAAGAAAAGACTCTATAGGCCAAGTCCACATCCAAGATGCAGAAACAATCCTGGGCAACACTCTCCGCAGTGACAGGTGCTCCCCTCTCCAGTAGCTCACGCCCCACACTCACCTCGAGGCTTCAATCGCCCTCATTGCTTTAGTCAGCAAACATTGGAAGCTTTAAGCAGTGAAATGGAGCCAAACAACGGCTTGTGTCCCGTCCTGCAGCCTGCCCGCTACAAGCTTCGCGCATGCTGCCTCTTGGAATTCTGTTGAAGACTGCAGAGTGTTGGAACACCCAAATGATATCCAAACTTCCGTTCTCACCTCAATGTTTCAGTTGCCCTCGTCAACTGATATATTCCTCATCGAGGAATATAAAGACTGTAAAAGGAATCTTAAGAAAGAGATTAGAAAAGCTAAAAGAAGATACGAGGTTGGTTTGGCAAATAAGGTGAAAGAAAATCCGAAAGGTTTCTACAGTTATATTAAAAGCAAGAGGATAGTGAGGGATAAAATTGGCCCCTTAGAGAATCAGAGTGGTCAGCTATGTGTGGAGCCGAGGGAGATGGGAGAGATTTTGAACGATTTCTTCTCTTCGGTATTCACTAAGGAGAAGGATATTGAATTGTGTAAGGTGTGGGAAACAAGTAAGGAAGTTATGGAACCTATGACAATTAAAAAGGTGGAAGTACTGGCGCTTATAAGAAATTTAAAAGTGGATAAATCTCCAGGTCCTGACAAGATATTCCCCAGGACCTTGAGGGAAGTTTGTGTAGAAATAGCAGGAGCTCTGACAGAGATCTTTAAGATGTCATTAGAAATGGGGATTGTGCTGGAGGATTGACGTATTGCTCATGTGGTTCCATTGTTTAAAAAGGGTTGTAGAAGTAAGCCTAGCAATTATAGACCTGTCAGTTTGACATCAGTGGTGGGTAAATTAATGGAAAGTATTCTTAGAGATAGTATTAATAATTATCTGGATAGACAGGAACTGATTAGGAGTAGCCAGCATGGATTTGTGCATGGAAGGTCATGTTTGACAAACCTTATTGAATTTTTTGAAGAAGTTACGAGGAATGGTGATGAGGGTAAGGCAGTGGATGTAGTCTATATGGACTTCAGCAAAGCCTTTGACAAAGTTCCACATGGAAGGTTAGTTAAGAAGGTTCAGTCGTTAGGTATTAATGCTGGAGTGTTAAAATGGATTCAACAGTGGCTAGATGGGAGATGCCAGAGAGTAGTGGTGGATAATTGTTTATCGGGATGGAGGCCGGTGACTAACGGGGTGCCTCAGGGATCTGTTTTGGGCCCAATGTTGTTTGTAATATACATAAATGATCTGGATGATGGGGTGGTAAATTGGATTAGTAAGTATGCCGATGATATTAAGGTAGGAGGTGTTGTGGATAATGAGGTGGGTTTTGAAAGCTTGCAGGGAGATATATGCCAGTTAGAAGAATGGGCTGAACGTTGGCAGATGGAGTTTAATGCTGAGAAGTGTGAGGTTCTACATTTTGGCAGGAATAATCCAAATAGAACATACAGGGTAAATGGTAGGGCATTGAGGAATGCAGAGGAACAGAGAGATCTAGGAATAACAGTGCATAGTTCCCTGAAGGTGGAGTCTCATGTAGATAGGGTGGTGAAGAAGGCTTTTGGAACGCTGGCCTTTATAAATCAAAGCATTGAGTACAGAAGTTGGGATGTAATGTTAAAATTGTACAAGGCATTGGTAAGGCCAAATTTGGAATATTGTGTACAGTTCTGGTCACCAAATTATACGAAAGATATCAATAAATTAGAGAGAGTGCAGAGATGATTTACTAGGATGTTACCTGGGTTTCAGCACTTAAGTTACAGAGAAAGGTTGAACAAGTTAGGTCTCTATTCATTGGAGCGTAGAAGGTTGAGGGGGGATTTGATCGAGGTATTTAAAATTTTGAGAGGGATAGATAGAGTTGACATGAATAGGCTGTTTCCATTGAGAGTAGGGGAGATTCAAATGAGAGGACATGATTTGAGAGTTAGGGGGCAGAAGTTTAAGGGAAACACGAGGGGGTATTTCTTTACTCAGAGAGTGATAGCTGTGTGGAATGAGCTTCCTGTAGAAGTAGTAGAGGCCAGTTCAGTTGTGTCATTTAAGGTAAAATTGGATAGGTATATGGACAGGAAAGGAGTGGAGGGTTATGGGTTGAGTGCGGGTAGGTGGGACTAAGTGAGATTAAGAGTTCGGCATGGACTAGGAGGGCCAAGATGGCCTGTTTCCGTGCTGTGATTGTTATATGGTTGTTATATGTCATTTTGATCAGTGATCAATGGAAGTTATAATCAGCAAAATGGGGTCAAATATTGGCCTGTGCACCATCCTGCAGCCTTCTTGCCATGAGTTCACTCACGCTGCCTCTGTCTCCCAGAGTCTTGGAGACTGCAGAGTGCTGAAGCAACCAAATGATCTCCAAACAGCAAAACACAAGCTCCAACAGTTCTAGAATCACATTCAAGATGAGAAACAATGTAAAAGACATAAAAGAAGTGAATATCCATGATTTGTCCGGAAGATGTCGACCAAAAGAGCGTTGTACGCAGGCACCATCTCGACCGGAACTCAAAGACATCAGGCCTTCAACTTCTGGACATGGCGACCAAAGGCTTCAACCATTGGGCCTCAACTCTGGATTCACTAACTTCAGTCTTCAACCTTTGGGTATAGGACCCAGGACTCATCAATCATGGGAACTCAAATGCCAGACTTGCATTGACCTCTGAAACTGGGGTGGGGGGGTGGCCACCAGCTCTCATGCCTCATATCAACACAGACCTCTGATCCAGAACCGACCAACCTGACAAATCACCAACCTTCGTCCACAGAGCCCACTAACCTCAGTCAGTCGCTGATCTTCATCAACAGCACTTGATGACCTGAGATCCATCAATGAGAATTGCTGGTCTTTGACCTCACCCTGATCCCTAATTTCCTGTGCTGTCCCAAAACTATCCTTACAAAGCTAAAGAAAAAAAGGCAACTAAGAACGAGCAATGACCTTGGCTCTCATTCTTGCTGTTAACTTTGACTTTTGACTCCTTATTTTGCTTTTTTTCTGCAGAGCAGAATTAAACTTGAACAGCAATTAAATTTGCCTAATTTCACAATAAATGTAATTCTCAAAGGTATGCTCCAATTAATTGCTCTGTAGGAATTCCCAATGTTTAGGAGTGAATATGTCCTTCATAATAAGAATCAACACAATGTCACAATTCATAAACTCTAAGTTCTCTTTTCCAGGTGAGCAATGCAAGGTGATCACATGTTATTTGTGCAACTCCTGTGTAATTTAGATATGTCACAAAAAAGATGATGTTTTGCAGTCTAAATTTACTTCCAACTTGTTTTGGCTCCCTGTTTAGTTCGGTCTACATTACCTGCTGCATCTGATTTACTGCTGTGTACTATGACCAACAGTGCCCAAATGACTCCTGTAATTACATTGACTGCTGACTCAGACAGGGAAAACCAAACTGCCTGTGCAGACAAATGGGCGCTTTTCTGCTTCCTTCTGTTGTCCCTTGAAATGAAAGAAGAAATCTAGCATCTCATTATTGTTGATTCCTGAGCTGTTTGGAAGCCAGAAGGTTTTTTCCATTGTCTGCTGTGGTTCAAGCGTCCAGTTCACAAATAGAGAAAGTTTGTAGACGGTGTGTGAGAGAGGATAGGCAGGTGATAGAGAAGGGGAGCACTCAGACCGAAGATATAGGGGAGAAGGAAGAAAAAGATAATAAAGTTGTTTGCACCATTAGGGATAAACATAGAGGAAGAGGTGGAGAGTTTCTTAAATGCATCTATTTTAATGCTAGGAGCATTGTAAGAAAGGTGGATGTGCTTAGAGCATGGATTGATACCTGGAAATATGATGTTGTAACTATTAGTGAAACATGGTTGCAGGAGGGGTGTGATTGGCAACTAAATATTCCTGGATTTCGCTGCTTCAGGTGTGATAGAATCGGAGGGGCAAGAGGGGAGGTGTTGCATTACTTGTCCGAGAAAATATTACAGCGGTGCTTTGGCAGGATAGATTAGAGGGCTCGTCTAGAGAGGCTATTTGAGTGGAATTGAGGAATGAGAAAGGTGTAGTAACACTTATAGGAGTGTATTATGGACCACCTAATGGGGAATGAGAATTGGAGGAGCAAATTTGTAAGGAGATAGCAGATATTTGTAGTAAGCACAAGGTTGTGATTGTGGGAGATTTTAATTTTCCACACATAGACTGGGAAGCCCATTCTGTAAAAGGGCTGGAGTTTGTAAAATGTGTGCAGGATAGTTTTTTGCAGCAATACATACAGGTACCAACTAGGGAAGGGGCAGTGTTGGATCTCCTCTTAGGGAATAAGATAGGTCAGGTGACTGAGGTATGGGTTGGGGAGCACTTCGGGTCTAGAGATCACAATGCCATTAGTTTCAATATAATCATAGAGAAGGATAGGACTGGACCCAGGGCTATTTTTGATTGGAGAAAGGCTACCTTTGAGGAGATGCGAAAGGATTTAGAAGGAGTGGATTGAAACAATTTGTTTTATGGGAAGGATGTAATAGAGAAATGGAGGTAATTTAAAGGTGAAATTTTGAGGGTAAGGATCTTTATGTTCCTGTTAGGTTGAAAGGAAAGGTTAAAAGTTTGGGAGAGCCATGGTTTTCAAGGGATATTGGAAACTTGGTTCGGAAAAAGAGAGAGATCTACAATAAATATAGGCAGCATGGAGTAAAGGAGGTGCTTGAGGAATATAAAGAATGTAAAAAGAATCTTAAGAAAGAAATTAGAAAAGCTAAAAGAAGATATGAGGTTGCTTTGGCAAGTAAGGTGAAAATAAATCCAAAGGGTTTCTACAGTTATATTAATAGCAAAAGGATTGTGAGGGATAAAATTGGTCCCTTAGAGAATCCAAGTGGACAGCTATGTCTGGAGCCAAAAGAGATGAGGGAGATTTTGAACAATTTTTTGAAGAGGTTACCAGGAAAGTAAACGAGGGTAAAGCAGTGGATGTTGTCTGTATGGACTTCCGTAAGGCCTTCGTCAAGGTTCCGCATGGAAGGTTAGTTAGGAAGGTTCAATCGTTAGGTATTAATATTGAAGTAGTAAAATGGATTCAACAGTGGTTGGATGGGAGATGCCAGAGGGTAGTGGGGGATAACTGTTTGTCAGGTTGGAGGCCGGTGACTAGTGGTGTGCATCAGGGATCTGTACAGGGTCCAATGTTGTTTGTCATATACATTAATGATCTGGATGATGGGGTGGTAAATTGGATTAGTAAGTATGCAGATGATACTAAGGTAGGTGGCGTTGTGGATAATGAAGTAGGTTTTCAAAGCTTGCAGAGAGATTTAGGCCAGTTAGAAGAGTGGGCTGAAAGATGGCAGATGGAGTTTAATGCTGATAAGTGTGAGGTGCTACATTTTGATAGGAATAATCAAAATAGGACATGCATAGTAAATGCTAGGGCATTGAGGAATGCAGTAGAACAGAGTGATTGAGGAATAATGGTGCATAGTTTCCTGAAGATGGAATCTCATGTGGATAGGGTGGTGAAGAAAGCTTTTGGTATGCTGGCCTTTATAAATCAGAGCATTGAGTATAGGAGTTGGGATGTGATGTTAAAATTGTACAAAGCATTGGTGAGGCCAAATTTGTATTGTGTACAGTTCTGGTCACTGAATTATAGGAAAGATGTCAAAAAATTAGAGAGAGTACAGAGGAGATTTACTAGAATGTTATCTGTGTTTCAGCACTTAAGTTACAGAGAAAGGTTGAACAAGTTGGGTCTTTATTCTTTGGAGCATAGAAGGTTGAGGGGGGGACGATAGAGGTATTTAAAATTATGAGGGGGATAGATAGAGTTGACGTGGAAAGGCTTTTTCCATTGAGAGTAGGGGAGATTCAAACAAGAGGACATGAGTTGAGAGTTAAGGGGCAAAAGTTTAGGCATAACATGAGGGGGATCTTCTTTACTCGGAGAGTGGTAGCTGTGTGGAACAAGCTTCCAGTAAAAGTGGTAGAGGCAGGTTCAACTTTGTCACTTAAAAAAAAATTGGATAGGCATATGGACAGGAAAGGAATGGAGGGTTATGCGCTGAGTGCAGTTAGGTGGGACTAGGCGAGAGTAAGCGTTCAGCATGGACTAGAAGGGCCGAGATAGCCTGTTTCCATGCTGTAATTGTTATATCATCATATAAACATCACTTTCCCTTCTAAGGTGGAAGAAATCATGTTCAAGGCCCATCTTGAAGAGATGAGCAAAAATTGAGGCTTGCTCTCCAATGCAGTTTCAGGGGACTGGCACTTCATTTCTCAGATGCAATGATAAACCCAGGTCCAACCGTTCTACAAGCTGTCAGTCTCCTGAACAATCTTTTTCAAAAGGCATAGCTGCAAGAGATTATCAGGATTTTAACTTATTGACATTGTATTTTGCTCAGATTGTCACATATTCTAAATTAGATATGTACTATAATTAAAAAGTGCTGTAACTTTTTGTAAAATACCTTGAGTACATAACAAATTCTTTAGGCCTTTCTGTTGTGGCTGCCAAATCCCTGAATTGACAATGCATGTGGAGTATCATGCTGTTACGAACTTAATTCAACTCATCAGAAGCACATCAAAAACTAACATGGTTATAACCAAGATAAAATAATTTCAATTTTTGTGGACTTACAAACAACATTTTAAGATGACAATAATCCAAAAATAAAATGCTGCAGATACTGCTAATCTAGGTAAAACATAAAATTGCTGAAAGTTCTTCTTAGGCTAGGTAGCATTGCATGGAGTCATATTAATTACAGATGGGAGTCATTCAGCACATGATTCCATTTCAGTCACAAATGGCCAAGGTTGACCTTACTTTCTACCCTTTCAGTAAGAAGTAGTCAATCCTGTTCCTTTAAGTGAGGTGAAGATCCACCATCCTTTAAGACAGTGAGTTCGAGATGTAGACCTCTACCACTTGAGTGATTTTTTTTTTCCCTCTCTAATCCTTCTACTGATTAATTTAATTCTTTTTCCCCTGGTTACTGGCCTCTCTGCTATGGCAACAAGGTCCTTTCTGTTTGCCTTGTCAGGCCATTTTGTTGTAGTTTTATACACCTCAATTAACTCTTCCCTCAGTCTATTTCTTTTTCAAATCCAATAATCAATCTTTGTCAAACTCCCCTTAAAACTATATTATTACAGCCCTGGCAACATCTTCATAAAGTGTAATCTATTCTTTGCTGTAGTGTAGTGACCAGAACTGGATGCAGTACTCTCGCTATTTCCTAGTTGATATCTCTTTTTGTTTCCTAGTTCTCCCGTACCATCTGCCTTAGTCAATAATGCAAGTATTCACGTTCTCACCATGTCTCTTGCTCATATTATTAGATGACAATTTGTAATATTAGCAAAAGTACTTGATTCATCAAATGGCCTACTGAGCCGAAAGATATCTTTATAGTTTATTTATTTCGAATACTTTGCTTCTGGAATTTTCTTCACCCAAATTTAATATATGAAAAAGTCCTTTAAGTATTACTGGAACAATTATAGTCCATGGCTTAATATTACATTATGACACAGATGTTATAATGTATAATTTGATAACCATATAATGTAACTGTCTTGCTATCTAAAGCAGTTAGTAGACACACAACCTAAGATACTACTGTTCCTATACTCTTCCAGGTATTCTGTCTTTTATCTTTATTCCTTTGCCTTTCTTTGTCCTCTCTGAATGTATTACCTCCTAATTCTCTGTGCTGAGGCTGAGTTCTAATTGCCACAGTTGTGCCCACCTAGCCAGTCCATTGATATCTTCCCTTAGCCTAGAACTGTGATGGCATTGGGTTTTCTGATTACAAAGTTCTAAGCACAAACAAAGATCTTAAGAGTTCTTAGAATTCTTAAAACACATTTAAAACTTGAAGAGGATTTCTATTTCATGAAAGATTTCCAAATTGCAAATGATTTCTAAAAACAAATGATTTCCAAAACACTGATCCAATTCTTATAAACTAAAAAGACATACCAACAAGTTGCAGATGAATGAATCATCCATCAAAGAAATCAAGGCAAAGGAGTGAATTCCAGCTCACCTCATCTTTCTGTCATTCTTATTGGTGTTTCTTGACCATTCCTAAGAGGACTGACTGCTAGCTAACATTTATTGTTTTTTCCTACTTGGGTGACTTCAGATACCTTTTTACACAACTGGTCTGAAAGCTTTTGGGAACAGATATCCCAGACATTGACAATTAATGCTGTGAAAAGTGACCCTCTGAGTACACAAACCTTTCAACTATTCATAGATCCGCTATTTGAGCTGTGGAGTGATAGTTTGTAGACCAGATTGATACTATCTTGAACTAAGTAACCTACCCAGTGTTGTCTGGTTTGATACAAGCCAATTAACATAACCCCATTGTTTGGCATTGCAACCAACCCTATACTATGGGCCAATAGTCTGTGCTCTCTAGACAGTGTTGTTTGTTTGAAAAGCAGGCTTTTTAACTTCAGACTGTTTCCCATTAATATTAAGAATTGAAGATTGGCTTTCCTTTATGACAAGAGGAAAGAGAGAGAAATTGCCTTTCAACTCACAAGAGAGCATAGGCCATCAACTTTTTGCTGTTGATGTTTCTGTAGCAGGCAATTTCTTTTTAACAAGGTTGAGTTGCTAGCTTGGCACTCAACTCGGCATGGATGGAAAGTGTGCATGAGAGCCTGCTGGATTTGAACTCGGGATTTCTGCCCCAAAGTCCTGTGCTGATGCCGCTACGCCACCCGCCAGCTTTATGACAAGAAGCTGAACAAAAAATATTGGTTGAAAAACAACAGTTTGATCTCTTGAAGCTCACAGGTGCTGTGTTAGAAAGCTGAGCTTGGCATAAAGGCATCCCCCACCCCCAGCCCTTACCAGTGAATATCTATTGCATCTCCCGCGTGCTAGGTGAAGATTTCCAGCCCAGCATCTCCTCATAGAAATCAGTTTCAAGGTCAGATTCCTACCAGTACTCTCTTGAGAGCAGACTGTTTTTCACCCCACTGTTTTTCCAGTAGTTTACCAGTGCTAGAGGAGCTCTCCTTGATTGGATGCTCCAAGAATTCATTGAGTACTTTTCAATTTAATGGTTTCTGTATGACTTCCTCTTTGTAGTATTCATTTCCTTAATCTCAGCTGCACACATTACTGAAACCTGAAAGGATTAAAAGATTGTTACCATTATAAAGTGTTTCATAAATACATGGCAATAATGCATCAATATCATTATTAATCCATCTTTAAAGATTTTCTTTCTCACAAGCAGTTCTTGCTGTTTCCTTGATGCAAGATTGGATCACTATGTTAGTCTCCATTAATTCATCAGGTCAGCTGGTATTGTCTTTCACCGAGCTAGAGATTGTGCATTTCTTTCATGGGGAGCTTGCTTTACTTCTGATGCTGTGCACAATATTATTCATGTTTTCTGAAAACAAGTCTTGTAACCAAGTTACTGGTTGTGTATTGCTTTCTTCTTTTGCCTAAGGATTAGTTATAGAAAATTACACTCATCAGTTACGTGATTTCACAATATACTTAGAGGACGAAGCATTTGTGAAGGCTGGTTACCTTTACATGTGTAGTGAGGTAAGGAAGAGTACAGTTCTGTAAAGGTTGTGTAATGTCTGTCACTTTCAAGAATTGGATGTGAGCCAGAAGCCTGTGACCAGATCTATGCAAGATTTATATTTTTTGTGAGACAATCCTTGCAGCATCTGTTTCAATGAGAGTTGCTGGGCCGAATTAGATTTTGTGTGTTTATTCAAGACTATATTGTTGATGACCAATCACCATCGCCCATCAGGCTTTGCTACACTGAACATGAGCAAGTTAAATTGAGAAGGTTCTTTTAGCAAAACACCATGTTTCTAGCTGGAGTTTACAGTTTCCTGCAGGGATTGCTTTCCTCTATGCTCTGGACCTGGCGAGGGAAAGCACTGCATTCTAGTTTAGTTGGTTCAGTATGAACCATCGCACAGTGATTCGGATGTTGTTGTAGATAGTCATAATATTTGTATGAAATATATTTCAATTTCACTCTGACTGTCTTATTCTGATAGTAGTCTAGCTATTTATGAATGTGTATGTCTCATTTATCTGGTCCAGTTGCATCAGCTGTTGATTGTGTTATGAAATTCCCGTAACTGGATCACTTACCAGCAAAGATAGAGAGGTTCGTTGAAGTCTGATGGTACTACCTTTTAAGTCTTCATTTATAAAGAGGCACACAAATAAGATTAATACAGACATTCAGATAATATACGTCATCAATATGCAATCTAAAAATGCGGGTATAATAATAATCATCAATTAAGCAATAGCTCTATCGTTTGTCTAGGGGATATTGCATTGTCCGATGGAAAGATAAAAGTCACTGTCCTTTCAAGCTGCAGCTCTTTGGGTTTAAAAGAGATGGTTTTAAACTTGCTCGGGTCTTTTATGAGGCCAGTCCGTTGAGTCGGGGGAGTTGGTTCCCCATTGTTAGTTCCAAGTCGTTTTCCGTGATACCAGCCACCAGCCCCCAGGCAAGGGAACCGAACGCACGTGGCTTCCTTCAAATGGCTTCCCACTGTTACGGGATCGCTAGCGTTTCTTCTGGTGCATCTGAGGGGCTGTCCCTACAGCCCCTCTTTTATCTTAACTCGCAGGGTAGTAGATGTCAGTCAGGTTGGGGTGATGCAATCTCTCTCTCAACCAGCCCACTTTGCCCGAGGGCTTGCACGTAGCCTAGTCCCCAATCCACAAACGTTGTCTCCAGGAGACAATGGCCATGTCTCTCTCTCATTTCCTGGGTCCTCTGACCCAACCCAATAATGCTCTTGCGATTCTCACAAAGGAGGGGGCTACCCCACACCCTTCGGCCCCTCAGAGCTGTGGTACATTCATAACACCCCCTTTCTTCAAAGCATTTTCACCAGCGGTGAAACGAAGTAGTACAGAGTCTTACAGGGTTTTTGAATCTAACACAATACAAAAGTTTTTTTTTCTACAGAGTAATACAGTGATACATTCAATTCAGCATCCAAACGGTTAACGATTACAGTGGCATTTCCTTTAATATTTTAACATCTTGTACCTTACTAAAGTCTTGTAGCATCAGACTTCAACTTAATAACCACCTATTTTTTTTTCAGCAACAAAACTAAGGAGTTGTGATCTTAGCTTACATGCATCTACAAAAGTTTATGTGAATACTAATCTTTTTGGTCATTTTCAACTTAACAGGCAGGCTTCCAAGGGGGCTGTCTTTATTATTCACAGGCTTCGGTGAAATCCTGTACAACCTGCTTTGCTATTTAAAATGGCATCCCCATTAACCGTCGCCTCTTTTCCGGTGAGTTCCCACGTGGGGAACTTGAGTAATCTGGCGAGGTAAACTCCCACCCCCCCCCCCTTTTTCATAGGGGTTATTTTATCAACACCGTGACCCAAACTGAGACCATTTCCACCCAATTCTTTAATTTTACACAAGTGGCTAGCCCTCTCATCAGGACCCTTCAGGCTATTGGTTTTTAGTTCAAACTCTTTGTTCAAGCAGCATTTCGAATTCGGCCTCTTCACACCACATCCTGGCATAACAATAGTGTGGGGGACCCCGCTATCTCCCAGCTTACTCTGTAAGTGATCTGCCAGGTTTAAAATTTCTTCATTCGACTTGGGAACGACAGACTTTCCGTTTCCTTCAATAATAATATTTATCTCCCCATTTTTGAGCTCCGCATTAAATTTGAACACACCTTCGAGCACAAACACCTGGGAACTCTCACCTCCCACTGTTACCAAGGTCAACCCCTTTTTCACTGAACCAAGTCTATCTGACCCACAAGGACAGCCGTCCCGTTCCCCTGTATCAAATACCTCAGACTTTTTCTGAGCTCCGTTACTAGGTTCAGTACCACGTGCATCCCCATCTTGGACACACTCAAATGGGATATTGGCCTCTTCCAGGCTTTCAACACCCGTATCCTTTTCAAATTCTACGTTCCCCCGATCCTCCCAGGTACTCTCTGGGCAACTCCCTTCCGGAGTAAACTCAACCCCGCGGGCTGAAACAACCTCATCCGCCAACCCAGCAGACTTCTTCGAGGTAAGGACACCCTTTTCATTATCTCATTTCATTTCATTATCAGGAACACTTTTAGAATTTTCAACTTCTTCAAACAGTTCTGCCAAACCAGACAGATCATCCCTGTCCAACTCTGGACCTCTTAACCGCTCTATCGGTTCCTCATCTTTATTTTCTGCCTCTAGGACCTTTCTCCTCGCTAAGGGCAGATCTACCTCCACTCCCTTACCCTCTTTCACTTTACTACTCTTCATTTTACCACCCTCTAAACCCTCGTGGTACAGGGTCAGTAGAAACGTCTCGGCCAAATCAAAACTGGCCAGATTTAAACTGCTCTCGTTCTCAGCTGCCTTTCTCGACATGCTGCGAGTGACCGCACATGCGGGATAGATCTGGGACCCTAGGGGCGGAGCCTCAACACTCCCCAGCCGGCCGGTCCTCGTCATGGCTGCCCAAACCTTGCCACCTGCTAAATCGTTACCGAGAAGGACGTCCGCGTCAGTTCTTGGGAATTCTGATGGCACCCCTATTTCAACGGGTCCAGACACCAGCTCACAATCCATAATGACCTCATGTAAGGGCACCATTTCTATCCTTTTACTTATTCCCCTCACCGCTACCATTCCCATTTTCCGACCAAATTCTAGTACCTTACTGCTGATCAACGACAGCTCAGCCCCCGTGTCTCTCCAGATTCGTACGGGAATTGGTGGGTCCCCCTTCCTCAAAGACGCGGTTCCGTGTGACAGACAAGTCTCAGACCCTTCTCGTACTCTGTCTACCCGGGGCTCTCTTGTCGATTTACTGATTACCACTGTACATCCGAGAGGGACTGCTGCTTTCCCTTTTCTCGTCTCCCTCCTCGGAGCAAAGCACCGAGATGCAACATGCCCACTCTTCCCACAATTAAAACAGGTCAAGCCCTGAAATCTCTGGCTGTCTGGCCTTTCCCCCTCAACCTTACCACTAGCTCCCGGCGGGACCTCTGCCTCAGCCGGCGGACTTTCTCGATCGTTCCCACGGTCTCTCGGGGAACTTTTATTCGAGGAAAACTTCGTCTTGTGGGTTAGGACATATTCATCTGCGAACCTAGCAAATTCTGAGATTGACTTATTCTGCTTTTCATTCAAATACATCCGGATCTCCTCCGGAACACAACCTTTAAATTCCTCAATCAACAGTAACTCCCTGAGATGCCCATAATCCTTGTCCACTATTTCTGCAGTGCACCAACGGTCTAAGAGCACACCCTTCTCATGGGCAAACTCGGTATACATCTGATTCCACCCTTTCCGTAAATTTCTGAACTTTTGTCTATATGCTTCAGGTACTAGCTCGTAACCCCGGAGAATGGTCGCCTTTACTTTGTCATAACTCTCCTTCTCTTCCTCCTCCATGGACAACGCCGCATATGCCCGCTGTGCCTTCCCTTTTAACACACTTTGTAACAACGCCACCCACTGCTCTCTGGGCCACACCTGATACACTGCCACCTTTTCAAAAAGCAAGAAATAACTATCAACATCCATCTCCTCAAACGGGGGTACTAACCTCAACGCCCGACTAACATCAAACCGCTCCTCTCGGTCTGACCCCTGACCGCATTGCTCTTACTTTAACTTCTCCATCTCCAAGTCATGTTTCCTCTGTCTCTCTGCCTCCCTCTTCTTCTCAGCCCTTTCCTTCTCCTTCTCAGCTGCTTCCAGCTTTTTTAACCGAAGTTCATGCTCTCTTTGCTTCTCAGCACTTTCCTGCTCCTTTTTCACCTCTAACGCCCTTAGCTGGAGCTCCTGATCCCGTTTCACCTCTAACTCCTTTAGCTGGCGCGCATGCTCCCTTTGTTTGTCAGCCCTTTCTCTCTCTCTCTCTTTCTCGGCTCTTTCTCTCTCTTTCTCGGCTGCTTCCAGCTGCTTTAACTTAATTTCATGTTCCAACCTTAATTTCTCCAACTCTAACTGAGCCGTCCCACTAGCTGGTACCTTTTCAGGGATATTTTCCAATACCTCAGCCGAAAACACATTCTTCTCGATGTAATACTGAGTTATGGCCCTTCACACTGCAATTTTTCCCCATTCTTCTTTGTAAAACTGCCCAAGCTCTGGCAGATTGCATGGGGATCATGAGAGAATAGCCCTTTTCAAGACCAGCCACAAATTCTAACTCTGGGATTTCCCCGTATTTTGCTCCATTCATTTTACCCTCTACCTTCACAAGCTTTCCAGGGCCTGCTGCAGTGAAGCATCCCCATAGCATGATGCACCTACCACCATGCTTCACGGTAGGGACGGTATGTTTTTGGTCACATGCGGTGTTTAGTCTGATGGCCAAGAAGCTCAATTTTGGTTTCATCAGACTGGAGAACCTTCTTCCAGCTGACTTCAGTGTCTCTCATATGCCTTCTGGCAAACTCTAGCTGAGATCACATCTGAGTTTATTTTCAGCAGAGGCTTTCTCTTTGCCACTGTCCCATGAAGCTGACCGGCGAAGCACCCAGGCTACAGTTGTTGTATGTGCAGTCTCTCCCATCTCAGCCGCTGAAGCTTGTAACGCCTCCAGAATTGTCATCAGTCTCTTGGTGGCCTCCCTCCATGCCCTTCTTGCAGGGGCACTCAGTTGCTGAGGCTGGCCTACTCTAGTCAGATTTACAGCTGTTCCATCACTTGATGAATGACTTAACTGTACTCCGAAGGACTTGGAAATTTTCTTGTATCCATCTCCTTTTCAATAACCTTTTTGTTGAGTTATTTGGAGTGTTCTTGTGTTTTCATGCTGTAGGATTTGCCAGGATACTGATTCACTAGCAGTTGGACCTTCCAGATACAGGTGTATTTTTTATTACGATTGATTGAAACACCTTGACTGCACACAGGTTTATTTATAGCTAGGACAGCCTATGTAATTATGTTATTTCGAAAATCAGTTGGCTGCAGCAGATGATTTGGTGTGTTATATTAAAGAGGGTGAAAACTTGTGCAATCAATTATTTTGTGTTTTATATTTGTGATTAATTTAGATCACTCTGTAGAGATATGTTTTCACTTTGACATGAAAGACTCTTTTTCCGTTGATAAGTGTCAAGACAGCCAAATTAAATCCATTGTGATTCAATGTTGTAAAACATGAAAACTTCGAAGGGAGCTGAATACTTTTTTTATAGACACTTTATCTGAACAGGGACTTTATAAGATTCAAAGTGTATTTATTATTAATAAATGTACTGTAGCAGAAAATGCAAGCCAAGTGGGTAGGAAAGGTAAAGGGCTTGAGAGGAAGGAATCTGATAGAAGAGGAGAGTGGACCATTGAAGAAAGGGAAGAAGGGATCCAAGAAAGAGATAAGTAGCCAGAGTGAGGAATAGAAGAGGAGAGGAGTTTTATACAATATTTTTAATTATTTTGTGCCATGATGTAATATCATGTACATTGAACCATCAGAAAAGTAAGTTATCACTACCTCCGCCACCCAGGTGTTTTGCACCTGTGGCTGTTTCAGTGGCTGTTTTGCATGTCATCTTTCACAACTCGTCGTTCCCAAATTTATGTGTTACTGGTAAGCAAACTTAGTCTTACACAAACACAACAAACTCTGTAATTGCTGGAAATCCAAAGCAAAAGACAAAAAAAGCTGGAAGTCAGGCAGCATCCATGGAAATGAACAAAAAATTGATGATTTGGGCCAAGACCCTTTTACAGGCTGGAACAGAAGGGGGAAGATGCCGGAAGGAGAAACTGATTTCATGCCATCAGGCTGGAGATGACCCAGACAGAATATAAAGGTGTTGCTTCTCCACCCTGAGGGTGGCCTCATCGTGGCACAAGAGGAGACCATGGTCTTTCATGTCAGAACGAGAATTAAAATGTTTGGCCACTGGGAAGTTCCACTTTTGGTGGACAGAGTAGAAGTGCTCCCAATTTACAACGGGTCTCTCCAATGTGGAGGAGGCCACATTGGGGGCACCTTACACTTGCTCGTCACATGTATGTGATGCAGCTGCTCAGTGCGTTAGGTTTTTATCAGCCACAATCATGGCAAGCTCATCAAAGAGTTTCACTGCTGCTTCAAAATCAGCAGACGCTTCATCATCATATATCTTTAAAAAATTAATACCATGATCTTAAATTGCTTTTCTTAAATTTCTGCAGTCTGCTGAATATTCACCTTAAATTTACAGTTCATCATGATAGATCTTTGCTTGTTTCATGATCAGCATACTGTTAAATGGCATATGTTCACTCCAATGTTGATGAATCCATTCTTTCAATACACAATCGAGATCTTCATTTTTCACTTTTTGAAATGTTTCTCTATTTCTCATTAACTACTATTCATTAAATACCGTGCGTGAGGTCACTTCTCAGTGGTGCACAGAGACCTACACCTCACCAGGGACAGTTCCCTGTGCCTTGTATCATGTTCCATTTGAGATGTCCTGGCAGTGCTGCAAAAACATGATTTTGGAGGTTGACTGATTTTTGGAATTTCAGATAAAGGGTGTTCAATCTGTACTAGGTGGAATGCCACTACACTTGTGGAGTGCGCTCTGAATTGGACTACACATAAATAATAACTCTTTACAAAATAATATTTTGACATCACGTGACTTCATTGGGCACCAATTTTGATGGTATTGGGTTGGGTGACTGTGAAGTTTTCAATTCAAGCAAAGATCTGAAGCTATATCCATTAAGGAAATCTCCAGGAGCCCTCACTAAAGGGAGGTTATATGGTGGCCCCCTAATCTTCAAAGGTCAGAACTCTTCTCTGTTTATCCTCCACAATTGGTCCAGCTGCTAATACTCACTATTTGAGTGGTTAGTTACCCCTCCCTTCCAAGGAGGAGATACCTCCAGCTAACAAAGTAAATAAATTAACTGTTCAAACTACTTTGTTAGATGGAAGTATCTCCTCCCTGGTTGAGAGGAGGGATTATCCACTCAAAGAGTGGGTATTGGCAGCAAAACTCCCATGGTGAGTTTAGCAGATTGATCTATCAGTATCCAACTATTGATAGATCAGCTATTTGGTGTGCTAAGTGATGGTATCTGGTCTGCAAGCTTCCTTGAACTAAATAATTTAGCCAGTGTCATCTGGTTTGATACCATCCAATTGACATAAGCTCATCATTTTACACAGCAAACAGCCCTGAATGTATGGGCCAGCAGCCTGTTCTCTATAGACAGTGTGGTTTGTTTATAAAACTGTCCTTTTAACTTCAGACTGACTATTGCTTTCCATTTATATTAAGAACTGAAGTCTGGCTCTCCTTTACAACAAGAAGCGGAATAAAGAATATTGTTTGGAAGTCTAACTTACTCAGAAACAATTCCTTGATTTCTAGAAACACGGCTGCTGTGTTAGAAAGCTAAACTTGGCAAAAAGGCCTCCCAGACCTGAACACTGAATATCAATCACAAAACTTTCTTCTTCACTATCAGCCAAATTTCTAAACAATTACATTCTCCTTAATTTTGCTTACCTTTGACCTCTTCTTATGATTTAAATAAAGGTCCCTGCTGAATTCAATAACATATAGTTTTTCAATCACTAAAATTCCCTTTGATAATTATTCTTTAAATTCAGCCACTGATACTATTCTGATTCCAGCTTGTCACTTTGCTAATTGCTTTATTATTGTCAGATGTACTGAGATATAGTGACAAGTTTTTCTTTGCAAGTCTTCCAGACAGATTACTTCATGCATAATTACATTGAGGTAGCACAAAAAAAATAGAATGCAAAATGGAATGATGCAGTTCCAAAGAAAGTACAGTGTAAGCAGACAAATAAAGTGAAAGAGCAGGGAAGATTGTAAAATCAAGATTCAAGAGTGTTTAATGTCACTTCCAGTACATAAGCATAAAGGAGAGCAAAATAATTGTTACTCTGGATCTGATGCAGCATAGAAGAAAACACTAAGAAACAGAACACAATAATTAAGATAAAATAATAAGCTAGCTTATGCATATATATTAATTATATGTCCATAAATTGATGCTAAGCACAATAGTGTCTGTACGTAAAGTGACTGACAGAAAATGATAATAAAGTGGTGGGAGGGGTGATGCAATGTGTGGGGGTTAGTAGGTGGAAGTGCTGATCAGCATTACAGCTTGGGTAAAGTAACTTTTTTGTTTTTATATTTATTGTGTGTTTTTATGATTATGGCTTCTTTATCTTTTGTGGGTTCTTTTGTGCTGCATTGGATCCAGAGTTACAATTATTTTGTTCTCCTTTATACCTGTGTACAGGAAATGACATTAAACGATCTTGAATCTTGAATTTACCTTACAGTCAAAGATTTATAGGGAAATATAGTCCAGAAATAGTCCTTTTGGCCCACAGATTCCAAATTGACCATTTATCACCCATTTAATGCTAATCCTACATTAATCCAATCTATTATTCTTTCCACATACTTCCCAGGACCCCGCCCCAGATGCCATCACTCGATTTATAGAGGCCAATAACCCTATAACCCGCACCTTACGGATGTGGGAGGAAATATCAGCACCCGTAAGATGCCCACATGGATGCCCACAAGGAGAACGTGCAAACTCCACATAGAAAGCACCCAAGGTTAGGACTGAACCTGGATCTGTGGTGTTGTGAGTGCAGCAGCTCTTCTAGCTGTGTCACTGTGCTACCCCTTGACATTCTTGCCAGCTGCACATCCACACAACCTCCCCTAACAAATCTTGAGTACTAATTTATGCCATCTCACAAAGTTACCTTCCTAAAACTTGTTCACCACCAATAGTTAACAGGGTGACAGCTCTATAGTTATTCAGGGTCCTGCCGAAGGGTCTTGGTCCGAAACATCGACTGTAATTTTTTTCCATAGGTGCTGCCTAGCCTTCTGAGTTCCTCCAGCATTTTGTGTGCGTTGCTTGGATTTCCAGCATCTGCAGGTTCTCTCTTCTTTGCAATAGTTACTTAGTCTAGGACTTGCTCCTGTTTAAAACAATAGTGCCATTTCAGCAATTTTTCATTCCTCTGACACCATTTGTACAGACAAAAACTAGTCTGGGTGAAAGGTCAGCAACCCGGATTGTTAACTCTATTTCTATTTCTCTTACCATTATCCTCCTTCTGACTTTCTGCATTCTTTGTTTTTATTGATATTATAGATGTTTAGTTGTGAAGGGAAGGTGCAGGTTTTATGAAATTTATTTGTTTAGTGTTGTTGAGGAAGACAGTCGGTAAAGAACTTGCTGTATGGCATAGCAGACATGCAGACTGGCTGACATAGTTGCTCCAGTTCATTCCGTTGCAGTTACCTTTACCTTTATTGCTGAGCCACAGAGACTAAGGAATTGAATTCCTGCCTCAGGGCTTATTGCACCTACAGAAAACGCCTCCATATGCTGTGTGACTTAACTAAGCTGAGGGGCAGAGAACAATCAGAAGGCACATCTACAGAGAGAAAAGGGGGAGCAAAGCTGAGATCAAGTGGAGAGCTTCAATGTAATTGGTGAAAAAATGTGGCGTTCCTCGAGAAATCATAGCTGATAAGGTACTTACTGCAGGGTACAGTCATTTACTTTGACAAGTTTGAGTTCTATTTGCAAAATGGGATTTAATGAAGATTAATGTAATAATTTCAGCACCGTGGTATGAAAAAGTGAATATCCCTCAATTTTGCAGGCCATAGAATCTCAGGTATCTAAATTGAATTAGCAACGATAAATTTGAGTGAGGATTGAAGTCATGTTCTGAAAGTGTTTGTGCTTTCAATTATAGTTTAGGAAGATTTATTTTTGTCGTGTATCAAACAGTAATGGAAATTGCTGCTATGAGTTGGTTTTTGATTCATGTTTGCATGCACACGTTTATTGTAAATGAATCCAAGTTTTGGCAGTATCACTGGAAATCCATTCTATCTTAAATTTCACTCAGACCTTTGTTTTCCTAAAAGATTTACTCTGGATGGTAGTTGAAACTATTTGGAATCATTCCTGGATTGTTTGAGCGGTGTCATAACAACAATCTTGTGCTCAAATTCAGCAAGACCAAGCAATTGATTGTAGACTTCAGGAAGGGAAAGTCAGGTGCACGTGTATTGGTAGATTCAGAACAAGAAGGCAGCGGGAGAGCACCTAAGGATTTCCAGCGGGAAGACATTTTGAGTTCCCGGGGGGAGAGAGAGGCCAGGCTGTGCAGGCGTGTGACGTCCTCCTGTTGAGCACGAACAGTTTATAAAGAGGGTAGCCATATCCAGCAGGCAGCGTTGGGAGTGAGAGGCAGCAAAGTGAAAGGGTTTGGCTCCACAGGCTTCGGTGGTAACGGGACGAGGCCAGGCAGTGGTTGATTGCAAAAGGAAGTAGTATGTATGTGAGGCCAGTTCTCTGTGGTCGATGTCAGATGTGGGAGGTCCTGGAGTCTCCCGGTGTCCCGGACGGCCACATCTGCACCCGATGCATCGAGATGCAACTCCTAAGGGACCGTGTTAGGGAACTGGAGATGCAACTCGATGACCTTTGTCCGGTCAGGGAGAGTGAGAAGGTGATAGAGAGGAGTTACAGTTAGGTGGTCACTCCGGGGCCACAGGAGACAGAGAAATGGGTCACAGTCAGGAGAAGGAAGGGGAAGAGTCAGGTACTAGAGAGTACCCCTCTGGCTGTACGCTTTGACAATAAAGACTCTTGTTTGAGTACTGTTGGGGGGGCAGCCTACCTGGGGGAAGCAACAGTGGCCGTGCCTCTGGCACAGAGTCTGGCCCTGTGGCTCAGAAGGGTAGGGAAAGGAAGAGGAAGGCAGTAGTGGTAGGGACTCTATAGTCAGGGGGTCAGATAGGCGATTCTGTGGACGCAGGAAAGAAACTCAGATGGTAGTTTGACTCCCAGGTGCCTGGGTCTGGGATGTTTCTGATCGTGTCCAAGATATCCTGTGGTGGGTGGGAGAACAGCCAGAGGTTGTGGTACATATTGGTACCAATGACATAGGTAGGAAAAGGGAAGAGGTCCTGAAAGAAGACTACAGGGAGTTAGGAAGGAAGTTGAAAAGCAGGACCTCAAAGGTAGTAATCTCGGGATTACTGCCTGTGCCACACAACAGTGAGAATAGGAATAGAATGAGGTAGAGGATAAATGTATGGCTGAGGGATTGGAGTAGGGGGCAGGGATTCAGATTTCTGGATCATTGGGACCTCTTTTGGGGCGGGTGTGACCTGTACAAAAAGGGATGGATTGCACTTGAGTCCCGGGGGACCAATATCCTGGTGGGCAGGTTTGATAGAGCTGTTGGGGAGGGTTTAAACTAGTTTGGCAGGGAGGTGGGAATCAGAATGTGAGTGCAGGGATTAAGGTGGAAGGGAGGACGCCGCAGAGGGAGTGTCCACTGAGTCGGTCTGGGTGGAAGTCAGAAATAGGAAGGGATCAATCACTGTTCTGGGAGAAGTCTATAGGCCCCCAAATAGCCCTCAGGACACCGAGGAGCTGTTAAGCAGACAGATTTTAGAATGGTGTGGGAAATACAGGGTAGTAGTTATGGGTGATTTCATCTTCCCTCGTATTGACTGGCACCTCCTGAGTGCAAGGGGGATAGATGGGGCTGAATTTTTCAGGTGTGTTCAAGAAGGATTCCTGACACTGTATGTGGAGCGGCCGACGAGAGGAGAGGCTATACTGGATCTAGTTCTGGTTAATGAACCTGTTCAGGTGACAGACCTCTTGGTGGGGGAGCATTTTGGTGAGAGTGATCACAACTCTTTTAGCTTCAGCATAGCTATGGAAAGGCATAAAATCAGACAAAATGGTAAAGTGCTTAACTGGGGAAGGGCTAACTTTGAAGGGATGAGGCAGGAACTAGCGAACTAGTACATTGGAAACAGATGTTCAAAGGGGAAAGCATAGAAGTAATGTGGGAGAAGTTTAGGGACCACTTGAGCTGGGTTCAGGATAGGTTTGACCCACTGAGGCAAGGAAAAAATGGTAGGAAAAGGGAACCGTGGCTGACAAAACATGTGAGGCAACTCGTCAAGAGGAAAAAGGAAGCATATGTTAGATATAAGAAGCAGGAAGTAGGAGGGGCTCATGAGAAATATAGGGTAGCCAGGAAGGAGCTAAAGAAAGTACTTAGGAGAGCTCAAAGGGGGCATGAGAAGGCCTGGGCATATAGGATTAAAGAGAACCTCCAAAGTGTTCTATGCATATGTGAAGAACAGGAGAATGACAAGAACGAAGGTGGGATCACTAAAGGATAAAGAGGGCAACATGTGCCTGGAGGTGGAGGAGATTTAGGAGGTCCTAAATGAATACTTTGCATCAATATTCACAAGTGAAAAGGATCTTGATCAGGATGAAGTCGAAGTAGAGCTGGTCTGTGTGCTGGATAACATGGAGATTAAGGAAGAAGAAGTGCTGGATCTTCTTAAAATCATTAAGATTGATAAGTCCCCAGGGCCAGATATGATACACCCCAGGGTGTTGTGGGAATTGAGAGAAGATCGCCGGAGCATTAGCCATGATCTTTGAATCCTCTTTGGCTGCAGGGGAAGTGCCAGAGGACTGGAGAATGGCAAATGTAGTTCCCTTGTTTAAAATTGTAATAGGGAGAAGCCTGGGAACTATCGACCAGTGAGTCTTACATCAGTGGTCTGCAAACTACTGGAAAGGATTCTTAAGGATAGGATCTACGAGCATTTGGAGAAGTACAGTCTACTCATGGATAGTCAACATGGCTTTGTGAAGGGAAGATCGTGCCTTACGAGCCTGATTGAGTTTTTTGAAGAGGTAACAAAACGAATTGATGAGGGTAGGACAGTGAATGTGGTCTACATGGACTTTAGCAAGGCATTTGACAAGGTCCCTCATGAGAGACTCATCCAGAAAGTCATGAGGCATGGGATAAGTGGAACCTTGGCTGTTTGGATAAAAAATTGGCTTAAAGGAAGAAAGCAGAGGGTAGTTGTGGAAGATAAGTATTCTGCCTGGAGGTCGGTAACAAGTGGAGTCCCATAGGGATCTGTTCTGGGACCCCTGCTGTTTGTGATTTTTATAAAAGACCTGGGTGTAGAGGAGGAAGGATGGGTGAGTAAGTTTGCGGATGATACGAAGATTAGAAGAGTTGTGAATGGAGCTGTAGGCTGTCAAAGGTTACAAGAGGATATAGACAGGCTACAGAGTTGGGCAGAAAATTGGCAGATGGAGTTCAATCCGGACAAGTGTGAGGTGATGCATTTTGGAAGGACAAACCAGAAGACTGAGTACAGGATTAATGGTCAGTTACTTAAGAGTGTGGATGAACAAAGGGACCTTGGGGTTCAAATCCATACATCCCTCAAGGTCACTGCACAGGTCGATAGGGTAGTTAAGAAGGCCTATGGGATGCTAGGCTTCATTAACAGGGGGATTGAGTTCAAGAGTAGAGAGGTCATGTTGCAACTCTACAAATCTCTGGTGAGACCGCACTTAGAGTATTGTGTTCAATTCTGGTCACCTCATTATAGGAAGGATGTGGAAGCTATGGAGAGGGTGCAGAGGAGATTTACCAGGATGTTGCCTGATTTGGAGAACAAGTCATATGAAGCAAGGTTAGCAGAGGCATAGATAGGGTGGATAGTCAGTACTTGTTTCCCAGGGCACCAATAGCAAACACCAGAGGGCATATGTACAAAATTAAGGGAGGGAAGTTTAGGGGAGACATCAGGGGTAGATTTTTTACACAGAGGGTTGTGAGTGCCTGGAATGACTTGCCAGGGATGGTGGTGGAGGCTAAAACATTAGGGGTATTTAAGAGCCTCTTGGACAGGCACATGGATGAAAGAAAAATGGAGTGTTATGGGGTAGTGTGGGTTTAGTACTTTTTTTAAGGATTATATGGGTTAGCACAACATGGAGGGCTGTAGGACCTGTACTGTGCTGTAGTGTTCTATGGTTCTATGGTATCAGTCACAGTTGAAGGGTCTTCAGTGGAAAGGGTGAACAGCTTACTTGCCAACATTTCATAGGCTCTCTGCTGAAGAAGGCTGCACTAGTGTTCCTACTTCTTAGAAGTTCAAGGAGATTCATCATGTCCTCAAAAATTATGATAACACTTCAACAGATATGCAGTTCAACACCCTGACTGTTTCAGGGTGTGGCATGGAAGTTCCCATGTAGAGAAATGCAAGAGGCCACAGAGAATGGTGGACTCGGCCATCAAAGCCACCTACAAGCTGTGCTATCTCAGGAAGGCGGCATTAATCATTAAGGACTCTCACTATCTGGGCCATGCCCTCTTTTCAATGCTGCCGTTGAGCAAGAGGTATAAGAGCCTGAAGAACCACATCACAAGATTCAACATCATCTTCCCCACTGCCGTCAAGTTCTTGAACCAGCCTGAAAACCATAACACTTTCTCAGACTTTCTGTTTTTCCTCTCACTCAGTCTTGAACTGGTATTTGTTTTGATGATTACTTTTGCATATAATTTTTGTTTATTTTACTTTACATTTAACTGATGGTCACCTTCATCTTGTAAAGTGCTCCACTGCTGCTGCAAAAAGCAAACTTTCGTGGCATTTATATCCCATGTACATATGCCAATGACATCAATAAACCTGAACTTGAACACTTGAACCAGAGGGGTGTAGGGGGGCAATATCCTTGCAAAAAGGTTTGCTCGTGCTGTGTGGGAGGGTTTAAACAAGTGAGGTTATGAGGAGGGGGAACCAGAATAAAAGTACAACAGGTTGGTAGGCTGGCTCATTTGTGGAAAGTGGAACAGACAAGTACCCTGTGGGAAGAGAAATGGATATGGGAAAGGAGGTATAGGAGTCCAGGACATTTAATGGCATTTACTTTAATACAAGGAGCCTTACAGGCTAGAAGGATAAGCTGAAAATGTGGATCAACACATGGGACAACAATACTGTTGCAAACACAAAAACACAGATGAAGGAATTGCAGGATGCTTGAAGGAGGCATAGAATATATGTCAGAACAAACAAGAGGCAGTTGCTCTGATGGTGTTATTCTATAAACTTCCCAGTCATCAGCAATTAGAACAGGTGTATAGATATTTCACAGAAGGATGGAAAAACAATAGTAGTTGTGGATAGAGTTATAGCAGTAGGGGGTTTTAACTTCCCTGATATTGACAGGTATTGCCTCGGTGCAAGGATTCTGAAATGGGACTGAATTCATAAAATGCTTTCCAGAAGGTTTCCTGAAGTAGTATGTAGAGAGTCCTACCAGTGAAGCTCAAGTTCAAGTTTGTTGGCTTCTGACTGTACATGTATGCAACGAAGTGAAACACGATTCTACCAGGTCCATTCTCCCGGACCCACACAACATACAAAATATTATAATGCAAGGAAGTTAATGAATATAATTCAAAAGGCATGTATTGAGGAGTACAGTAAACAGCTCACTGTCCTTGTGGCAGGGTATTTATTATTCTCACAGCTTGAGGGAAGAAACTGCCACCCAGTCTGGCAATCATAGTCCTGATGCTTCTGTACTTGCTTTCTGATGGTAGAGGGTCAAAGAGATTGTGGGATAGGTGGTAGGGATCCTCAACGATGCTTTGGTCCCTTCATCTGCAAAGCTCCTAGTAAATATCACAAGTCGTGGGGAGGGAGATCCTCAAGGGGCATTACTTGACCTGAAGTAATGGCCAAGAGATTGAAGCATCTGAAGAAGAGATTTTTTTGAAAACAATTATCATAAAGATTCAAAGTAGTCATGGAAAAAGCTAGTTAATGCTCGAGATAAGGCCCTAAACTAGATGAAGCCAAATTTCAATAGTGTAATACTGGACTTGGGAGAAGAAGATGGGAGAAGCTACAAGAAAGGGAAACAACATTTAACGTAAGAGCTCAGAGTCTCCACGCCCCTGTCAGAGTAAAAGGCAAAGATTGTAAGTTTTGAGAACCTTGGTAGATAAATGATATTGAAGGTTTGAATGGGGAAAAAGATGGAAGCATATGTCAAGTATATGAAATTGGTATTGAATGAGTTGCTTAGGGTTTATAGGGAATATAGGAGAAACATTAAGAAAGAAATTAGGAGGGCATAAAGAGGCATTGGCACATAGGTTTCAAGATTCTACTTTCATAAGCATATTAGAAGCAACAAGATAACTAAGAAAGGAATAGGTCCCCTTGAGAACTAAAGAGGCAATCTAAACATGAAGCCAGAAGACAGGAGTGAGATCCTAAATGAATACTCTCATCTATATTCACTAGGGAGAGGAACAGGGAAACTGAAGTCTTGTGGGGGTGGGGTGGTAACACTGACTTTCTGCAGCATGTGTCCATGATGAAATGTTAGTAATGTTGGAGCACATTAAAATGGATGAATTCCAAGGACCTGACAGGATCTTTCCAAGAATGCCAAAGGAAGCAAGGAAGAGGATTTCTAGGGCTCTGGGGGGGATTTTCTGCATGTTAGTTAGTCACTCATGAAATACAAGAAGACTTCAAGATAGCAAATGTCATCCACTTTGTTTAAAAAGAACAATAGGGATAAGCCTAGAAACTAAAGGCCGTTGAGCCTTACAGGAATGGTAGGGAGGTTTATCATGAAAATTTTGAGGAATAGGATTTGTTTTCATGTGGAAAGGCATAGATTGTTTGGGAAGAATTGGCATGGTTTTATTGAGAAGGTAACTGAGAAAATTGATGATGGCAGAGTAGTAGATGTGGTTTGCATGGACTTTAGTAAGGCTTTTGACAAGGTCTCACATAGTAGGATGGTTCACAAGATTAATGGACAAAGGATCCAAGGATTAATGATAGGATGCAGTGGGTAGCAGTGGATGGATGTTTTCCTGACTGGAAATGTAATGTGGAGTTCAACATGGTTTGGTACTGGAATCTTCATTGTTTATATTCAGCATTTTATATAATAAATAAATGACTTGGATGAGAATGTAGGTGGTCTAATTATCAGCAGATGACACAAAGATTAGCAGAGTTTTAGATAGAAAGCAAGGTTGCAAAAGGATACAGTAGGACATGCATCATCTGGAGCAGAAGGGAGTAGTGACAGATGGAATTTAATCCAGAATAGCATGAGGTAATGAACTTCAGGAAGTTAAATTCTGGTAGGACAGGGAGCGAAAATGGCAGGGACCATAGGAGTATTGATGTACAGAGGGAATTCATAGTTCTTTGAATATGGTTGCACAGCAGTTAGTGCAGTGAAAATAGCAACTGGTAAGAGTTGAGGCATCAAGTTACGGTTAATTGCACTGTATTTAGTATACGGCATATTGTTCTGGTTGGCACATTGCAAGAAGGATGTGTTAGCAATAGAGAATTACAAAAGAGATTCACAAGAATATGTTTTATTTTTGGGTTTAAATCTATTCAAATGAGTGCCACTTTGATTTCATGCCTATGGCAATACCCCATAGGTTTGACCTCTGTACTTTGGTAGATCTCCCATTGGCAAGTACTGGCCACTTTCCTGGGTGTTCTTCTGATTCTCAGTGGCAGGGATTTATTACTCAATTTCATTTAATCATGAAATTTCTGTTTAGGTTTGGGGTCGGGACGGCGAATGAAGCATAGCAGGAAGACTTGACACACTATTCTGAAAGCTACCAGGTTTTCTTTCCATATAATGAAAGGAGCTTCACTACTAGTGTCACCAATGCTTGCTGCTAATGGGATATCTTGCATTGTTTATATAATTCTGCACTCTCCGGATTGATAATGGAAAGCATTGAAAACAGGGCAACATTAAAAAAAACAACAAAAATACTAGAAACTAGTCTGGAGGTATCTCTGAACATTTAAAATTGATGCACAATAACAAAATAAGTCTGCAAAAATGTAAAATATGAAAGTGACAGCTAACAACATACAGTCAGACTGATTTAAGGACTGGAATGAAATCTTAGGTTTACTCACTTTCTAAAAACAAAATACTCTCAAAATATTGTAACGGTTTATCACATTTTCTTTCAAGTATGAAATTGTCAAATTATATCACATGCAGAATTTCAATTTGAGTTTTTTCTCTGGAAATATGTAAATACCAAAAGGGCATCAACATTTTGCTTTGTTAGAAGAATCTTGCACAGTTTATGGTGGTATCAGTTTGTTTACTTGCAAGTATCCAAACTCAGCCTCCTGCACGGTTTGATTTGAACTTGATAAAAGTTGACAAGTATGCCTCATTATAATCCTAATTCCTCAAATCTAGTTATGCCTGCTAGAATACTAAGCAGCTTTAGGATCAGCAGGAAAATTCTCTCTTTAAGGAGAGAATTCCAGATCATGACTGATCCTCTCCATTACTCTCTGTTTCTCGTTTTCAGCAGCATTTTGTCATGCACAATCAACTCTACCATTTACTTCCCTTTAACTTTTGTTTGGAGTCCCATTGAAATATCCAAGCTCAGCTTGCATCCAAGTCAGCCATAAATTGAACAGGAAAGCCTGAGTTGCAGTTACTAAATTGCAATACAGGACACTGGTGTTGGCAGCTTCAGTGGTGGAATGAGCATTAGAGCTGACTGTGGTGCTGCCCTATAGCATTCACTCAATGCTTTATGTCAATATTAAGTCTGTATTCCTGTATGTCTTTCCTATCAAAGGACCTCTTTGGATGTTGTACCACTGAATTTCCCTACACCAGTGCCCTGTATTTGATGATTTTTTTTTAATCCACTGAAAATTTTAAACACAAATTGATTTTTTTTTATTCTCAGAGGCCGTTATAGATTTTTTTAAAAATTCAGAACCATGACACTGACCGTTCATCACACTGCAGTAACAATGTCTGGCTGTGGACCAAGTCATCCAAGTTAGGATCTGTGCAACTAATAGATAAATTATTTCACAGAGATGTGTAGATCACTTAATGGATCCTACTTGCTTAGAGAAATAGGAAATGATAGGAACAGTCCCCTCAATCTAAAACTTAAAATTAAATTTTTCTCAGATCTGTTTGTGGTCTATAATCTTTCTGCAGTATTTGTAGTGGTGCTAAATACTATCCAATGCACTGTGCAAACTGCCTCTTTTTTTTTTGTTTTCAAATGCCTCTGATAGAATTCAACTAATAGAGTAAGTTACAGCGTTACCACTTGTCAGTTCCAAAGTCATTTTAGCTTACATAGGATTATCCCTATTCTTGAACTGGAGCTGACAGTAGGAATGTTATCTGCATCGGAGCAGGAACTGGGCAAAATGCCTGCATTGAAACAGACACTAGAAATGCTGTCTTTGTCAGAGAGGGCACAGGAAAATGTTGGCCCTGTCGAAGAGGGCACTGGGAACATCTTTATGCAATTTTAGGTTGGGAATATTATCAAAAATTCTTGAAATACTGTATCTCACTGTGTCAATGGCAGCAGGAAGCCTTTAATAAAGACTTACTATTCCATGCTAATCAGAGTCCAATTAGATTCACAAGAACAGTCCAGGCAATATTTTTCTAAATTGCTTGCCTTTGTTCATCTTGTTTCCCTATGCATCCAGGTTTTGATCATCAACTCTTTCTGTTCTAATATGCTCACATCTTTTCCAACTCAGCTAAGTGTTTTTTTTTAAATGGTGAGAAATAAAAGAAATAGGACCTTTAGGATTCCAATAGGTAGACCATGCTTTGTGAAATTCAATAACCTGTCACAATTACTTACAAAGTGCAGGGTGTGAATTCATGACTTTCAATAAGTACCTACCTGTGATAGTATTTGGGCAGTGTGTAAGAGTCTAAGCAGCTGCTAGAACCGAACAGGCAGCTGTGAAGGATTTTCTGTAATGGTTTTACTGTAGTGGTGTACAATTCCACAGCCTTCCTCGCAGCAACATGAAATTTAAGGAAAGTAATAATAAAGTATCTTTCACGATGAGCAGCGAAGACATTTGTTTTATTGAATCAGTGAGTGTTTGAAGGCTCTGATGCAATGGAATAATCTGGGCTTGGACTATAACTCAATAATTGCTTTCTCCAAGTCTGTGAACTTTCAACTATTCATATTAATCATTGGAAGATCATAGGCTGTGCTTATGGCATTTCCAGACATACGTTCCTAGTGTCACTGAACCAAAAATTCTGGATTTGGTATAGAATTATAATTTGAATTATTCACATATTTAATATAAAATAATCTTTCATTTAATCCAAAGACCTACATGAAGGGCTGTTATGAAATTTCAAAACCTGAAAGAGGAACATCAAACTATTTTTTGATGCATTTGTTTAACTTAGAGAAGGCTGGAATGTTCAAAGCTTCAAACGAGACTATAAACACAGGGATTGTAATGAGCCACCAAGGTTAAAAAGAGTAAGTTAAAATAAATCAAATAAATCAAAAAAGTACAAGATTGAGCATTGCCAACCTGGGATTTTAAGGTCCTACAAAATAATTGTCAGTAAAGTTTGTGTTGTACAATCAATTCTGGTTTAGATATTAAGCCATTCAGGCATGTAACCTTTTCAGGGGTGAAATGAAATGATGGGTTTTCTAAAGGCACAGGAAATTTGTCTATCTGGAATATTGCAAGGAACTTGGATTAGATTATACCCACAGAGAACAGTAATACACTCTCCTGGAGCAATTAGATTTGTCCAACTCAATACTAGTCTGGACTCCTGATTGTAAAGTCCCTTATCTTTACTTGTTTTACCCAGCTAACAACTCAAGCAGACTCTACCAAATCCCAATTATCTTCTAATAGAACATCTTCCTCTCTGTGCCTCAATACCAGAATCAGAATCAGAGTCAGGTTTATAAGCATTCTTATTTGACATGAAATTTGTTGTTATGTGGCTGCAGTACAGTGAAAAGCCATAAAATTACTGTAAATAGCATACAAAAGAGGAGTAACAAGGTAGTGTTATGTTCGCTGGTAGCACTTCACAATTCTTTCTGTGCTAAACTGATGACTACATTGGTTCTGCTTCAAGCACTCGTGCTGAGTTTGTCAATTTCATCAGCTTCCACCTTGTGCTTAAATTCACTTGGTAAACTTCTGACATCTGTCTTCCCTTTCTCGATCTCTCTGTCTCCATCTCCAATATATTTCATAAATCTACCAACTCTCACAACTATCTTGACTGTATTTCTTCCCACTTGTCCCTTGGAAAAATGCCATTCCCTTTCCTCAGTTCCTCCCTATCGGCCGCATCAGTTCCCAGGATGGTGTTTTCTTTTCCAGAACATAAGACGTTCTCCTTCAAAGAACAAGATTTCTTTTCCCCTACCATGGATTTTGCCCTCACCCACATCTCCACCGTTCACCCCATCTTCCAACAACCTTAATAGGGCTAGAGTTTCTTTTGTCCTCGCCTACCAACTCATGAGCCTCCACATCCTGCACATCATTCTACAGAACTTCCACCATATTCAATGGGATCCTACTACCAAACACAACTTCACCTCCCTCCCACCACCAGCACTCTCCACTTTCCACCGTGATCACTCTCTCCCCGATTCTCTTGTCCATTCACCCCTCCCCACTGATCTTCCTCCTGGCACTTAACCCTGCAAACAGAAAAAGAGCTACACCTGCCCATCCACCTCTTCTGTCACCTCCATTCAGAGCCCCAAACAGTCAATTCAGGTGAAGAAACACAACACCTGTGAGTCTGATGGGTCACCTACTGTATCCTGTGCTCCCAGTGAGGCCTTCTCGACATCAGTGAGAACCAGTGTAGATTGGAGGATCGTTCCATTGAGCATCTTTGCTGCATCTGCAACAAGTAAGATTTCCCAGCGGCCAAGCATTTTAATTCCAATCCCCATTCCCATTCCAACATGTCAATCCATGGTCTCCTCTACTATCACAAAGGGGCCACTCTCGGGTTGGAGGAGCAACTCCTCATTTTCCATCTGACAATATGAACATTAATTTTTCTAACGTTCAGTAATCTCTCCCATCTCCCCCTTCTCTCTTTTTCCATTCATCATTCTGTCTCCCCTTTTACCCCTTCTCTTCTCCTCACCTGCCTATCACCTCCCTCTGCTGCCCCTCCTCTTTCCCTTTTTCCACATTCTTCATTGGCCCCTGATTCATAACCATGATGTGGAGCCTTTTTATGATCTTTAACCAACCGTCAGTTTAATCCTGATCCTCTAACTGAAGGCACCACTGGGTCTTCCCATCTTCACAGTCAAAGCATGATCCTCCTACTCAAAACTGAGCTGCCAGCAGATTCCCCCACCCATCTTTCCCAATATGGGTTTGATTGGGGTTTGCTCAATCTTGGTGGCTCATGGTGATATTCCCTTTTGTTTAATATTTTACTGGTGGCCTTGGTGGCTTTTGTAGAAATTTCTTTCTTAATAACTGACATGATCACACCAATGGCCACCATCTGTCTCATATCATAGGCAGCAAAATGACCAAGAGGTGGATATCCAGAAAAGCTCTCAACATGCATGAGCTTAGGTGGCATTATGTGAATAATGGCTGCATCTCTAGGCTTTACAAATTTCTAAACTAATGTACCTTCCTAACATCCAGAACAGGAATATGTTCCCTGTTTAAGGCAACCAAAATATGTGTAACGGCTTGCATTTAGTGTGTGACACTACTCTTCAGATTATACACTGGCAGTTTTAGTCATGGCCCCATTCACAGCTTTTATCAGATAGGCCCAATCATTACATCACCAAAATCAAAATTTGTCACCTTGGTACAGGATCTAACAAATCTAAATATCATACTTCTAAATAAATGGATTTTGGATTTATAACTATACAAAGTTTAGCTCGACACACTGGGTATGATGTTAAAGAGTAGTGCAAATGGATGCCCAGTCTATTCTAACACCAGAGGGAGCTTTTGATTATCACCATGTTGCCAGCATGATGCCCTTATTACATGCCTTTGCATTTCAGACTCAGACAATTAGATTTAATAAAGCTTCTTTGCAAAGGTACTCAGCGCGTCTGTCATGGCAAAAAAGAGCCCTCTGTCATATACTACTGATAGCCGTGTAGCACAGGACAATCTTCCTATAGTTGACGGATTTATTTGTAGAAAATACAACCAAACGGTCTTTACCTTATAATATATTTCAAGGGAAGTGGGAAATTGTATTTTACACAAGAATTTGGATATGCTAAGACTTGTTAAACAAATCAATTATCATAGTGCAATTATTCATGTAATGATTCTTTAGTATAATTATCAGCAATTCCTATTGTCAGTATGAGATGCTGACAATGTTCCATCGCAATGTGGAACTACTTCAGCTCTTGTGTGTTAATACATCCACTGGCACGCAGTAGTAATCTTGGCACCTGTGAAGAACAGGTAGGTAGCAATCAACCTGTTCCTGGCCCCAGATTCTGATAGAATTAAGAAAATCTCTGCATGTTCAATGGGACTTGAATTTGATTATTGAGCTTTATCAAAGCCTTCCAAGTTCAAACCTTATACTAAATTGTGAATGCTAACAGAAAATGGAAAAGAAATATTGAATGATTTCTCTGCATCAGAAAATGTCTTTTCTTTACTCCAGTTGGACGAGTAAGATTGACATTGTTATCTATAAAATAATATACACATATTACTGTGAGCACCATATTCTAAACCTTCAAATACTTTACATTTTAAGGTGAGCTAATGAATATTATCTTCAAGTTGTACATTTAATTAATTTCAGCCTAATGCTAGAGGAACTCATCAGTGCAGGCAGCCTCTGCAGAAGAGAATAAGCAGTTGATGGATCAGGAGTAGAGAGGCAAGGGGAAGAAGCCGGATTAAGAAGGTACTGAGAAGAGGAGCAGGTGAAGTCACAGAAGCTAGAAGGTGAAAGATGAAGTCCGAAGGGTGATAGAGGGGGGTATGAAGTGAGAAGCTGAGAGGTGATCAGTGGAAAAGGTAATGGGCTGAAGAAGAAGGAGAGGAGAGTGGACCATGAGAGAAAGCGAAGGAGAAGGGACACCAGGGGGAGGTGATAGGCAGGTAAGGAGAAGAGAAGAGCTAAGGGAGAGCCAGAGTGGGAAATAGAAGAAGAGGGAAAGAAGAGAGGGCAAAATTACCCTAAGGTGAAAAAATCAATGTTCATGCCATCAGCTTAGAGGCTACTCAGATGGAATATGAGGGTTTTTTCCAAACTGCGAGAGACCTCTTCGTGGCAGCAGAGGAGTTTCTGTGTTTACCTTCAGCACATTTGTTTTTGAATATATGTTCAAAATCAAGCATGACTTGGAAGAATTACTGGACCTTACCCTTCCAAATCATTGACAATGAAATGTGATGAAATCAATGAAAAGATTTGCATGATTGCTTCACTGCTGTTGGTGTGTGCACCAGCACAGCTTTTCTGAATTCATTATTTTCCCCTTGAATTGTTTCTTCGTTTTCCTGATCAAGTGAGATTATTAACAAGAGTTCAAATGTAAAGCAACTTTTTTAATGTAATGGTTGGGTAAAGGTCAGCATTGAAAAGATCACACGGGTTGAGGGTGGACTTGCAGCAAAAGTATTGGAAAAAATTATCTTTTTCATAAAAGTTAATTGATCTTTTACGTTCAACTTGAAGGGCTGTCTGGGGTCTCATTAAAATTTCATCCAAAAGGTGATAATATAACACACTGTAAATGCATAATTAAGCAGTTCCTTTGGGATTGAGGATGATTTGTTTGCATGCTAGTTGTGAGTGTCTGTGCTGCAACATCTCTGAAAATGTCCACCAACAAGAGAGTTCAGAATAGTGCATTTGTTTTAGAAGTTAAATGTAGGCTATAAAAATGCTTGCACAGTGAAGCTACTGAGAGTGATGAATTAGCATATAGGAAAGAGATTGAAAATCTGGTTAAGTGGTGCCACAGCAGCGACCTCTCACTCAACATTAACAAACCCAAATAGCTGATAATTGCTTACAATGGAAGACATTGGAGGTCCCTGTGCCAGTCCTCTTTAGGGGATCAGAGATGCAGAGGGTCAGTAGCTTTAAATTTCTTGTCATTACCAGATCAGAAGATCTGGCCTGGGAGCAGCATGTAAGTGCCATTTCAAAAAGCAGGCATGGCAGCATCTCTACTTTCTTAAAAGTTTGCCCAAAATTGGCATGTCATCTAAAACTTTGATAAGTTTCTATAGATGCACAGTAGAAAGTATCGTGACTGATCACATCACAGTCTGGTATGGAAACACCAATATCTAAAAAGTGCTAGATACAACCCAGTCCATCTCAGGAATAGCCCTCCCTGCCATTGAGCACACCTACAAGGAGCACTGCCAAAAGAAAGCAGCATCCATCATCAAGCCTTCTACCATCCAGACCATCCCCTCTTCTCAATGCTGCCATTGGGAAGAAGGTACATGAGCCCTAGGTCCCACACCACCTGTTTTTTCTTTTAAAAATAGCGTATAATTTGTGATTACGGTTTTCTTGATAATGCTGCTTATATAAATTTCTGTGCCTGTGATGCTGCTGAAAGAAAAGCTTTCATGGTACCTGTGCATTACAGGCAGTTGTGTATACTGAGTGTCTCCTTCAAGTCTTTTTGCTATTTGGGCTTCATTAGTACCTTCCACCTCAAACTAGTAGAAAATTGAACGGTATGAGAAATAATCTGCAATCAGTGGAATATCAATTGATTTAATGAGAAGTCTTAAAGGAAGGTTTTACAATAGGGAATAGAATTTGTGGGCCGAATGTTGCCATGCTGTAAGTATTGACCTTCAGGAAGATGTACAGGTGTCATTGAAAGGGTTAGACAGTAAAATGAATGTTAGAATGTGTAAGGGTGACAGCATCGCACCGTGTCACTGTGGAATGATATCATTCTGGGGAGGCACAGTCACATAGTGGTTAGCACAGCACATTACAGTACTTGAATATACCTCCATTAATCCAGCATTGCATTCCAGAACCTGAACACAGACAGTTTCCTTGTGTCATGTTTAGATCTTTGTCAATTTCTAGTTCTTGATCGCTCCATCAAAGGTAACAGTTTCTCTCTTCTGCTCTATCTATTCAGTTCCTAATTTTACATACTTTTCTCAGATCCCCTCACACTTTCTGTTCCTAGGAGAAGCAGTCCACTTTTTCCAGACCATTCACATATCTAGAGTTCCTCATTCCTGAAGCCACTTCTCCAAAGCCTTTGGGTGGCCTCCAACCTGATGGCATGAACATTGATTTCTCCAGCTTCTGGTAATTATCCCCCCCCCACCTTCAATTTTGCATTCTAGCCCACCTTTCTCCTCACCTACCTATCATCTCCCTCTTCTGCCACTTCTCTTTGCCTTCCCCCATTGTCTTCTCCCCTCTCCTATCAGATCCCATCCTCTCCAGGCTCTTACCTGTCCCATTTATCAACTCCCAGCTTCTTACTTCAACCCCTCCCCCACCCACCTGACTTCAGCTATTATCTTTAGCTTGTACCTCCCCCACCTTCTTATTCTAGCTTCTTTCCCCTTCCTTTCCAGTCCTGATGAAGGGTCTCTGCGGGAAATGTTGACTGTTTATTAATTTCCATTGATGCTGCCTGGCCTGCTGAGTTCTTTCAGCATTTTGTGTGTGTGTGTGCTATCTCACTACCTGTCCAACTGCTCTGGACACTTTTTAACTAACATCATATAGAAATCCATCTAAAAGGGTGAAGCTTTTGGATATTACCTTGGTCTATTGGTTATGAATGAACTTTTAAATATATAGTCACTACCAAGGATCATCTCTAGCACTGAATATTTTAATTTAAATGGAATTAGATGTTTTTAAATCTTTGTTTACTCATTATTTTTGTCTTACCCCAGCTTCTCTTTTAATTTCACTGACTGCAATCTCACTTGTTATTCTCTGTTTGCTTTCTCTGTACATATATTTATCCTGAATTAAATCTAATTTATACTCATGTTTCCTGGTTCAGACATAGTTTAATCATTTACAGGATGTGGGCACTTGCTTCTTATGGCCTCAGTTCCCAGACATTTCAATTATATATCTTTCTCCACTTTGAAGAATCGGAGTATCTGTTTCTGTGCTATACCTTTTGCCTTGGTATTTATGTGGATGTCCCAGATAATTTTCTGGTCACTTTATGATACACTAGGATGTTGAAAGAAGGGTCTTTGCTGATGGTAATGTCAAAGGTGAGTCCAAAAATTCTCCTGTCGCAAATGTTCAACTTTACGCAACTGTGCAGCAAATGATACTTACCAATAACTGGCCCTGCCATGAATATAATTTGCTCTTGTTTCCTATAAGCTGAGCAGTTGTAAATATTCTGCAATCATGAGTAAACATTCCCATTTCTGACCATGTGAAAGAAGGGATTTCACTGATGAAGTATTTGAAGATTGCTAGGCCCAGTAACTGAGATGATTGACTTCCAGGAAGGACAACTGTTTTCCTGAACACAAAAGGTTCTGCAGATGCTGGAAATCCAGAGTAACGCATACAAAATGCTGCAGGGAATCCAGCAGGTGAGACAGCATCTATGAAATGAATAAACACTCAACTTCTCTGATGACCATCCTGATGAAGTGTTTCAGCTTGTTTTTCCCTTTCCATAGATACTGCCTAATCTGTGGAGTTGTAACTGTTTTCCTTTGTAGTAGAAATGACTCTAACTAGAGAAGAATTTCACCTTTGGTTCCCATTGACTTCAGTCCTACTGGGACTCTTTATGATCAATGATGTCTTAATATTAAGGGCAGCAGCTCCTCGTTTACAGTTGTAACACAGTTACCTCGGTCATGTTTGGAGCATGTTTATAATGAAATCTGAAGTGGAATGATCCCTGTGATAAATGTCTAAGTACTGGCAAGCAAGTTGCTGGTGAATAAATAGTTCTTTGATGATGATGCCATAAAACTTTCCATTACTTTGATGATTTAAGGGGATACTAGTTGACTGACAATTAACTAAATTAGATTTTGCTTTTTTGCAAACCTGGTACCTCATTTTTAGTTGCATCTTGTTCTGCCCCTACCAAGATAGCATTAAGTTACTGTGACATACCATAAAGGGCAGCAGGTATATAGGTGAAAATATGATCAGATAGGCTCACCACAGTATGCACTATCTAAGCCATGACTCTTCAATCTTTTTTTTTCACAAATCATTCATTTTTTTTTATCCTGCCTACAAATGTCACAGATCCCTGTAGATAGTCCCATGTCTGACAGAAATAAAACATGTTTTGTCACAATTATAGTGAATGTCAAATGCGCATGCCCTCTCCACTGACTGCAAAATTTGGGCCACTGGATTATTTAAAGATTGTAATTTCAGAATCTGAAAAAAAAATTGGAGAACTTAACCCTATAATCTATACCTAAATCAGTAGCTACACTGGCTATTCGCCAGCATACAGACCGTTCGTCAGGTGCTTCAGACCGGTTCAGAAGCAGGTGAAAACCTGGCCAGCAGGAGCCATCTCTGCTCTGCAAGACTGCTTTGAGCACACTGACTGGCACATGTTCAGGGAGGCTGCAACCGATGGCGACTCTACCAACTTAGTATACAGCATCAGTGACCAGCTACATCAGCAAGTGCATTGATGATGTTACTCTGTCCAGGACCATCACTATATGTGCCAACCAGAAGCCATGGATGATCGCAGGGGTGCATGCGCTGCTGAGATCCCACGACTCCGCCTTCAGAGCAGGCAACAAGGCAGCTTTGACAACAGCAAGGGCAAAACTGTCCCGAGCCATCAGAGGGGCAAAGCGTGTACATGCCCAGCTAATCCACAGCCACTTCCAGGACAGCTGCGACACGCGGAGGATGTGGAAGGGCATCCAGGACATCACCAATTACAGGACAACATCACCTGACTGTGCGGGTGATGCCTCCCTCCCAGATGCGCTGAGTAACTTCTACGCCCGGTTTGAGGTGGAAAATGATGAGGCAGCGAGGAAGTCCACCCCTCCTACAAATGACCAGGTGCTGTGACTCTCTGTGGCCGACGTGAGAAGAACCCTGTGCAGGGTCAACCCGTGGAAAGCTGCTGGACCACACAACATCCCTGGTAGAGTGCTCAGAGGATGTGCAGTCCAGCTAGCAGATGTTCTCACTGACATCTTCAACAGCTCCCTGAGCAGCGCCACCATTCCAACGTGCTTCAAGGCCGCCACCATTGTCCCCGTGCCGAAGAAGTCTTCAGTATCCTGCCTAAATGACTACCGTCCTGTTGCACTTACATCCATCATCATGAAGTGTTTCGAGAGGCTCATCATGAGGCATATCAAGACCCTGCTGCCCCTCTCACTGGACCCCCTGCAGTTTGCGTACCGTCCCAACTGCTCAACAGATGACGCCATTGCCACCACCCTCCACCTGAACAAAAAAGATACATACATTCGGATGCTGTTCATAGACTTCAGTTCAGCATTCATCACAATCATCCCTCAGAAACAGATTGGAAAGCTGAGCCTATTGGGCCTGAACACCTCCCTCTGCAACTGGATCCTAGACTTCCTGACTGGAAGACCTCAGTCAGTCCAGATCAGGAGCAGCATCTCTAACACCATCACACTGAGCACGGGGGCCCCCCCAGGGCTGTGTGCTCAGTCCACTGCTGTTCACTCTGCTGACCCACGACTGTACTGCAACACACAGCTCGAACCATATCATCAAGTTCATCGATGACATGACCGTGGTGGGTCTCATCAGCAAGAATGACGAATCAGCTTACAGAGCGGAGGTGCAGCGGCTAACAGACTGGTGCAGAGCCAACAACTTGTCTCTTAATGTGAACAAAACAAAGGAGTTGGTTGTTGACTTCAGGAGGGCACAGAGCGACCACTCTCCGCTGAACATCGACGGCTCCTCGTAGAGATCGTAAAGAGCACCAAATTTCTTGGTGTTCACCTGACGGAGAATCTCACCCGGTCCCTCAACACCGGCTCCATAGCAAAGGAAGCCCAGCAGCGTCTCTACTTTCTGCAAAGGCTGAGGAAAGTCCATCTCCCACCCCCCCATCCTCATCACATTCTACAGGGGTTGTATTCAGAGCATCCTAAGCAGCTGCATCACTGCCTGGTTTGGAAATTGCACCATCTCGGATTGCAAGACCCTGCAGCGGATAGTGCGGTCAGCTGAGAAGATCATTGGGGTCTCTCTTCCCGCCATCACGGACATTTACACTACACGCTGCATCCGCAAAGCAAACAGCATTATGAAGGACCCCAGGCACCCCTCATACAATCTCTTCTCCCTCCTGCCATCTGGGAAAAGGCTCCGAAGCATTCGGGCTTTCACGGCCAGACTATGTAACAGTTTCTTACCCCAAGCTGTCAGACTCCTCAATACCCGAAGCCTGGACTGACACCTTGCCCTACTGTCCTGTTTATTATTTATTGTAATGTTTGCACTGTTTTTGTGCACTTTATGTAGTCCTGTGTAGGTCTGTAGTCTAGTATAGCTTTCTCTGTGTTTTGTTTTTACATAGTTCAGTCTAGTTTCTGTACTGTGTCATGTAACACCATGGTCCTGAAAAATGTTGTCTCGTTTTTACTATGCACTGTGCCAGCAGTTATGGTCGAAATGACAATAAGAGTGACTTGACTTGAATCACTTTCCTATCCAACTTTGAATTGCTCAATATTGTTTTCAAGGCAGATGTTGCCATTTCTTATAGCTGCAGGTGGTGAAGCATGGTTTTTGGAAATTAAGCATGTAGGAATAGAATTAGTGGTGTTGAATTTGTGATTAAAATTTAACCAGACATGTTCCACAGCAGAAAGAGCGATGAGCAGTACCACAACGCCACATTTGAAGCAGTTTTAAAGAGAAAATTAAGTTCAACATTATCGTTAGCTGAACATTGACTGTTTTTTTTCTCTCTCTCTCTCTCTCTCAGACTTGTTCAATTTTTTCAGGATTTTGAGTTTTACGTTAGATTCAGCATAATTGCACATAATCATACTATACTCTACATTAATATTACATTCTGGTAATTATGCCTGATGTGTTGGCTGTGCCTTTCTTGTTGTGTTGCAAATTACCCTCCATTAATGGGAATAATATTTTTTGCAGTATAAAATATCATATTTTAATAAGGAACAATAATCAGAGTAGTTTTATATAGCTCTAGGCATTCTGCTGTACATAATTAAATGAATCTGGAAAATAAACTGCAATATTCTTCAATCATTGTCCTCTCATAGGAATATTTCAGAGAAGGTGGTTTTGGAAGTTTTCAGAACATTTAATCTGAACTGGTGTGTGCTTCTGCAGATTTTGGGTTGATTTTCACTTTGCTTATGTTTAGTGAGATGTTTCACACATACATTTTGACAGAAATGCTCAGTCAGCATTTGCATTGATGTATTTTGCACAGTTTTCTCCTAGGAATCAGTTGATTTGTTGCAATCTATAAAGTTCACAGGTGCAACAGACTAAACATCCCACTTTCTCTTCTACTTCTAGCTTTTACTGAGCCAATAGACAAACCTGGATTCATTTGGTGGGTTAATATGATTGAGCCATTCAGCCCAAGTTAAAATAGTGCATCTTAAGACAGAGATACCATGCTAATATTGTTTAACTAGGGTGGGAAGTGATATGTTGGTAAACATGAATTAAAAGTTTGTAATATCAAGTGAGAAATTGACAGAATACCATGTCTCACCAGTTCCAGCATTAAAGATGTCAGAAGTAAACACTTCACTGCTTATTACTGGCATCTGTCACCTTTCTTTACCCTCCCACTTCCCTCTTCTTAATTTCCCTACTCTTCTCCTCACTTGTCCATCACCTCCCCTTGGTGCCCCTTCTCCTTCCCTTTCTCCAATGATCTATTCTTCTCTCCTATCAAATTCCTTCTTCTCTAGCCCTTTGTTTGTTTTTTCTATTTATCACCTTCCAGCTACTTACTTCATCTCCCTCCCCACCCACCTGGCTTCACCTATCACCTTCTATTTTCCTCCTTCACCTCCCCCCACCTTCTTATTTTGGTATCTTCCCCTACCTTTCCAGTCCCGATAAAGCGTCTCAACCCGAAATGTCAACTGTTTATTCATTGCTGAGTTCCTCTGGCATCTTGTGTGCTAATTGGTCATCTTTTGTCAAAGTTGTGCCAAAAAAGTCAGTAAAATCACAGCTGTCCAATCTCAGCCTCAGCACCATTTTCCCCTCAATTCCCTTGTAGTTCAAATGCCTGTCAATCATTTGAATACATTCATTCACCCAGTACTAAAACCTTCTGAGATAGAGGATTCAAAAGGTGTCAAGAATTTTCATGAGAAGAAATTTCTTCCCTTTAACCCTAGTTCCAGATACCTCTACATCCTGTCAGATTCCACCCTGTTAATCCCCTCAGAATCTTATATATTGCAATCTGATCGTTCCTCATTCTTCAAAGTCCAATGATTATAGGCTCATCTGCCCAACCTGTCTTCATATATCAGCCTCTTCATCAGAGGAATCAACCTAACGAACTTACTCTGCATTGCCCCCAATGAAATCTTTCCTTAGGCATGAAGACCAAAGTTTCCATCCTGCTCTCCATGCCAGTATATCACATCCAACCCATGGACTCTTTTGTTGTGAAGTAACATCTTAGGAAGTACTTTATCAAATGCCTTTTATCTACACTCTGATACGTCCTTTAGTATACTTCTCAAAGACAATCTACCTTGGATAAAAGTAGGTTCATTTTGTCTGAATTATATGATTTATAGGTTATATAGTTTACTAAATGCCTCGGTGCTACCCCTTTAGTGATGGATTATAGTCTTTCCAGTAAAGGATGAATCAAAATTAAGTTTAACATCATTGCCATATGTCATGAAATTTCTTGTGTTTTTATAATAATAAAAATTATAAATTATACTAAATATATATATACATTAATAATTAAAATAAGAAGAGTAAAAAGAAAGATAAAAAAGTGAGGTAGTATTCATGGATACATTGTGCATTTGGAAGTCTGTTGGTGGAGGGGAAGATGCTGTTCCTGAAATATTGAGTGTGTTACAACTTTCTGCAGCTTTTTCTGATCTTCTCCAGTGGCCCCTCCATACCAGATGGTAAGGCAACCAGTTAGAATGCTCTCCACGGTACATCTGTAGAAATTTCAGCGTGTCTTGGGTGACATACCAAGCCTCCTCAAACTCCTAATGAACTATACCTGCTGTTGTGCCTTCTTTGTAGTTGCGTCGATATGTTGGGTCCATGATAGATCTTCAGAGATGTTGATACCCAGGAATTTGAAAATGCTCACCCTTTCCACTGCTGATCCCTCGATAAGGACTGAGGTGTTTTCCTTCAACCTCCCCTTCTTGAAGTCCACAGTCAATTCCTTGATCTTACTGATGTTGAATTGTTGAATACAAGGTTGTTGTGACACGACTCAACTGGCTGGTCAATCTCACTTCTGTACACTACTCCAGGTTACCAAACTGCATCCATTGTAGACCTATTGTAGCAAAAGGAAAATTACAGTAGGCCCACGTCCTTGCTTAGGTGGGAGTTGATTCTAGCCATGGCCACCCTTTCAAAGGGCTTTTTTGCAGTAGATGTGAGTGCCACTGGATGGTGGTTAATGTTGCTATTTTGAAGCTGTTGAGAACCTCCAACTGCATCAGTGAGATACTAAAGATGTATCTGAACACTCCAACCAGTTGGTTGGCATAGGTTTTCAGAACCCCACCAGGGACACCATCTGGGCCCGAAGCCTTGTGAGGGTTCACCCTCTTGAAAGATGTTCTGACATCAGCCTCCAAGATAGAGATGACAGGGTCAGCAAATGCTGCAGGGAAACTCACAGGCGTAGTTTTATTCTCCTTTTCAAAGCATGCAAAAAAGGCATTTAGTTCAGCTGAGAGTGAAACATCACAGTCATTCATGATGTTAGTTTTGTTTTGCAGGAAGTAATGGCCTGTAAAACTGCCAGAGCTGACGTGATTCCAATTCTGTCTCTAACCTCAATTGGAACTGTTTTCTCGCTCTTAAAATAGCTTTCTGTCGATGATACCTGGACTTCTTGTATAGTTCAGGATCACTAATCTAGCCCTCAGCAGACTACGAATTTCCTGGTTCATCCTCTGTTTTTGATTTCAATATGTCTGGTATGTTCTTAAAGGCACATACTCATCTACACAGGCTTTGAAGAAGTTGGTGTCAACTGGGACGTGTTCATTCAGATTTGAAAGTGAATCCCAGAATGTTGTCCAGTCCATCAAGTCATCGCAGTTTGTTAGGATAGCTGGCTACAATTGGCTGTTTTCTGTCTCCCATTTTTCTGGAATATTCATGAAGATTATGTAGTTTTCTAGTCCTTGGGGAATTCACCATAATTTTGGGAATTTTGGTACATTGTAACAATGTATGCGCTGACTAAACAATAGCTTCCTTTAAGGTCCTAGAATGCAAATTGTCAGCATTCAGCCCTACAGCCCAAGTTATGGAAATCATTTCAAATTCTTCCCTCCCTACAAACCCTAAATTATCTTATTATTGGGAAGGTGGCATGATAATGAGCATTTTGAGTTGCTATGGATGGGATTGTTATGGAGAGTTTTGGTAGTTTCTCTGCTTCATGTTGTTGTTTCTTTACATTGTTGCATTAGTGAACCTGACCAGACATCAAGACAATATGGCTCCTCCTAATTCTATTTGATTGGCCTGTTGACTACAGAATGGTGTGGCTGCCATTAAACCAGCAGTTACTTTCTGTGAAATAACCCAAGCCCCTCTATTCTGAGAATGGTATAGGTTTCTGAAATTCTAGTATGATTTTAAAGTGACATCCTTCAGCATTTCTGGACTTTTCAACAGATATAACAGCCTCCCCTTCATCCTGTATGCCACAACCTGAAAAACTGATCTCTTGTTAAGTACTTTGTGACATCTTAAACTAAATAAGAATTTTGAAGGACAACCCAATGTGAAAGAGTACTGTGATAGACATTCCACTTCTTATAGTGAAAACCAAACAGGGGTTAGATATCATCATCATCTGGTGCCATGCCCAGTTTGAGCTTTGACTGCCATGGCCCACACGCTCCCGTTTCAGGTCAAGTGGATCAATTCATTGGTGTTCATTTCCAGTTCTCTGGCTGCTGTCTCCATCATCATTTATTTTTGCCTTCCTCTTGCTTTCTTCCCTTCAATCTTTCCCATAATTACCGTGCATTCTGACTCCTCTTTCCTAATCACATGTCCAATGAGGTCACGTTGCTTTTTCATGATCTCATACATTATTTCTCTTTTTGTGCTTGCTCTGTTCATGACATTCTCGTTAGATAGTCATTTCATCCATGAGATTCTTTACATCCTCCTCAAAAACCACATCTTTGCTGCTTCAGTTTGTTTCCTCATGTTACTAGATACTGTTCAACATTCTGAGCTATATAACATAACTGGATGAACATAGCATTTCAGTACTCTGAGGCGAGTTGTCATGCCCAGTTTAGTGTTGGTCAGTATACTCTTCATTCTCGTAAAGGTGTCTTTTGCCATCCCTATTCTTCTTTTGATGTCCATGTTGCACCTGCCATCTGATGTCACCCAGATTCCCAGGTAACAAAAGTTCTTTACTTGTTTTATGTCTTCCCTGTTTATTTTCAGCTTTCAGATAGGATTCTCCTTTTTGGATACCACCATACATTCTGTCTTTTTGCAATTGATAGACTCATTTTTGCACTTTCTTCAACAACTATATCAATTAAGTTTTGTAGTTCTTCCTCTGTACTTGCAATTAACACAGTGTCTTCTGAATATCTGAAATTATTGATGCTTTCACCACCAACTTTGATTCCCAAGATGTCTCTTATTTTTTGTAATATCGTATCACTGTACACATTAAACAAATCAGGGGAGAAAGCACACCCTTGTCTAATGCCTCTCTTGATTGTCATAAACTGACTCACTTCTCCATCTATTCTTACAGTGGGAGATTGTTCCCAGTACAGATTTCTGATTAGGCTGAGGTCTTTCGAATCTAGATCTAGAGTTTCCTGTAATATTTCAAATAACTTATTGTGCTTCACTTTATCAAATGCTTTTGTGTAGTCGATAAAACAAACAAACAAATCTCTTTGCACTTGAATAGCTTGTTTGGATAGTATCCGTAACATCAATATCGTATTTCTTGTACCTTTGTTTTTCACAAAACCACATTGTTCTTTACCTATTTCAGCTTGTATCTCACTTTTAGCTCTTGTCATCAAAATTCTTAGAAGTATCTTGGTGATATGACTCATTAAACTTATGGTCCTATGTAATTCACATTCTATTGCTCCAGGTTTCTTAGGAAGAGTGATAAATACTGATTTTTTTCATCTCTTCTGGTATTATTCCAGTGTCATAAATGTCATTGATTAAATCAGTATGTTTTTTGAATCTGTAATCTTCAAGGGCGATAATTTATTCTATTACTAATTCATCAGGACCTGCTGTCTTTCCGTTCTTCATCTTATTTGTTACATTACGAACTTCAGATTTTAAAATACTTGGACCTTCAATGTTCTTCTTAATTTCTGGTTTTTCACCTTGATTGTCTTTGAACAATTTCTGAATATACTCAGTCCATCTGTTCATAATCTCATCTCTTTCCATGATAATGGTACTGTCCTTTGCTTTCAAACATCCACCTGAAGAACAGTGGAGCTTTTTACCTGTGATATTCTTGACTTATGATGAAACTTTTTTGGATCAGTAATAGGGATTCTTTCTAGTTGCTCACATTCCTGGTTTAACCATTCTTCTTTGGCTTTTTGACATAAGCTTTTAACTTTTTTATCTCAGGGCTTATATTCTATAGGATTTGCTTTCTTCCATCTCCTTTCTTCCATTAGATTTTTGATTTCATCTGTCATCCATTTATTCTTATTGCTTTTTTTCTTTTCTCTAAAAGATGCCTTGGTAGAATCAGCAAAGTCAGTGATTCCTAAAAAAGAAAAAAGCACAAAGTTGCATAGAGAATGAAGGGGAGGCTTTATCAAGCACCTCTGCTGCATCTGCCAAAAGTGGAGCTTCCTGGTGCCAAACGTTTTTATTCCCATTACCATTTCCATTCCAACATGTCGGTCCTTGACCTCCTCTTGTGCCACGATGAGACTACCCTCAGGGTGGAGGAGTAACTCCTTGACATCTCATCTGGGTACCCTCCAATCTAATGGCATGAATATCAATCTCTCCTTCCAGTAAAAAAAATCCCTCCATCTGCCCTCTTCTATTCCCCAATCTGGCCTCTTAACGTCTTCTCACCTGCCTGTCACCTCCCCTGGGTCCCTTCCTCCTTCCTTTTCTCCAATGGTCCACTCTCCTCTCCTCTCAGATTGATTCCTTTCCAGCCCTTTACATTTCCTACCTGCCTGGCTTCACCCATCACTTTCTAGCTGTCCTCCTTCTCCTTGCACCACATTTTTATTCTGCCTCCTTCCTCCTTCCTTTCCACTCCTGAAGAAGGTTCTCAACCCAGAATGTCGACTGTTTATTCATTTCTGTTAGTACCGCCTGACCTGCTGATTTCCTCACAGTGTTTTGTGTGTAGTCCGCTATACTAATTTTGCTTCTCTTTCCAGAAACCCTGCCTGATGTGCTGATTATTTCCAGCACTTATTTTGTTTTGATTTTATATGAATTGGCTTTGTCTCACATTGAGAGAATTAAGATTTTAAGAAAACTTTATAAATTTATGTCCCTTGATCAAAGTGTTGAAAACAAGATTGCAACTAGAAGATGCTTGGGAAGACTGGTAAAGATAAAACAGAAATGGACAAGCATACTGTGACATTTAAGTGCTTGGAAGTCAGCATTTCTGGTTTGTTGCATTCAGTCTGCGAAACTGTAGATGATTTCTTAGTTGGGGAAGAGGTGAAGTAATACTTCCTTAAATCTGAAAAGCATTGTAGTACAATTCAACTTTAAAGTTGTTGGCCTGTATATTTACCATCAACATAGATGGTGCCATTAGCTAAGGTACCTAGCATCCATATAGTACAATCGATGTCATGCCGATGCAGTGTGCTATTAACCATCAATTAGATTAGATGCCCCACTGTGGTTTAACATTTTCCCATCTAAATGTCACATCTACATAGGAAGCACAGAAAGTCTGAAGTCAGATATATTTATGCAAATGATGGAATTTGTAGTCATTATTGTTTGAGTGCAAGTAACAAAGAAACATTTTGAATAGCAACTAGCTTAGAATTGTCTCAAACGTTCCCGGTACTTCTGAAATGTTCCCTCTGTGCAGTCCATTTTGCAGGAAGCGGCATGCACACTACCTCTTGTTTAACCAATGCATAGCTCACCTAATTCACTAAGTGACTCCCGCGCATGCAGCCTTTCTTTGATTTATAACCGGATGCAAAAAAATCAATAATGTTTCTCTTTCAGTCAACGCATTACCTAGTGTAGTGCTATTTCAGAACAAAATCTTTGTCTTTGAGTTCTTGTTAGCTAACTGAATAAATATAGTACATCAAACACAACAGTGAAAGAGAATTTTCTCAACTGACTACTCATTCTTTTCTTTGCAACAATCTAGCTGACACCTGCTCCAAAAATATCATGTATTTGTTTTTAATTGAAAAGTTCTGGGAATTTTTTTTTTTGCACCCTGAAATAATTATAAGAAGAAATCTGTTCTTCATACTAAACATTAGAATGCTAGACTTAAAAGCTTAATAGAGTCATAAAAGTCTTTGAGTTGAACTACACAAAAACAAGCCTTTTTGTCCAATTCATCCATACTGATTATGATGCCTGGCTATACCAATCCCACTTACCTGCATTAGGGCCATAACCTCTCTCCTAGGACCTGTCTAAGTGCCTTGTCTCTGCCTATTCCGCATTCTGGCAGTTTGTTCCAGATACCTATTACCATTTTTTTTGAAAAAATTGCCCCTCAGGGTCTTCTAAATTTTTAAATTATCACCTTAAATCTATGCCCTCTAATTTTAGACTTTCACACTGTGAGATGAAAAAGGCTCTATCTATCTCCCATCTATGCCCCACATAGTTTTATTATCCACTTTATAGTCACCACTCATTCCCCTAGTTTTCAGTGAAAATAAACCCCGCCTATTCAGTCTTTCCTTGTAACAACTGCCCTGCATTCTCGGCAAGAGTCTGTCAGATCTCATCTGCCCACTCTCTAGTAGTACCATGTCAGTCTGGTGGTGTCGTAGTCAGAACTGTGCACAACGCTGCATCTGCAGGATGAACCAATATTTGTACTGCTGCAACATGGTAACCCAACTTTCATTCCTAATATCTTGCTCAATGAAGGTAAGCAAGCTGAATGTCTTCTTCATCACTCTATCAACATGGGTTGCCATTTTTGAAGACCTATAATCTTAAAACCCAAGGTCCTTCTTGTACATCAACACTCCCAAGATCCCTGCCATTTACAAGATATATCCATATGTTAATGTTTGACATCCCAAGTACAGTACCATGCACTAATCCTTAAATTCCAACTTGCATGATTCTACCTGATATTCCAATGAATCTATGACCCTCTGTATCCTTTCACAATATCCCTCTTTATCTACCACTCCACCAATTTTTGTGTCATCGGAGAATTTATTAATCATTTCACCTACAATATGTTTACATCCAAATCATCTAAATATACTTTATGACAACAATGGTCCCAGCACTGGTCCTGCATTATACCACTTGTTATTGATTTCCAGTCAGAAAAATGCCCCTTGACTATTACCCACATCTTCCTATCTCCAAGCCAAATTTGAATCTAGTTTGCCAACACACCTTGAATCCTAACCTTCTGAACCAGCTTGCCACGTGGAATTTTGTCAAAAGCTTTGCTGCAGTCCATGTAAACTTACTATCCTGGTCAATTTTCTTAGTTTATTAGTCTTCTTTATCACAACCCATCAGAACAAAATTTAAACCCAATAACTCTTTAATATATGATGACTGCAGTGTGCTGACTCATTAGCAATCGATTCTGCCATTTAATTATAGAGTCATGGAGTGGTACTTCACAGAAACAGGCCCTTTGACCCGCCTAATCCATATCAAAACCATTTAATATGCCTACTCCCAGTGACCTGTACCGGGACCGTAGCCCTCCATACCCCTTCTAACCTGTACCTATCTAAACTTATCTTAATTGTTGAAATCAAGTATACATGAACCACTTGTGCTGGCAGCTCATTCCACACTCTCACGACCCTCTGAGTAAAGAAGTTTCCCCTCATTTCACTTAAACTTTTCACCTTTCACCCTTAACCCATGACCTCTGGTTGTAGTCCCACCCAACTTCAGTGCAAAAAGCCTGCTTATGTTTAACTTATCTATACCCCTCATAATTTTGTATACCTCTATCAAATATCCTCTCAATATTCTACATTCTAAAGAATACAAATCTATTCTATCATTCCTTATACGGTCCTCCAGACCAAGCAACATCCTCGTAAATTTTCTCTGCACTCTTTCAATCTTGTTTACATCTTTCCTGTAGGTAGGTGACCAAAACTGCACAGATTTCTCCAACTTAGGCTTCAGCATATCATCCCATCTTCTGTACTCAGTACATTGATTTATGAATGCCAATGTGTCAAAGATTTCTTTACGACCCCACCTACCTGTGATGCCACTTCCAATGAATTGTATTGCTAAGTCCCTTTCTTTTACCCTACTCCTCAATGCCTTACTGTTCTCTGTGTAAGACCTACCCTGGTTGGTCCTACCTAAGTGTAAAACTGTGAAGACTAAAAACACTGTAAGGGAGGATATCAGGTATCTACCCTGTGATTAACTTCTATATCCTTTGCCAATGAGGCACTCACACCACCTTCTTAAAAAACCCTTAATAGCAAAGCAGAAATTTATGCAACATGAGTAACTGTTAGGTCTTGCATGTCAAAAAACAGTATTGACAAAAAGAAATGTCTACAGTTTGTCCATACTGGAAACATGTACGTCAGTCTTAACTTGAGATCAAAATGATTTGGAAAGAGATATGATGAGTTTCCACATTGTTCATGTCATTTCCAGTGGACCATCAAGAAAATTTAAGTTGATGTAAGAACACAGAATTTTTCTAATTACTCTGAAGTGTAGGCATATTGATTTCACAGTCTGGTGTGAGGGTATGTGTGATTGTACTGTAAAGGTCAAACCTCCTGAAACCCCAACAATATCCAGTCTAATGAATAGAGTGACGAAGCAAATTCCTGTCACAGTTTTCCACTTTTTTATGGCAATTAGACAGCTTTCTTGGCTACACAGTCCACAAGATAATATTTCCTTTCTTTTTTAATAGTCATTGTTTATGTATAGGTTTTCATAACTTCTATTGAATTTAAATTTTCTAGCTGCTAGAAAATTAATCTCAAAGTAATATAAGGTAACATATATGTGTTTGATAATATATTTACTTTGTCTTTGATTTTATGACCTCACTCTCCTTCTGCACTATTTTCCCTGTGAAAGTGGACTGCAAGCCTGGATCCTCGCCACATGGCAAATTTGAATGCCAACTGACCCAGCAAGCAATTGAGAATCTCAAATATTTGTTTTGCTGAGTGAAATTGTAAAAATCAAAGAGAAATTGAAAAGCAATTGGTAGGATGGATTGATAAAGCTTTTATAAACTTTGATGCAGAATACTAAGCCAACTAGATATTGCTAAAGATCAACATCATGAGGTGGAATATTATGTCCAGTCCAAAGATCCTTATTTTAAATCAGATCAATGCAAAAAGAAAGTATGGAAGTGACTCATTCAGATGACCCCATAAGTGGAAAATCAGATTAACTTTATTTGTCAGATTAGCACTGAAACATCAAAACATCAAGTGAAATACACTATTCACATAATCACCTGCGACGTGCTGAGGACAGCTCACTGGCGTTGTCTCACTTCCAGTGCCAACATAGCATGCCCACAACTCACTAACCCCAACCATACATGTTTGGACCGTGGGAGAAAACTGGAGTACCCAGAAGAAACACACATAGTCACGGGGAGAACATAGAAACTCCTTATAGACAGCAGTAGAAATCGAATCTCATTCAGCGATCATTAGCGCTGTAAAGTGATTGCATTAACTGCTATGCTACAGTGTCATGCCCCCCTCCACCACCCCTCCAAGCTAAGATATGAGGAAAGCTCCAAGAAACAAAGGTGTTAAGAAAAAAATCTATCTGTAACATTCAAAATGAAGACGTTTACGTGGGAAAGGGAAAGTACATAAGTAATTGCCTGATAACTCCATACAAAAGGAAAAGCTGGTTCTTCACACAAGCTGAAGTATGGAATGTCAACCACTATCAGAGTTAAAAACAACTTTTAAAGGAAAAACAGCACATTGGGCATAGTGATGGAAAAAGAATAAATAATTAGTAGGTGAGAGATGATGCAGACTCTGGACTAAATAATTGTCTTCTGCATCATCACACTAATTTTGCACTTCAGGGCAAGGTTGTCCTTGAATTACTTGAGGCCATCCCTGTACTTTAACTGCTCATGGGTATAAATAGGAAAATGCACTAAGAACTTACCAGCTATTTTCTCAATTTAGTTTTTGTTCTTTAAGAGTTGTCCCAAATACAGTAAGTGACTGCCCCAATTAACCGATGGCCCAGTTAACTGGAATCCACTGTGTTTTTGTTACCTTCACTGGTATGGTATGGCACATCTAGGATGCAAGCAAAAGCAAATTAGGTGAATATACAAATTTCTAAGACAATACAGTATATGGTGTCAATATTTCAGAATGTAAGCAGTTTGAATCCCTCTTTCTTAACTAATTCACTGCACAAATCGTACAGGTTTCTGCAGTTGTGGCAATCTCCCTCTCAACTTTCACCATAAAGGCCCTGTGGACACTACCTGCGTAGCCATTTAAAGAAGTATAGGTCAATGATGCTCATTTTTTTTATTCCCAAACAAGAGAAAATCTGCAGATGCTGGAAATCCAGGCAACGCGCATAAAATCCCGGAGGAACTCAGCAGGCCAGGCAGCATCTATGGAAAAGAGTAAACAGTCGACGGTTTGGGCAAATAGTACAAGTTCCTGATGAAGGGTTTCAGACAGAAACGTCAACTGTTTACTCTTTTCCATAGATGCTGCCTGGCCTGCTGAGTTCTTCCAACATTTTGTGTGTGTGTGTGTGTGTGTGTGTGTGTGTGTGTGTGTGTGTGTATTTTTTTATTATAACTTTCTCTAATTTCCTCCCTTCTTGAAGTTCTAAGTGCTATTTTTATGGATGCACTGTCAAAAGCATTCCGTCCAGATGAATCACGGCTTGGTTTGGCAGCTGCTCTGCCAAAGACTATAAGAAAAGCCAGTGAATGCAGTGCCGTCCATCACACAAGCCAGCCTTCCCTCCATCGACTCCCTCTAGACTTGCATCTGCTTCCAGAAAGCAGCTAACACTATCAAGGACCTGTGCCACTCTAGTCATTCTCTTTATTCCTGTTGGATAGTGGTTGGGGCCTTTGAATAGTTGTCAACATCTAATTCAAATACTGAAGAAAATTTAGAACGTAAAAAAAATTGAATAATAAATTAGATCTAAAAAGCTAGAAGGCACAGTAAAATTAGTTAAGGTGATTTAAGTAAATAATCAAAAATAATTACTTGCTTGCATCCCGGGAGCTGGTGTATCCCATTCCATTTACTGAGTACTACTATGTTTGCTTGAGGTTTAGCCTACCACCAGTTTAGCAGCCAGACCCCTCTCTCCCTCCCCCCTCTCTCCGCTCTCTCCCTCCCCACTCTTCCCCTGTCTCTTCCCCCTCCTCTCTCCTCTTTCAATCCCCCTCAATATACCTCTTTCTCTCCCTCTCTCTCTCACTCCCCCATCTTTCTCCCCAACCCTTCTTTACCCTCCTCTCCTGCCTCTCTACTCTCTACTCTCTACTCACTTCTTCCACTCTTAATCCTCCCTCCACTCTCCTCCCTTCCCTCTGTTCTCTCCAATCCCTTCACATTCACTCTCCACAGTCCCTTCCACTGTTCCCCATACATTCTCAGCCCTTCCTCCATCCACTCTCTCTCCCCTCCCCTATTCTCCCCTTTCCTTCACATTCACCCCTCTCTATGCTCTCCCTCATCGCTCCCAATCTCCATTCTCCCCAACTCTCTAACTTTTTTCTAACTTTTCCATTTGCTCTCAGACAGCATAGACACATATTTATTGTTTTATGTGGATGACCTTTCAGCAGATCTGAAATAGTGAGAAAGCTGGTGTGTTTTAAGAATGGGAAAGGTTTGAAAGAACAAAGGAATGTCTGTGATAGGATGAGACTAAGAATATCCGGCTGACAAATATGCTGAAAAACTGATGGTAAATAATTGGCCTGGCTCAGAAGTTGGCTGAGCTATAGAACAGAGAGTAGGGATAATGAACAAGTACATCAATGGCTCTGGGGCTCAAGTTGGAGCCACAGCCATTCAGCATATTGATAATGGAGAGATAAAAAGCTATTTAAATTTGCTGACCACACTAAGATAGCTTGTTTCATAAACAAGGTTGATGGATGTACTAAAATATTGGTGTACAGTGCAGAAGCAGGGCAACAACTTTGAGCCATCATAAAACACAGCTGAACCACACTATAGGAATCATAAGCAGCTGCAGGAAAGGTTTCCAGGAACAGGAGATTGCAATCGGAAGGTCACACTAGAAAATCCTCAGCTTATTCATTTTGAAGATAAGAATTTGAAAGGATAGAGGATATTTGATGGAGTAATTATAGAGTTGTACCACAAAGAAGTTGCGCTTTGGCCCACCATGACAACCATTTTCCTCATCCACATTAATCCCAATTTCCCACAGGAGGTCTATTTTATTCTATGTTATGCCTTCTTAAGTGTCATTCTAAATGTTTCTTAAATATAATGATTGTATCTGACTCCACCTCCACTGGCAACAAGTTACAGATACCAAGTACTCTGTATTCAAAAGCACTCTCCTGGTCCCTCCACCCCATTAGATCCTCTTTAAAACTCCTCTCACCTTAGATCGACACTCTCTCCTGTTTGATATTCTCTGTGCCTTCTTGTTTTCATATAAGATCATGACAAGCTCAGGTGAAGTAAGCAAAATGAAGCATCGCCTTTATCAGATGATTCAAGGATAAGGAGGCTACTTGAGTTCATGTGTAAGAAATACACTGGAGGCATGAGGAAAACTTTTTTACACAGAGGCAGTTTGCGATCATGAATGCTTTAATGAGCATTATAAAATATAATCAATCTTCCAAATGAAATTGGATAGGTACTTGAAATTAATTTGTAGACCAACAGGGAAAGGGCAAAAGAATATAACTGGCTGTCCAGGTATTCCTGAAGGTAGCAGCATGGGTAGATAAAGTGATTAGAAAGCATATGGGATTCTACCTTCATTATCCAGGATAAAAAAGTAAGTAAAAGCTTACGGTGTAACCCAAGAAAATATTTGTTAAACCACAGATGGAATACAATCTGCGGATCTAGTCAAACACAATATTAGAAGGATATGACTCCAAAGTGGAAAATTGTTTTGTTTTCACGTGTATCACGGGACGGTGAAAAACGGTGTTTGCATATCATCCATGAAGATGTTTCTCACATCAGTACATTGAGATAGTACAAGGGAAAACAATAACAGAATGCAGAATAAAGTGTTGCAGTCACAGAGAAAGTTCAGAGCAGTAAAATAATAAAGTGCAAGGCCGTAGTGAAGTAGATTGTGAGGTCAAGTCTCCTTATTGTACTAGGGGCCATTTAATAGTCTAATGACAATTGTATAGAAACAGTTCTTGATGGTACATACTTTTAGTCTCTTGTATCTTCTGCCAGATGGGAGAAGGGAGAATGTCTGGGGATGGCGGGGTCTCTGATTATGTTGGCTGCTTCACTGAGGTAGCAAGAAAGGTAGACCGAGTCTGTGGTGGAGGGGTTAGGCTCTTTCTGTTCTTCATTTATTCTGGCTCATTGTAATCTGAAGTATGGCCCACCATGGTGATGTAATCAGCAAACTTGCACCTGGAGTTGGAGCAGAACCTGGCCTCACAGTCCTGAGTGTATTAGGGTTAGGGTTGAAGATGCAGCCTTGTGGGGTGCCGGTGTCAAGTATAATTGTGACATACAGATTGTGGTCTGCTCATCTGGAAGTCAAGGATCGAGCTGCAGAGTGAGATGCTGAGTCCCACTCAGTAGATGAATTTGTTTGGAGTAGGTGTAGAAGGCAGAGTTGTACTCACTAAGCAATAAACTAGCTGGGAAATTGCAGAGTTTCACCAGGATGTTGCCTGGAGTGGAATGTTTCATCTGTAAGGAGTGTCTGGATCAGCTGTGTTTGTTTTCCTTAGTGTGAAGGAAACTGAAGAAGGAATCTTTTAGGGCTAAAGAGAGTGATTGCTTGGGAGCTGGCTAATAGACCCCTGAACCTGTGTCAACCATCCACCTGTACTAATTCCACATTAATCTCAGTTTCATTCTCCTCATATTTTTAGCATTTACCTACATCGGGGGCAATTTACAGCAGCCAGTTAAACTTCCAACCGCCACATCATTGGGAAGTGTAAAGGAACCAGTACTCCCAGAGGAAACCCAGGGGATCACAGGGAGAATGTGACCGATATCCCCTGTGCAAACTCCACGTAGACAGACATCTGCAGCGAACCCAACTCTCTGCTACTATGAGGCAGTGACTCTACCTGCTGCACCTCTGACTGACGTATTAAAAAAATTCTGAAGGGCATAGATAACACAGATAGTACTAACAGTCCCCTTAGCAATGGTCTCTACACTCAGGCATAGAAAGAAGGCGTTTAGAGGGATGGAGAATTTTGTCAGACAAAGGGTGGGTTGAAATCTGGGTCTCATTGCCTGAGGGGAGATAGCAGGAGGTATTCTCACAATAGTGGAGAAGTACTTCGATGAGCATTTGTAAATGGATTAAGTACTCAATAGGTACTTAAAAGCTTTCACAGACATGATGGGCTGAAGAACATCGTTCCATGCTGCAGAATTTTATGATGCTATGCAAAATTCTTAGGCGCGCGTACACACACACACACACACACACACACACACACACACACTTTTTATTGTGACAAGCACTAAAACAGAGCAGACGCTATGACCCGGAGAGAGAATCCACTCGGTCACATACAGTTGGGGGAGGTGATGATCACACACCCACAGTGACCCACAAACACACATGCGAATAATTGAAAACCCAAGCTAAAATGTGACAAACATGCTGGCATAATCCCATGAACACATTTTTAAACAAGAACAATTAATAGTGCCAGCCACTAGGAATCCTGGGGTGGACTGTTGACCATGCCCCCGCCGGAAAACTACACTGCCCCCAACTGAGGGGACATCCATCCCCGGCAACCCCAGAGTCCACAACAAAGTCCAAAGTCTGAGTGATGGTTGACGCTGCCACCTGGGGTGCTGTGGGTGTCTGTAGCCACCCCCACATGGGAGACGCTGTTTGGTGAGGCGAGAAGCAGGGCACCCGGAGTGTCACTTCCTTCCTTTGGCCTCACCGGGTCAGTGGTGGCCGAGGGCCACCACAGTGCCAGTCAGTCTTGGTCTGTTGCTCAGGGAACTGCACCCAGTACACCACATTGAAGATGTTGTTGAACAGTTCTCCAGGTCCTTTCCAATGGCTTCCAAATTTGGAGGATAGTCCCTTCCTCTGGGTGGGACAGTCGACCCGTAGTGGGAACCCCCAGGGTACTGCCCTTGACTGGCAGCCCTGCTCCTCCCAGGATATGCAAATTTCACAGTAGTGCACAAACAGCTCCACGTCCTGCTTGTACTCAGGCCAGTAGAAGCATTCATGAACCTTGCCCAGCACCTTTGCAACCCCCACCAGCCCGTGCACTGAGCGCAGCACCCTGGAGTGCAGCCCCCAGCTGCAGAAGATGTCGTCAGAAAACAGCCACACCAGGATAGCAACACACCGTGCATCTCCACTGTGCCCCACTGAGAGTATAGGGCTTTGGTCAGGGCAGAGTCTTCTGCCCACTCTAGCTGCTGTCCCACAAACACCTGGGCCAGCACAGGATCACTCACCTGCTCACAACGCAGCTGATGGTCAATGGTGGGGAGGTCTACCTCATCGCTGGCTGCTACCTGCAGCGTCACAACCACCGTTTACCCCTGGTTGCTTTGGCCCAGTACAAGGTGTGCTGCAAAGCGGTGGACCGCTGTGAGACCGATGATGGTTATTACTGCCACCTCCGGGTGTGCTTTCTGGAGCTGCCCTGCCGGAGAGCCATGGCTTCAGCATCAAGATAGAGAGTTGACCCTGGCACATCTACATGGGCCACCCAGTGGGACAGCAGGTCCAAGCCAATGATGTAGAACTCCCGGGTGTCGATCAGCCACACCTCGTTTTCCCCATTGCAATGTGCAGCCATCTCTTCCCTTTCATTGCCCACGGTTGCAGGTGACCATAGCCAGCTGGACCACCATCCTTGTCCATCCAGAAGATAGTTGGTCCATGCTGGTGTCCCACCTGATACCTGTTACCCTGCACCACACGGTCCACAAATACGCCTTCGTAGTAGTAGTCTCTCGAAGTCCGAGGAAGACAAATGTGTTGCGCAGTCAATGTCTGTGGGCACGCATATGACTTCTGAGGCCGAAATCCGAAGCGCAGATACGGTTGCAGATGGGGCAGCAGCGGACGCCTTCCTGTGTCTTTCTTGACTCGCCTTGAGGCGCTGCATGCGCCAGTTAGCTTGGAAGTTGTTTGCTGCCTTGGAGCATCGATTGTGCCACTTGGACTGATCAGCAGCAGTGTGTTCGAGATCGCGGGGCTGGAGTTTGGCCCACTTAAGGTTTGACGAGCTTGTCCTTGTACCTCTTCCTTGGGTGACCTTGGGCTCTAGTTCTTCCTAGAACAACTGACGCAGCGTTCTGGACTCATCCATTCGGATCACATGGCCGGTCCATCTGAGCTGAGCCTTCAAAACCTTGGCTTCAATGCTTGTGGAATTGGTTCTGTCCAGGACTGTCAGGTTGGAGATACGGTCTTGCCAGAGGATCTGCATTATTGATCGCAGAGCGCGATTGTGGAATTGTTCTAGCTGATTGACATGTCTGCGATACAGTGTCCAGGTTTCACAGCCATATAGAAGTGATGAGACCACAACAGCATTGTAAACCTTCAGTTTAGTGGAGAGGCGAATGTCTTTGTGCTGCAGAACTTTGACCCGGAGCCTTCCGAGTGCCTGGCTTGCTTTCTGGATCCTTGACGGGATTTCTTTATCAAGGGCACCATCGCTGGAGATGGTACTCCCCAGGTATTTGAAGTGTCAACGTACCGTAGTTGTGTGTCATTGATGGTGATGCATGGCTGTGGCGGGGAGCTGTTAGGTGCAGGCTGCAGGAGGACCTCTGTTTTACCGAGGCTGATTGTCAAGCCGAACAATTTAGATGCAGTGGAGAATCTGCTGACCATTGTTTGTAGGTGGTCCTCTCGGTGCGCCATGAGTGCACAGTCATCTGCAAAGAGCGCTTCTATGGACAGCTTTCGGAGGGTCTTTGTGTGTGCTGCAAGGCGACGTAGGTCAAAGAGTGACCCGTCCAGGCGGTATTTGATATAAACGCCCAGGTTTAGGTCTTTGACGGCATGCATTAGTACTTGAGTGAAGAAAAGGTTGAAAGGTACTGGTGCAAGCACACAGCCCTGTTTAACACCGTTGGAGATGTCAAATTTCTCGCTAGGTTCATCAGCTGAGGGAATCTCTCCAGGCCTTGCTTGTCCCCTAAATAGCCCATTCGGAGAGGCACAATGGAGGGACTGTGCCGGAGGTCTCGAGTGGCACTGCCCAATGGTTGTTCCCTAATGGCTGTGCTGGGCTATGGTGTGGCACTGGTGCGAGGCAGTCCTGGACCACGTGGCTTGCCTCGCCACACCGGGAGCAGACCTTGCCTGGATTCTTCACCCATGCCAAACTCCAACCCTGGCACTCCCCCTCTGCCACCAGTCCCACACCCCTCCCATGGAGTTCCACCCTCACCATTCCCAACATCCTTTGCTCCCGCCAGATTTACAGCCTCATTCTCATCTCCGGATTGGCAGATGTAGTACTGCACAAAAGTCCTATGCACCCTAGCTACATAGACCTTTGCACAGGACTATAGTTAAACTATTTTCATACTGTGAATGCCTGCAAGAAAAAGAATCTCAGAGTTGTATGTACAAAGTACTTTGAACTTTGAACAAAATATTTCCATTGTTTGGAGAACTAGGGGCATTGTATAAAAATATGATCCAAGTGTTTCAGGAGAGACTAGGAAAGATTTCTAGAGACACTCTAGCTGTTAATAGTAAATCAATTGTTAAACTTATATCTGAACTTAATAGATTTCAGCCAAACAAAGGTGTTCAGTGATTTGGGGGAAAGGATAGGAAAATGGAAATATAGTACAGGTCAGTCATCATCTGAACAGCAAAACAGATTCAAAGGGTGAAAGAGCTCAATGCTCTTGCATATTCCAACAAAATATCATGTCTATGAGCTCGCTTCACAATGCCTGATTTGTTGGTTGAAAATTAACTTAAGCAGACTGTAATCCTGAAGTAAGATAATAACAATTGCTTTCATTTCATCATATGGTTTTTGTTAATTTTTATCATCTTATTATTAGTTAAACAAGTTACAGTTGTTTATCCAAACATTTTAATTTAATTATTCACTTACAAATGATTTTGAGCTATCTTTGTTGTATTTCCCTATACACAATAAAATTGCTATCTCAATGATTAACATACTTTTGCATCTATATCATTTGGGAGAAATTAGTGGTATGCATCACACCAAAGGAATGAATCAGATTATTCAACTCACTTATCTTATTCAGGGAATTGTGCAAATCTGCTGCTCCTGGCAAATACCAGGAATTTTTTCAGTATAACTTGCTGTACACAAAAATTATACTGAATAGCATAGATGTTGTGGGTGGCTATCTTGAATGGTCGGATGCATTCTGAATAGTTCCACATTCAGGAACGTAACACTCAATCCACTTTTCCTGAGGCAAGACTCAGAAAGTCAATCAGACCCGTCACCAGTGAGGTGGTGTGTGGCCTTAGATCAGGGCCACAGCTGTACTAGTCAGTAGCACTGCAGCTGTCTTCTTGTGTCATGGGAATATAGTAGGGGAACGAACCAACGCAAAGCATAATTCAGAACTGGGAAAATATGCTAACACTGATAACCATTATTTATTATCATTATTCTAGGAGATAATTTTGCAGCATAGTGTTGTTCTTTTGTATGCTTCAATGTATGTATCCTATACTAAGCAAATCTATATGATGTAGCTCAAACTATTAGAATTGACGGTATGTATGGAATTGATATTGGTTTATTATTGTTACATTTACTGAAATACAGTGAAAAGCTTGTCTTGTATACTGTTCATACAGATCATTACACAGTGCATGGAGCTAAAACAGTAACAGTGTGCAGAATAACGCGCAACAGCTACGGAGAAAGTGCAGAGCTGATCTATAAAGAGTTTGTCTATTTTGCCTGTGAATTGCATGGGTTTCCTCTGGGTGTTCAGGTTTCTTCCAACAGCTCAAAGACATATTGGTTGGTCATTGAAAATTTTCCTGTGATTAGGCTAGAGTTAAATAGGTTGGTTGCTGGACAATGTGGCCTGTTGGACCAAAACGGCCTGTTCTGCATTGTATCTCCAAGTAAATAAATAAATAAGGTGCAAGATCACAACCAGGTAGATTGTGAGGTCACAAGTCCATCTTATTGTACTAGGGAACCATGCACTAGTCTTACAACAGTGGGGTAGCAGCAGTCCTTGAGCCTGGTGGCACATTCTTTCTGACTTCCATATCTTCTGTCCGATGGAAGAGGGGAGAAGGGAGAATGTCCAGGGTGGGTGGTGTCTTCAATTATGCTGACTGCATTACAGAGGCAGTGAGAAGGATAGACAGAGAGCCTAGAGCGGAGAACCTAACCGTGCAGCTTATTGCAGTCGCATGTAGAGCAGTTGTGGACACCCTCTAGGTTCTCCCCTACCAAAATATTAGGCATCCTTGTATGATTTTTGCATACAATTGCCTAAAATTCATCACCAATCAGTAATTCTAAATGAACTATATAATAGTGGCAGCATGTGTCAAAAATTCAGTCCATTAAGTGTGGCAACATTACCTACAGTTGTGTACAGACTTAACTTTCTCCACGTGACAAAGGCTGTATAGGGTCCAGTATTTGCAAATACTTTCTAACATGTCACTGTCAACTTATTCAGCATCATTGTCTGCTTTCTATACTTTTCATTTCTCTCTCTCTCTAAAGAATATCTCTGCTCTCTGGTGCCTTTCCTGTGGTTTCCCACTTTCATATTGCACTAAAACAAAATGTCACTTCTCAAAGCGACATTCCTTTGTCTTTCCAAGCACAGTAGCAATATAATAAAAAATAAAGAATGCAGGTTAAATGGAGAGAAAAAATAAATGTAAGATTAGTGACAGTAATGTGGTTGCAACCAAATCTGAGCGAGTGCTGACTAGAGATCATTAGTAGATGATAAAAAATGCAGAATTATTTTATCTCTAGTGTAAAAACCTTTAGTTAAGATTGAGAGATTACAATACCTTGAAGGTGGCAGGGTATCGTCCTTTGTCTCTACCCGTCTATGTTATGAACTAAAATCAGTAATATAATGTTACTTGTCAATACACTTCATGAACTCTAATAGCTAATTGGGTCACATTTCCTAACTGCCTCTTTGGGGGTCTTATTTTTAATGTAAAACTCTGCTTGGTATAAATAGCTGTTATTTCAGCAACCCCTTTGATTGAAACATAATGGGAAAGATGAAGCTAAAGTAGAAAATAATAGGAAGGCCGCAAAGTTATTGCTACCGTTCACATAGGAACACTTGGCAGGAGGTTGATAGCCAAAAAAAAAATCAATTTAAGGTAATTCAAATGCAAAAGGTAGGAAGTTGAGAATTATTTCTGTATAGGAAAGCTCCACTGATCTGGAATGCAAGACTTAAAAGGGATGTAGGGAGTAAATGCAACAATTATGATTTCCAAAATTGATTTGAGGAACGTAAAGGAATGAAATTGCAGAGCGGTGGGAGAGCAAGTAGTAGAGTGATTGGATAGTTCAGCCGAGAAAGCACAAAGCAAATATACATAATTTAAAATAGTACCTTTTGTGGTATTGTTCTTGTTTTGATGAACTTGTGTGGACTATGCCATTCCTTTCTCAGAGCATAGTTAACATTTTTGGTGTCTATTCATCGGTACGTTGTGAACTCCTGAACTGCCAGCTGCTTCAACACTCGTTAACATATTAATTCAAATTCTTTCACAAGTTTGTAAATTTATTGAATTGTAAGATCGGGGGACTGTTTATACTTTATGTGTATAAGTAGCTGTACTTGGTTTTATTATTTCCTATTGAGTTGAAAATAATCAATAAAATCCAAATGTAATCAGTGTTCCATCAGTAAAGTATGGCTTGGCACAAAGAGCAGATTGGTAGCTATGCGAATATTTGGTGTAGGATTGGTCTAGCCAATCATGAGTTTGCCATCAAATGCATTCTGTCTGAGTTTGCAGCAAAAGTGACATTCTGCAGAGCTGCAGAATCATGATAGCACAGAAGGAGTCCATTTGGCCCATCTAGTTGATGCCAGCTTTCTATGGTGAAATCCAGTCAGTCAATTTCTTCCATTCCATCATTGTAAGTGTATTCCCCTCAAGCACCAATCCAATTTCCTCATGAAAATCTCCACCACCACCCTCGCAGGCAGAGAATCAGCCAAGTTACTTACCCTCGCTGCATAAAAAGATGTTTTCCCAATGTACCTAGTTACAGAACTATAAGTGAAGAAATGTCAATTAGTATTTAAGACTTTGAATGGCAAATGCTGTGTCCAAGACATCAGGTCAGAATGGGGCCATTTCATTGTTAATTTGTGAATCTCATTCACAATGTGCCTCTGGTTCTGTTGTTACTATTAAACAAAACATTTTAAAGCTCCAATTTATGATGGTAAGGGAGCAAATGTAGAGTAGGTGATATGCATAATAAATTGCATGACTAAATCCTTAATCTCCTTACTTCAGTGCCTCTCACTAACCCTTAACACCTACATTCTTAACCAAGCTTTTGATCATCTGACCTTTTATGTGCGTGACTGGGTGTCAAATATTGGTTCAAGTGGAATGAGTTATTTAACTATAATATTTCCTTGCTAGCTAATGTTATTTGACTTGTAATGACTTCTGAATCAATGATGCTGCAGACAGTTAGATGTTTTTCATGGCTTTTTGTTAATTTATAATTAGCTGCCAAACTAGTCCATGGTATGCCGTAATGCCATATTATATTGGAGAACTCACATCTCAGTAGAAAAAAAAATGGTAAGCAGTTCAACTACCAAGTTCCTCACCCAAATTTAACTAGCCTGAAACATAACCAACACAACACCCATGTAAACAATGTTCTCCAGAGGGGTCTCCAACTGTAATTCCACCTGCTGTTTGGGTTTTCCTGCACTTAGTCAAACTTGCCAAACATGTTGCTGGTGAGGATAGTACCAAGGAAACATGGGTTAACAACATGTGTATGAGTAACTTCATGAATGGTGTCCATACACAAACAGATCTTGAACACTGATATTTGTGATTTGATCACACAGAAAAAGCCTGTGCCATGATTTATTGTAAAAGAAGATGAACTAGGGACTCCTTGAATACATTTTCTTATTTGTCTTATTAAAGCTGTGGGCTTGCATGCGTAGTTTTTTTATTAATTACACTAATATCAATTGCTTGATTTTTCAGGTGCATCCTTTTGGTGCCTGCTGGATATTGTTCCAATTAAGAATGAGAAGGGCGAGGTTGTGCTCTTTCTGGCATCACACAAGGACATTACAGATAGCAAGAACAATTCAACACCAGATTGTTCAAAAGATCCAGGTAAAGATTTCTCTATAAGGGGACTCCTACAGTATTTTGTCTGTGAAATACTAAATGCTAAATGTGAAGTTACTTAACTGTCTCTTTCCGGTTTTAGTTAAATTGTGCTACTTACAAGTACACGTAAATGCAAATGCAGTGTAAACTTGCAGCTGTATCACAGAGAAATGGCATTATGTAAGCAGCATTCACAGGAAAAACAAATTACATGCAATATTTTTTTACAAGAAATAACATAATTTGAACAAATATAGTCCTTTTTAGTGCAAAGAGGGAGCAAAGTGATCATGGTGTTGTAAAACTGTAGTGATTAAAGTCTGCTGGTTGGTTCAATAACTGAATGGCTGAAGGGAAGTAGTTACTCTTGAACATGGCAGCTTAGAACTTGAGACTTCTGTATCTCCTTCCCAATGGAAGCTGCGAGGAAATGGCCTGGATTTTTGGGATCTTTGATGGACATTGCCTTTTTGAGACAACACCTTCTGTAGATACTACCAATGGTAAGACTGTGATTGGGCAGAGTCCATTACAGTCTGCAGATCCTTATGTATCAGGGCATTCAAATTGCAGTAGCCAATGCTTCCAACAGTACATCTGCTTGTAGGTCTGAGTCGAATGATTAATGTGAAAGGATATTAACTTTGCAGCTTTAAAGGTTGATAATAGTTTCACTTGGATGACAGGGTGAAGATATGTCTCTACCAAAGGAGATGTAAGGTACTTCTTCCTTCCTCTAGCTTGCAGGTCACCCTTGGGGAAAGGTGGAGCTCCTGCTTAGCCCCAAGATCAGCGTCACGTGAAGCCACGGGAGCCAGTGGTGGATGGTCGTATGAGCATCTGGTGCATATCACAAGTCCTGGTTATACGACCACTGACACCAAACAGACAATCTCTGAAGAGTATTGATAATGGTTAGGGTCACCCATCTTGTAAAAACACTGCCCAGAAGAATGCAATGGTAAACCAATTCTGTTGAAAACTTGCCAAGAACTGTCATGGTCGCTCGATATGACACATGATGAAGATAATGATTTTCGTAAATAACACAAGCAGTTTAGGCAGAGTAATGTATCCTTGCCTCTGGCTTGGTACCTGTAAAGGCAGTAAAATGGGTTCTGGTTTTACTGAAAGACTAGTGGATAACCCTCATTCTTGAGAAGTGTTGGAATATATACCTGTAGCCCTAGCACCCACTACCCCAGGGAAAACCCGCTTTCCTTAGAAAAGTGAGTTTTGATTTAAAAAGAAATAAGGTAAGAGTTATTCTTTCATTAGAGTTGACAAAAACCTGTGAAATAATTGGTGAGAGATTTTATAGATTATGGATGTGTACTGGAGGATATATCTTTAAAAAAGCAACATTTTTAGTATCATGAAAACTGGGCAGACCTCTGACCTGGTCCTGCTGTGTGCTTGATATCTTTCTGTCCCCAAACTTGTTTTTTTTTTACCCCTGCAGCACCTATCCCAAGTATTGCTGGCCGTTTGCAGTTGTACTGGTAGGAAAGTCACCAGCACTGTTGTGATTGTTGCGTGACATTTTAAGCAGCTTATGCCTTCCACATGTGCCAGTTGAGAGGTGTAAATTTGGGCATTGCTGTCAATAATGTGCTTTTTCCATCCACACCAAGGGAATCTGCTCAGAATCACTAATTTAAACTCTGTTCCCTGAGGGTTAATGAAAATGTTCAGGTTTGTTCATTTGGGAATAACTGAGAATGTACACAATGTACTAAATTTAATAAGCATTGAGTCACATTAATTCAAGAGCATATTTAAGATTTGGCAAATTTAAAATATCTTTCTGCATAGATGATATCTGACCACTATAATCCAGTTTGCCAAAGTATATTTTGGTTTTTTCCTTTTAAACATTTTTAATGCCAGAAAAGAAATTTTTACACTTTCTTCCATGTTATAATTCAACAAATCTTTTCCATTCATGTAACTAATGTATATCTCTTTATAACCTGCTTATGTCCTCTTTTGTGGATATTATAGAGGCATTGCAGAAGGGATTTACTGGGTGTTGCCTGGATTGGAGAGTGTGCCTTATGAGAATAGGTTGAGTGAACTTGGCCTTTTCTCCTTGGAGCAAGAGGATGAATGAGAGGTGAACTGATAGACGTGTATAAGGTGATGAGAGGCATTGATCGTGTGGATAGTCAGAGGCTTTTTCCCCGGGCTGAAAGGGCTAACATGAGGGGGCATAGTTTTAAAGTGTAGATGCAAAGAGGATGTCAGGGGTAAGTTTTTCACACAGAGAGTGGTGGGTGCGTGGACTGCACTGCCGGCGACGGCTCCTTATTACCTAACTGCAGTGCACTTTCTCTGGACTGTATAACTTTAACCCGTGCTCTGTTATTGGTTTTCCTTGTATTACCACAAAGCATGGCTGCAATGAATTGATATGTATGGAAGGTATGCAAGATAAGATTTTCACTGGAATACATGCAAAATGCTGGAGGAACTCAGCAGGTCAGGCATTATCTATGGAAATGAATAAACAGTCAAAGGTTCTGGCCAAGATACTCCTTCATCCAGGTGAAGGGCCTCGGTTGGAAACATTGATTGTTTATTCCTACCCATAGGTAATTCCTGACCTTCTGGGTTCCTCCTACATTTTGTGTGTGTTACTCTAAATTTCTAGTATCTGCAGAATCTCTAGTGTTTACGATTTTCACTGTACCTTGGTACATTTGACAATAATAAACCAATTAACTACTCCCCCAATTTTATTCTTACCCTGACCTCAAAACATGTACCAATTTTGTTTTTGGTAGGTCCTGCCCTGCCTCTTACAACTCGCAGTTTACATGGTAGTTGAAATTGTTTGATGTTAACTACCATTCTCTCCCTCTCAGCCAGTTTTATTTTCTTCACTCCCTCTCTCAACATTTTGCAATTTGTCTGATTCTCAATTGAAAATTTACCTGATATACAAGCACATCCTCTTTCATTTTGTTTTGCCATATTCTCTATCTCATTATCATTAAGGGGTCCTGGATTAGTTTCTTGGCCCTTCGCACTTCTACTTTAAGCCTGTCCATGAAGCTTATCAGACAGCACAGTCACTTCTGTCTATTTGTTCTATTTACCTTGGCTGGACACTTGGTTATTCTAATGACAACTTCACTCAACTTCTCTTGCTCCATCATTGAAATGTTTTAGCAACTGGACTCACTTTCAAGGTCTTCATCTCAGGTCCTCAACATTTATTGCTTATTTGGTTACCATTATTTATTCTTTTGTACTTGCACAATTCGTTGTCTTCTGCACTCTGGTTGAACATCCTAGCTGGCAATCTTATATTGATTCTGTTTGGCTATTATTCTATTGATTTATTCAGTATGTCCACAAGAAAATGAATCTCAGGGTTACATATGGTGACATATATGTACTTTGATAATAAAATTGAATTTGAACTGTGATCTTTGAACTTTATTCCAATAGAGAGGGTCCATCTTTGATTGTTTCATATCCTTCTCTATTACTAATCTAAAACTTTGAATTCAACAATCACTTTTAGAAGAATGGTGTCCCGCTAATACTTATCTAAAGAGTGCACTTTTCTTGACATCAGATTCAACAGTGCCTTCATCCTAGCTGGGCTAATAAATTACTGGCCCCCATGAAAGACACCTCCAGGATTACTTAGGCTGTGCCTCATTTCCTCTGGTGAACAGCTGGCAGCTGAAGTGGCACCTTCATGATTGAAGAGTTTGCAGATAAATTCAGTTTCTCTGAAAATCTGTCAAACCAAACCTGCTCTCCCTCTCCCATCACAATCCAAACTTCCCAACCTGTCTACCGCCCCCACAATCATAATTGTCCCTGGATGATGTTGAATGTGAAAATATAGAAATAAGAGGAGTCTAAAAGGAAAAGTATAATCAGTTTGCAAGAGCTACTCACTCTTCCGAGACTCAACTGGTAACTATCAGTAATTTTAATTGTACTCACAGCATACATAAGTGTGCTCTTAATGGCATAAATTATATCTCAGCAGTAAGTTGAGTACACAAGAGTATGTCTGTGCTGTTGACACTAATCACCTTGTGTAATTAAAGTTACATCAGACTACATTTTGGCATGAATGTGGTTTAAGTAACAAGGGTAATGATAATACCATAAATCATAGGAGCAGAATTAGGCCATTCAGCCCATCGAGTCTGTTCCACTATTCCATCATGGCTGATTTATTATCACTCTCAACCTCATTCACCTGCCTTCACTCCATAACCTTTGACACCCTGATTAATTAAGAACCATTCAACCTCCTCCTTAAATATACCCAATGATTTTGCCTGCACAGCAGTTTGTGATGACGAATTCCACAAATTTGCCACCCTCTGGCTAAAGAAATTGTTCCACATCTCCCTTTTAAAAGGATGTCCCTCTATTCTGAGACTGTGCCTTCTGGTCCTTGACTCCTCCACTTTAAGAAACATTGTCTCCACATTCATTCTATCTAAGCCTTTCAATATTCGATAGGTTTCAATCAAATGCTCCTCATACATTAACTTTTTCATTCCTGGGATCATTCTTCTGGACCTCATCTCAACCTTCTCCAATGCCAGCACATCTTTTCTTAGATAAGGGGCCTAAAACTGCTCACAATACTCTAAGTGTGGCCTCACCAGTGCCTTATAAAGCCTCAGCATTACGTCCCTGCTTTTGTGTTATAATCCTCTTGATATGAATGCATTTGCCTTCCTCACCACCAACTTATCTTGCAAGTTAACTTTGCGCCTCAGGATTTTTAATTTTCTTCCCATTTAGAAAATAACCTATTCCTTTATTCCTTCTACCAAATGCATGACCGAGCACATTCGTACACTATATTGCATCTGTAAACTTCTTTGCACAATCTCCCAATCTGTCTGAGTCTGTCTACAGACACCCTGCTTCCTCAACACTTCCTACCCCTGTACCTTCCTTCATATTGTCCACAAAGCCATCCTTCATCCAAAGCACTGACATAAAACATGAAAAGATGCAGTCCCAGTAAAGTCCCTGGGGAACACCACAAGTCACTGGCAGCCAGCCAGAAAAAGTCCCCTTTAATCCCATTCTTGGCTTCCTGCCAGTCAGCCAATCTTCTATCCATGCTAGTATCTTTCCTGTAATACTAAGAACTCTTCTCTTGCTAAACAGCGTCATGTGTGGCACCTTGTCAAATGCCTTCTGAAAATCCAAATAAACATCCACTGACTCTCCCTTATCTAACCTGCCTGTTATTTCCTCAAAGAATTCCAACAGTTTGTCAAGGAAGATCTCTCTTTTAGGTAACCATGCTGACCTTGGCCTATTTTGTCATGTGCCTCCAAGTACCTCATCCTTAATAATAGACATTAACATCTTTCTCACCACTGAAGTCAGGGTAACTGGGCTATAATTACATTTCTTCTGCCTCCCTCCCTTCTTAAAGAGAGAAGCGACATTTACAATTTAGCAATTCTTGAAAGATGTCTCCACAATTTCTTTAACATCCTCTTTTAGAACGCTGATGTGCAGTCGATCAGGTCCAAGTGACTTATCTGCCTTCAGACTTTTCAGTTTCCCAAGCACCTTCTCATTAGTAATAGCAATAACACTCACTTCTGCCCCATGATGTTCCTTCATTTCTTGCATTATGCCAGTGTTTTCCATAGTGAAGACTGAAAGAAAATACTGATTAAGTTTGTCCGCCATTTTGCTGTCCCCCATTACTACTTCTCCAATATCATTTTCCAGCAGTCTGACATTTACTCTTGTCTTTCTTTTACTCTTTATATATTTGAAAAACTTTCGGTATCCTCTTTTATCTTATTGTCTAGTTTACCCTCATACTTCATCTTTTCTCTCCTTATGGCTTTTTTAGTTGCATTCTGTTACTTTTTTAAAGCTTCCCAATATTTTACCTTCCCACTAATTTTTGCTATATTATATGCCCTCGCTTTGGCTCTTATGCTGTCATTGACTTCCCTGGTCAGCCAGGGTTGCCTCATCCTCCCTTTAGAATGCTTTTTATTCTTTGGGATGTAACTTTCCTGAACTTTCCAAATTGCTCCCAAAAACTTCAGCCATTGCTATTCTGCCACCATCCCTGCTAGTGTCCCCTTCCAATCAAACTTGGCCAGATCTCTCTCATGCCTCTGTGATTCCCTTTATTCAATTGTAATCGAGTTACATCTGATTTTAGCTTCCCTTTCTCAAACTGCAGGGCGTATTCTATCATAATATGATCACTGCCTCCTAAGGGTTCCTTTACCTTAAGCGCCCCAATCCAATCTGAGTCATTACACCCAATCCAGAATTGCCATTCACCTAGTGGGCTCAACCACAAGCTACTTTCATAGGTATTCTCCAAATTCCCTCTCTTGGAATCTAGCACCAACCTGATTTTCCTGATCTACTTGCATATTGAAATCCCCCATGACTATTGTAACATTGCCTTTTTTTGCATGCCTTTTCTATCTCCCATTGTAACTTGTAGCCTGCAAATTACTGTTTGAAGGTCTGTCTATAAATCCCATCTTTTTGGCTTTGCATTTTCTTAACTCTACCTACAAGGATTCTACATCTTCTGATCCAATGCACCTCTTTCTGAGGGCTTGCTTTCATATTTTATGAAGGGAGCCACTCCACCCCCTCTGCCTACCCGACTAGCCTTTCAAAACAATGTGTATCTTTGGTTGATAAGCTCGCAATGATGACCTTTAACTCAGTGATGCCCACAACAACATACCTGGTAGTCTCTAATTGCACTATAAGCTCATCTACCTTATTCGTATATTGTATGCATTCAAACATAACACTTTCAGTCCCATATTTGTCACCCTTTTGTTACACTTTAACTCATCTTGCTGACTTCAATTTTGTCCTGTCATCTACCCATCCTACCTCACAGCGTGATTACACTCTACTCCTACTTGCATTCCAACTGCCCCATCTTCAACCCTATCACTCCAATTCCCATCCCCCTGACAAATTAGTTTAAACCCTTCCCAACAGCTCTAGTAAACCTGCCCACAAGGACACTGGACACCTTGGGTTCAGGAGTAACCCATTCCTTTTGTACAGGTCTTAACTTTCCCAGAAGAGATCCCAGTGATCCAGAAATCTGAAACCCTGCCCTCTGTACCCATCCTTCAGCCATGCGTTCATCTGCCTATTTTCATCCTATTATTCATCCTATTCTTACCTGCAGAGGCAGCAATCCAGAGATTACTACCCTGGAGTTTCAGCTTTTCGGCTTTCTACCTAGCACCCTATAGTCTTTTTTCAGGACCTGCTCCCTTTTCTTACCTATCTCGTCACTCTCCTGGCCATTCACCACCCCCACCTTTAGAATACCATGAACCCAATCTGAGACATCGCTAACCCTGGCACTGGGAAGGCAACATACCATCTGGGTGTTTCCTTCATGTCCACAGAATCTGCTGTCTGCACCTCTGATATGGATTCCTCTTTCACTAATGCATGTTTGAAGTACACTGATGATTTACTTTGAGCCATGAAGAAAATTAAAATGCTTTATAGTTAATATTTGAAATTGGAAATAAATTCCTGCTGATAATAATAATGGAATTGAGCAAAATTAATAAAATGTCAACCCAAATAAGTTTAAGTCCAATATGAAGAATTATATTTTATTCTCCAAGTGTTCTGGCATCTTGTAGAAATAGAATTATTGGTTGAGGAGAGAAGATCTCTACGTGGTTATAAAAATGATAAAATCAACAATGGGAATATGAGTTTAAAACCTGAGGCTTAATAGATCCTAGAACCAATGTAGGTCAGCAAGGGCAGGGCAAGTGGATAAAGTGTAACCAGATGAATCAGGGGCAGGAAAAGCTATACAGTAGAAGCCGATGACTATCAAATAAACAAACTTGCGGGTATGAAAACATGGACTTCCTCCAAACTCTGAAATCTCCCCACTGACATGAAGCCCCCTCCTCCAACCATATGTTGCATGAGATTGCTTTTAATTCTATCATCCTTCAACACCACACCCATTGTATTACTGACAAGACCTAGTACGATCTCCTTAAGTTTACTCACCTCTTCCTTGCCTTAGCTGGGACACACAGAGCACGAGTAGCAGATAAGGCTTTTCATAATGATGTGTCCTGAATTTCTACCCGACACAACAATCACTGGAAACCAAAAAGGGTACACCAGTTTTTAATTTTCTGAGAAACCTCGATTGGAAGAAATTGTCTCCTGAAAAAGATGCTGGTTTTTGTTTTATACAAAAAACATAATTACTTATAGCATATAGTAATCCATGTTCTAGATTCCATGTTCTGTCCCTGGCCTTGGGCACAATGCATTTATTTGCACATTAATGGGTTAATTGATTAAAAAGGGGATAGAACTGTTATTGTTCAGCCCCTGGAATGTTCAGGCTCTGCTTCTGTCTTTTTTTCTTCTTATTCCAAGTAGCAGCACAAGCTTGGAATGCTGCAATGTGCTACTGGTTTTCATGGTTTGCTGACTACAAGAACGTTGACTGAACTAGAGATTGTTCCACAGTACGTTAATCCATGTGGTTCAATTCTTTCTGACAATAGGCGGTAATACCACAGCCCTTTCTCAGTACTCAAGCTTTGGTTTGTGCACATCATCTCCTCGGCTGCATGCCATTTAACAGCAAATATAAAAGCAGGAAAAAGATTATTATTCTAATGTATTTTGCTCCCAGTAGAGAATGCATCGTATATGCAAGAGAAAAGCCGGGCTTTCATTATAAAACATAAATGGCGATTCTGACTCTGCAACCCATTAATCGATATTCACAATTACATACAATGTGTCTCCTAGTAAACCAGCCTTGGGTCTGCTTTCAGATATGCTCTTGCATGAACTGTTGTTGTTTTATCAGTTTCAAAACGTGACTGTTTATTTGTAATCATATTTATAGCCACAGTTGATAGCTTTGGGTTTTGAATGTCAATGTGGGTCAGAAGTTTTTAAGCATGATACTCAGTCAGTGAATTGATTAGAATATCTTTATGTTTCTTCGTTAGTTCACTGAGGAAATTACTAATAGGTCTTGCACAGCGAGCAATAGTAAGTGGAAAAATCAGCAGTGAAAATGATTTTGAAGGTCTAGCTCAGCAGAATACTTTCTAGATCTGGAAGATCTAGTAAAGTTTGTCGAGCACTTACAGCCAGAGGCAAAGGCTGAATTTCCACCCCGGATTTCAGTGGTGATGGATGACCTGGCCTACTGAGTATTTCCAGAATTTTCTGTTTTTATTCAATTCCAGTTCAACTCTTTTATCAGAAAGTGGTGTGGAACGTACGGTTTCCGTGATGCAAAACCTTCTGCTGAACTCAGATTTGCATTGTTCATTCTAAGTGTGCCTTCTCCCAGGAAATGATGAAGAATTCCGAATCAAGACCCTGTGCCAAGGAATAATGAGAGTAGAATTGTCCAATTAACATCGTCAGATTCAAATATTCAGAAAACCTGGAGGAATTTGAAAAGTACTATGTGAGATAAAAGAATAGTATAAAAAAAGGCAAGAAATAACATGAAAAAATGAGCATATAAATCACAAATAAACCTGACTGGAAAGCATAAATAAGTTTCTAAATAAATGCTTTGTATCTGTTTTCACTGAGGGGTGGGAGGAGAAAACACAGACACTCTAGTTGGGAAGGCAGCTAGTGAAAGATTATAACTAAGAAAAAATGATTATTCTTCAGTGCTTTTTAAAATGGAAGAATTACCAAGTTCAAATCAATTGTTATCTGGGATGTAAATGGAAGAAACTGAGGAAAGGGTATGTTTTAAACTGTCACTTTCTCATCCTCCTTGGCTGTTGACATAGAGTCAAATGATTGGAAGATAAACAACATGGTTATTTATGATTGGAGAAACAAATAAACAAATAGATCAAGTAGCTACAAGCTAATTGGCCTAACCCCAGTGATGGCAAATTCAGAGGGACCCTGTAACTCAAAATTCAGGAACTGTCAGCATGACTCTGTCCAGGGAAGATCGAGTTTGACTAAAAATTGAAATTTTTGTGAAAGCAGCAATGATAAATTAAAAGGATAGTGCTTTTAATGTAGGCATCAGGGATCAAAAAGGAAAAACAAATGAAAAGTGGCTGGTTGGACCCAAAATCGACAGTTGTGAGAAATAGACAATAGCTGTGGAATTCCAGATTGTTTGGTGCTTAGTATCTTTTTCTAATGAGGAAGTATATTTTTGCAGATGAAATGTGCTGCAGCTGGACAAATTTTGCTCAGCTTGGAAAATGCTGAGATTGAAATTAGTTAAAAGAAATCCCATTTGATGAGTGTTAATTTCTTGCTATTGTCAGTACCATACTTGTTCAAGTTGCAATAATATAGGCCTGATTTTATTCTCACAAATCAATGAATATGTTGTAAAAAAAAATCACTCCCTATTTGTACATAGTTCTTTCCTTTTGCTTGTTTTTTCTTTCCACTCTTTTCTCTAAGTGTATACCTCAGATAAATACCTTGTGGGGATTTGTGATATATATGATTATATGATATATATGTACAATGTCTGAAATACATCTTATGGAAATTTGTTTGATGATGAACTTCAATAAAAAAAAATCAATTACAAAAAACAAATAGCTGAATCATCATGACACCTTTTGAGTGGTTACTCCAAATTTATTTCTTACATTTTATGTGTCAGGCCCTGTTATAGATAAGATTTCGGTTTCTGTTGCAGTTTACACAAGAACAGGTTTAAGATTCCAAATCACCAGTTATTTCCTATGTTGTGGCTCAGTAGATAGTGACCCTCAGTCTGAGTCAGAAGACTGTGGGCTTAGGTGCTACTCCTGAAAGAGACCTGAGAAGAAACCTCTTCGCTGACTCTCCAATGTAGGATTGAATGAATGCTACACTGGCAGAGCTGTTGTCTTTCAGAACATATCAAACCCAGGCCCCTTTTGCTCCCTTTTTTTTCTTTCCCAAAATCGAGCAGGAGAGCCCCAGCCCAACAAAATTGTGCACTCAGCATCACTACAAACAGATCATTTCAGCTCAAGGATATAGTTGGTGATTTGGATGCTGGGAGCTTGCTTTGTGCATCTTCATGAGATATTGTCAATATCTCAGTACTTCAACAATGGCTTTATCAGCTATAACATAGCATTCTGGATTGAGACAAAAGTTGTGTAAGGCTTCAACAGGATCTAGCTCAAATGGGGAGGTAGGCCAGGGAATAGCAGATGTAATTTAATTTTGAAACTTGTGAAGTGATGCATTTTGGTAAGTCAAGCCCATGTGGGATATACACAGTGAATGGCGGTGTCCTTGGAACAGGGAGATCCAGGGGTATAAATATATGGTACCTTGAAAGCAGCAATGTGATTAGACAAGGTGGCAAAGATGGCAGAACTGAGTACGAGACCTGTGATTTTATTTACAATGACATAATGTCATGCTAGAAGCTGTACAAGATGCTAGTGAGACAACACCTGGAATATTGTATGCAGTTCTGGTAACTGCATTATAGGAAGGATATAATTAAGCCTAAGAGGGTACAGGAAAGATTCACAAGATATTAGCTTATAAAGATGTGTGAAATCATGAAGGGCATCGATAAGAGTGTCACAGTCTTCTTCCCAGTTTAGGGGAGTCTAAAACCAGAGGGCATAGATTTAAAGTGAGATGAGTGAGATTTAAGGGGCTCCTAGATGTGAGTTTTTTTTTCATGTAGAGGCTGCCAGGAGAAATAGTGGAGATGGATACAATTAAAACTACATTGGGACAGGCACGTGGATAGAAAATATTTAAGCCAAATGCAAGCAAATAGGATGAGCTCGGGAAGCCACCTTGGTTGGTGGGGTGCATTGGACTGAAGAGCCCCTTTCTGTGCTTTCTGCTTCTATGATTTTATTTTACTTAGCTATACTTGATACCTACAAGATGTCAGATCTGTGTGATGTTGTTGTTGTTCGTCCTTCGGAGTTGAAGACGACCACGACTTCTGTCAGGTGGAGGGTTTGTGACTATGGGTCCGGAGGTGACTGGTGAGGCCAATCCAGGCCCTGAAAGCTCGCCCACATGTGGGACACATGAGGGTAGGTGTTGCAGTGGAAGTGGAGGTAGCTTGAGCCTTGCGCGTAGCGCGTTTCCTCTGAGCCTCTGCCGTGCGTCTGATTTCTGCTGCATACGCTCCTTTAGTGGTCCTGCTCCACCAGGTTGGGCGGTCCAGAGCAAGCGATTCCCAGCTACTGGGATTGATGTTGAGGTCTTTGAGGGACACTTTGAGGCAGTCTTTGAAACGTTTCTTCTGCCCTCCAACTGAGTGCTTGCCCTGGCTCAGCTCTCCATACAGCAGCTGTTTTGGTAGTCGACTGTCAGACATCCTGATGACATGGCCAGCCCATCTGGCTTGGGCTTTCTGTAGGAGGGTGTTGACGCTGTGGGTGCTAGCCCGCTCCAGGACCTCCGTGTCTGGGACTTTGTCCTGCCATCGTACGTGGAGAAGTCTGCGGAGGCAGCTCAAGTGGAAGTGGTTGAGCTGTTTAGTGTGTCTGCTGTAGACAGTCCTGGTCTCGCTGGCATAGAGGAGGGTGGTGAGAACCACTGCTCGGTAGACCTTCAGCTTGGTGGTAAGGCTGAGTCCTCTCCGCTCCCATACATTCTCACGGAGTCTCCCAAAGGCGGCACTGGCTTTGGCAATTCTGTTGCTGATCTCTGCATCTATGTTCACCGCTCGTGATAGAGTACTGCCCAGATAAGTAAAGCGGTCGGCTGCCAGTAGCTTCTGCCCCTTTACTGTGATGTGTGGTTCCTGGTAGGGCTTTCCGGGTGTGGGCTGGTACATAACTTCAGTCTTTTTGGTGCTGATTGTAAGCCCAAAGTTGTCATAGGCTCATGAGAAGCAGTCCATTTCTCGCTGCATCTTCTGTTCTGTGCTGGCGTTGAGGGCACAATCAACAGCGAATAAGAGGTCTTTGACGACGGTCTCCTTTACCTTTGTAACAGCCTGTAGACGCCGGAGCTTCTGCACCATTCATGATGCAGAAGCTGACTGAGCTCTTCCAGTCTATGCAGAACGAAGGAAAGGTCCTGCAACAGTTGAAAGATGCCAGCATTGTCCACATCTACAAGAGGAAAGGCAACCATCAGTCTTGTGACAGTCACCGAGGCATCTCCCTCCTTTCCATAGCTGGGAAGATCTTGGCTCATGTCCTGCTTAATTGCCTTCTCCAACACCTTGAGCAAGGTCCCCTCCCAGAAAGCCAGTGTGGCTTCCGTGCAGAGCGTGGAACTGTCGACATGATATCTGCTGCACGCTAACTCCAGGAAAAATGTCAAGAGCAGCACATTGACCTCTTTGTGACCTTCGTCAATCTGACCAAGGCATTTGATACGGTCAGCAGAGATGGCTTATGGAAGATAATGGAGAAGTTTGGCTGCCCTAGCAGGTTCATCACGATTGTTTGGAAGTTCCACGATGGCATGATGGTGAAAGTTTTGGATGATGGTGACAAGTCAGAAGCCTTCCCAGTGACGAACGGTGTGAAGCAAGGATGCTTCACACCCCTACACTCTTTAGCATGGTCTTCTCTGCTATGCTGACTGATGCCTTCCATGATTGTCAGGATGGTATACACATCAGATACAGGACTGGCGGTGGACTACGTGATATAATAAAACATAGAAGGGAACAGTGCCAATGACAATTTCTAAATCGCAGAAAAATGATAAATTGGAACACCTGAAATTCATCCACAGAATACTGACAATACTCAAATGTCAATGAGCATTTGACCATAGAGAAACAGAGTTAATGTTTCAAGCAAATAGCCTTTCATTGGAATCTTGTTTTCTGAAATAATTGCATGTATTGTGCCAAATTGCAATGTAAGTATTAAGAGTACAACAGTTTAGTTTGCTGCCTCTTCCAAACTAGCCAAACAGACCACTATTTCTATAACAGCTTCACACTAAAAACTTGACTGTGACATCAACAGACATATACACAATACTTGGTAAAACTGAAAAAAATCCCAGAAGATGTACTGATAAATGGTTAATTTAAGATATGTCTGTGAAGATCAATGTTCAATGAATTTCAAACAGAACATTAACACTTATGAGGAATATATCTCTGAGCAAATTCATTCTAGTATTAAGGCAAGAAAAATGGCATATACTTAGAAACTAGGAAAAATAATGGACCAGTTGTCCCTTCAAACCTAATCCACCATTTAATATCATGATTGATCAGGTTCTACCTCACTTTCATCTACCCATGGTAACATTTTGCCTCCTGGCTTATTAAATGTCTCTCTGCCTCTGCTTTACAAATATTCAAAGACTTTGCTTCATTGGCAGTGAAGGGAGAGTGCCTGACCTTGACATTAAGGGAATTTTTGACCAAAAGTGGAATCTGGCAATTGGGCATCAAAGGGAAAAACACTTCAGTTGGAGTCTGATATCACAGAAAGGAATATGAACAAGAAGTTTTGGAACTTTTGGCGAGTTAGGCAGTTTCTGTTGAAAGAGAAACTGCATTGTTGTTCAGTTGGAGACCCCTTCTTAGCACTGGGAAGGGGAAAAATTATTAGCATTAAGATGCAGAGATGGGGCAGAGATGTTTAGACAAATCTTTGACAAAGTGAGGCCAGAGTTGTCCTGGGGATAGGTTGTAAAAATGGTCATCTGGAATATAGATTAAAGGGATAGTGGGGAATAGAGAGCATGGTCTTTTGTTCACAATATCTTTGAGGGCATGGATTTATTGGCATCACACAGTCCTGAAATGAAAAGACCTGCTGTTTATTTCCAGCATCTTGTACTTTTTCTCTGAATAAACGTCCATTTCATGTTTTAATCTCTCTCATTCTGCCAGAGGTGCAACGTTAATGGTTGTGATGGTGCAGAGAGGATTTCAATTCCACTTTTCAGAATAGGGTATATTTAAATTTAATTTTCCATCTGTTAGTCACAGTTGTCACAATATTTCTCCTCCATTGGATCCAGTAGAGGTTGTATTAGATTAAAATTGGATTCAATATCTCTCTCTCTCTCTCTCTCTCTCTGTGGGATTTACCAATTACTAAACTCCTGAAAATTGCAACTCTCCCGATCGCATTCCTAATTCATTACGGTATTGTGAGTTAATTCAGTAAACAACCACAGCATAGGTAAGATCCATTTGAGGAAGCAGATATTTGCTTAAATTGTTCAATTATTTAAAATGTTCAGATGTGATCATTAGAATTTTAATATTTATTCACTCATCTGCTATGAAGGAAAATTAAATAAATTTTTAGCTACAAAAGCATATGATAGGATTACTAATGACCAAACCACTGTATTCCAGATTAATTGTGACATTCTGATTAATCATAAAATGGAAATGACTAGGCTAATATGCTGTTATGATAGACTATGAAAGTCTCTGTATTCACAAATGTTAATACAATTCTTAAAAATTAATGAGTATTAAAATTAAAATGATTATTAATTTTAAAGACACTTAAACAAAAACATCAAGACAGATCTAAATACTGGGAGCACAATTAAGCATGTTTTAAGTTGATAATTAATTCTAATGTTAACTTTAATATGCTTCTTTTCCTCGAATCTACTACTTTCATTGAAGTATCTGGTATCACTGAACCTAACACTGATCTAAAAAATTGCACAACATGATCACATGGATTTAGATAGATAGATAGATAGATAGATAGATACTTTATTCATCCCCAAGGGGAAATTCAACATTTTTCCAGTGTCCCATACACTTATTGTAGCAAAACTAATTACATACAGTATTTAACTCAGTATAAATATGATATGCATCTAAAATCACCCTCCCAAAAAGCATTAATAAATAGCTTTTAAAAAGTTCTTAAATAGTTTACTAAAGTGCATTGAGTGGTAACTTAAGCTCAGTCCTAACCCCGGCACTTTAACATGTCTTGCTCCTGGTGGTTGAATTGTAGAGCCGAATGGCGTTGGGGAGTAATGATCTCTTCATCCTGTCTGAGGAGCATTGCATTGACAGCAACCTGCCGCTGAAGCTGCTTCTCAGTCTCTGGATGGTGCTGTGCAGAGGATGTTCAGGGTTTTCCGTGATTGACTGTAGCCTACTCAGCGCCCTCCGCTCTGTCACCGATGTCATACTCTCCAGTTCTGTGCCCACAACAGAGCCCGCCTTCCTTACCAGCTTATTAAGACATGAGGCGTCCCTCTTCTTAATGCTGCCTCCCCAGCACGCCACCACAAAGAAGAGGGCAGTCTCCACAACTGACCGATAGAACATCTTCAGCATCTCACTACAAACATTGAATGACGCCAGCCTTCTGAGGAAGTACAGTCGACTCTGTGCTTTCCTGCACAGGGCATCTGTGTTGGCAGTCCAGTCTAGCTTCTCGTCTAACTGCACTCCCAGATACTTGTAGGTCTTAACCTGCTCCACACATTCTCCATTAATGATCACTGGCTCAATATGAGGCCTAGATCTCCTAAAGTCCACCACCATCTCCTTGGTCTTGGTGATATTGAGACGCAGGTAGTTTGAGTTGCACCATATCACAAAGTCCTGCATCAGTTTCCTATACTCTTCCTCCTGACCATTCCTGACACACCCACTATGGCCGTGTCATCAGCAAACTTCTGCACATGGCAGGACTCCGAGTTATATTGGAAGTCTGATGTGTACAGGGTGAACAGGACCAGAGAGAGCACAGTCCCCTGCGGTGCTCCTGTGCTGCTGACCACCGTGTCAGACCTACAGTCTACAGTTTCTCAGTATTAATTCCTGAAGCTTGAGTTTTCATTGAGTGACTATTGATGTTCCTTCGGAAAACATCAAACAAGAAACTTTAAAATATTGTTTCTAATCATTGATTTAATATTTCAGCTTTTATTTTAAAGTTAAGCTTCCAGACTTTAATTTGTGCTTCATAAAATATTTGAAGTATTGGCTAAAAATGGGGGGTGTAACTTCCTCATTTGTTCAAAATTTTATTAAATGACAGCTTCTTGCAAAGTAGAATTGTGTGTAAGTTCAAAGTAAATTTATTATCAAACTATGTATATATCACCATATACTCCACTGAGATTCATTTTCTTGCAGGCATTCACAGTAGAATAAAGAACTAGAGCAGAAGCAAGAAAAACTACACACAAAGACTGACAAACAACCAATGCTGAAAAACAAAACTGTGTAAACACAAAAAAATAATAAATATTAAATAAATAATACTAAGAATGTGAGTGAAAGAGTCCTTGAAAATGCATTTAGAGTTCAGGTCTGTGAATTCATGTTGGTTCAGGAACCTAATGATTGATGAGTAATAATGGTTCCTGAATCTAGTGGTGTGGGTCCTAAGACTCTTGTACCTATTTCCTGACGGTAGCCTGGCCTGGATGGCGGGGGTTCCTGATGTTGGACGCTGTCTTTCATGCAGCATACCTTGTAGATGTGCTCAGTGGTGGGGAGGGCTTTTCCTCTGATGGATCAGGCTGCATCCACCACTTTTTGTAGGCTTTGATGTTTCTATACCAGGCCATAATGCAATGTCAGCACACTCTCCACTGTGCATCTTATAGGGGTTTGTCTGAGTTTTAGGTGACCTGCCGAATCTGTGCAAACTTCTAAGGGTGTGGAGTGGCTGTCGGCCTTTCTTTGTGGTGGCACTTAGGTGCTGGTTCCTGAGCTTCCGAATGAATCAGAGTCAGGTTTACTATGTCACAGAATGTATTAATTTTGCGGCAGCAGGACAATGCAATACATGATAAATATAGAAAAAAATGAATTACAGTAAGTATATGTATGTATGTTAAATAGTTAAATTAAGATGGGTATTGCAAAAAACAGAAATTTAAAGAAAGGTAGTGAGGTAGTGTTCATGGGTTCAATGTCCAATTAGGAATTGGATAGCAGAGGGGAAGAAGCTGTTCCTGACTCACGAGTGTGTGCCTTCAAGCTTCTGGACCTCCTTCGGAATGGTAACTATGAGAGGAGGGCATGTCCTGGGTGGTGGAGGTCCTTGATGATGGAAGCCACTTTTCTGAGGCATTGCTCCTTGAAGACGCCTTGGATGCTACAGAGGTGGTACCCATGATGGAGCTGATTAATTTCACAAGTTTCTAAAACTTACTTCAATCCTGTGCATAGTACCCACCACCGGCCATACCAAACGGTGATATAACCAGTCAGAGTACTCTACATAGTACATCTAGTGCTAACGTTCGCGCACAAAAAGTAGCCTCTTTGTGTATTGCCATATTACGATAATTTTCCGTTAATCTCTATTTCTTATTACTTGCAGATGATTTGGAAATCTACAAAAACACAAGGCCACCAGGTTTCAATGCTAACAGGAGAAGGAGTCGAGCTGTGTTATACCATCTGTCAGGACACTTGCAGAAGCAGGACAAGAGCAAGCTGAAGTTAAATAATGTATGTAAAATAACATAGCTAAAGAATGTAACATCTACAAAGGTCTTTTTCCTTTGGTTATTATTCTGGTGATCAGCACATGACACAGGAAGGTAACTTCTCTGTAGTGGGATGAAGCAAAAATATCACATGGCCAAAATGTCTGTATTGTTTTTTATTTTCTTTCAGGCATTTGCTACTCTTGATTAAGCTTGACATATGATTCTCCTTTTGTGCTGAAGGTGGGGGGTATCAACACTGGAACACTTACTACGTTGTTCCTCTGTCCATTATCAAGCAGCGAGTAAGAAACAATATGGTCAGATGTGGTGTCGAACCTCCTTTTGCTCTGCCCCTTTTTGTGTTGTTTAACTTCATGAGAATAACTCCTGCTATGCTGGTATGATCTCTCAACATACTCCACACCAACATATCCTTGCATTCTTCCTGACTTGTATTGCAGTTTAGTATTGTTTTAAACGGAACTCGGTTGTGGTCATGTATTTACTGTGGAATTGTATGCCAGGGCACTTTAGAATGCAACCAAGACCTAAGTTAGATACTGAGCATTATGTGGAAGTAAGATCCCATTATTCAATTTTCACAGCTAGAGAAGAAATGGTGGAGCATTCTCTAGCAGAACTGCCACAGTAGTGAAGCAGTTAGTGCGAAACTATCACAGCTTGGAGTGTCAGAGTTCAGAGTTCAGTTCCAACGTTATCAATAAGGAGCCCGTGCATCCTTCAGATGGAATTTGTGCGATTTCTTCAGGAGCTTCAGATTCCCCCCACACAGTAAGTAGGTTAATTGGTCATTGTAAATTGTCCTGTGATTAGGCTAGGGTTAAGTCAGGAGGTGCAGCTCGAAGAGCCAGAACGTCTATTGTGTGCCACATCTCAATAATAATAATAATAAACAAAACTTATTTTAGATGAACCTAGTTATTCTCTTGGAGTATTTTGAAAGAGGTATCTCTTCATCAGGGGTAACATTTACCATTCAACCAGACTAGCTTTGTTTTATCCTGGGGAACATCATATGGCAATCCAGTGTGACACAAGGAAAAAAGAACATCTTTGTTTTAATATACTACAACATTTTTGAGAGATTACTTAATGCCCATTATGAGCAACAATAAAGTCAAGTCGATACTTTATCAAAGTAAGGACGCAAAAGAGATGGATCAACATTTCTCTTTAAGCTGAAATTGTGATTTCATCCAATATGTGCCATGTTGTAAGACATGGGCAATCACGGTGTACACCATGATTGTTCTTGTCAAATGTTTCTACAGAATAGTTTGCCATTGCCTTCTTCTGGGAGCTGTCTTTACAAGACGGATATCCCCAGCCGTTATCAATAGTCTTCAGGGATTGGCTGCCTGGCGTCAGTGGTCGCATAACCAGGACTTGTGCTATGTACCAGCTGCTCATACGACCATCCAGCACCATGGCTTCTAATCAGTGGGGGCGAGGGGGATAAGGAAGTGCTATACTTTGCCCAAGGGTGACCTGCAGGCTAGCAGAGAGAAGGAGCACCTTACACCTCCTTTAGTAGAGACATATATCTACCCTTTCCACCCAAGTACTGTAGCTCAGTAATATTAATAATAATGGTAGTCCTTATTTTAGACTGGCTTCATTTATGTGTTTTTCAGAGACGGTGTATGAACCAAGTCAGGGGTCATCCTATCAGGAATCGATGGGTTAATATTCACTTAGATTAAAATAAAAAGGAGGAGGCTTAGTGCAATAAATTGTTGCAGAATTTGCCAATCTATCTAGCTCTGTTCCCAATCGAACATTGTAAAGAGATAAGCTGCTTGGCATGAGATTTCTGGTCTCTTGTGTTTATATTTAGCTGGAGAGAGGAAGCAGTAGTGTATATCTGCACCTGCTCTCATTCATGGGGAACAGCTGAATATCTGGAGCTGATTGCAGGGTGTTAGTAACAAAGCTGCAATTAATAAAAGCCATGCAACATGGGAATGTCACACAGAGCTCAAATTTCACCCCAATTTCAGTTGCACTGCAGAAGATCCTTGCTATGACTCACTCATGTTTTAAGAGATGTTTTGAAGTCTCACACTGTGAGTCTTCAATGGGGGTAGATCTTGTGATAATTGATTACAAGATATTTGGCTCTTACACAGAATGTTAATACAGTATAGGAAGTAGTGATGCTCGCTAAAGGGGAAATATTGATTCATAAAAATCTATGTTTTAAATCCTATAGCAACATAACAAATAGCAGGTGTTTTGTGTGATTCTCACCCATTCTTATACGCGATGGTCGTTATTAATGCACAAGCCCATTTAGTAAATGTAAATCAAAGTATAAGAAATCAAGTCAAACTAGACCACGTCCTTATTCAGAGTCCAGCAGTGTTAATTCTGTGGTGAACCAGAAGTAGGATCCCTAACTGACCAAACATCACATCTGGATCATACACTGACCAATGGAGATTCTGCCGCTGTTTCTTATCTCTCTGCAACTCTTTTTGTGGGTAAAGTTGGTGATTTGAGAAGTGCAGAAACTCTGTACATGTTCCTGAGTTTTCAGGTTTACTTCGATGCGGTGTTCTATTTTTCTTGACCAGAACAATTCACAGTTTGCAGTTCTGGAAAACAACACAACCCCTATGTAACAGGATTATTTGTAACTTTCAGAATATCAGGAGGAGTAGGATTGATTTGGCTCAAGAAGTATTTTTTGGCTCAAATAATTCAACTGAAGTTGCTGACTTCTGTTACTGATTTGTCATAGAAAGGTTCTGCATTATAAGAATGATGTGATAATTTAATGCTGCCTGCAGCACTGCAAGATCACCGTTGGAATGTTGTAAAATAATATGTTATGTATATGCCGCATAGTTTTCTACAAAGCACCAAATGGTTCTTTGGACATTTCAGATATCTGTTATTTCTCAGTGGCTCACTTTAATTTAACTAATTTTAAGGCAGGGTAAGCTGCATTCATCATGATTTCTTGTAGTTTAAGCCATTTCAGTGGTGCCACAAGGTATGGTAACAAACAAAGAGCTTTAAGAATCTGTCATTGCTGTGTCATTATGTATTATCTTTCAATATTATATAGCAAAAATAATTATAAATACAATGGAACAAGACAAGGGGTTCCATCCCCATTACTCTGATCCACTGCTTGATTAGATCATGATTGATATGTATTTGAATTAATTATTATATGAAAATAAATAATTTAAAAATTTGTATTTACAATAACGAAAAGAAGCTTAGGTGTTTGAAATGTCCTCACTTTGCTGTTCTTTATGTTTCATATTTTGGGTTTAACTGTAAAATGCATGCTTTCTTTTCATTTCTCTTTAATAATGCATGCTTGCAAAATAAGGGAAAAGAGAACTCAAAGTTTGGCAAGCGGTCCAGACAAGAACAATCCCTCAGTTCCCAATTTGTGAGTAAAAACACTGTTATGATGCACAAATGGAAATCCGCATCATAACCCCGTGGAAGAAAAAGTCACTGCTTTTTCACTTGAATCAACTGATAGCTTCCCTGTTTTTCCTGATTTAAATCTGTTCAATGAGAGGTCTGCAGGAGGTATTAAGGACAAGTTTTTAAACTGAAATATGTGTAAGTAAAGGGAAGGGATTATTAAGTGTGGAAGTCCGGCTGTTACTGCTAGTCTATTTTAGAGGACCTAAAATCTCAAAGATCTTTAAAAATTGTAGCTTGCGATAATCGGTTTTACTGTTTACTTTTGTTTTTTCTAGTTGTTTCATCCTTAAGGTGCAATATCCATCCAAGATAGATCAAGTTGGATGCAGAAATACAACAGTTATAGAGTGTATTGATCAAATACACAAAATGAATGTATACAATGTAATACAATTCAAGGATATGGCCTGGAATAAAAGACAGATTTAACAACATTCGATAGCCTTTGATCGGTAGTATTGCAAACTGGAAGAAAGCAGATGAGGGTCAAGGGTTATAGGGTTGGACAACCCTAAGGTTGAACAGAATCAATTCTGACATTGAAGTAGCAAAGAAGGAGCAGCTGATAGCAAACCTCAGTCAGAAGCCACATTCCCATCATGGTAGGGAAGACTATACAAACTGGATGAGGTCACATAAGATCCAATAGGTTTGGGGATAATTTTCAATGTCCAGCAGCAGGCATGGGAGATGCAATAATTTTCTGAATCTAGTATTCAAAGATTAAGATGGGCATATCTATGTTTCCCAAAATGCATGCCACATAAAAAGTTGTATTCCTGAGTCACAAGTTCCTATGACTTTATGAAACGATGGCAAAGGCATCCTGTATCATTGCACCATTGAAAGTCTTGTCAAATCCTGTACAATGCTAATACCAGAAATATACTCTTTACTGTAATCATAGTATATTTGTGTAATTTGTGTAGGTTCTCAAAAGTTATTGCTTCTCAAGACTGCATATAGTACCCACTGCTAACTGCCCTTGATCTGCTCCCATAATGCTGCTGATCAGGAAAACTCAAAGACTTTGACCTTGTTATAGAAATGGTAATATAGATCCCAGGTGGGACAGTATCTTCCTAAAATGAAGTTGCCAATATGGTAAGTACACGCCCCATCCTTCCTGCACATGGACGACTGCATTGGTGCTGCTTCCTGCACACACAGTGAGCTCATCAATTGCATCAGCTTTGCCTCCAGCCTATTTAGTTAATCCATCTCTGATACCTCGCTCCCATTTCTAGGTCCTTCTGACTCCATCTCTGGAGACAGATTGCCTACTGATGTCTTTTACGAACACACTGACTCTCACAGTTATCTTGACTGTTCCTCTTCCCATCCTGTCACTTGTAAAAATGTCATTCCCTTCTCTCAGTTCATCTGCCTCCTCCACATCTGTTCTCAGGATGAGACTTTCCTTCCTGGAACATCCAAGATGTCCTCCTTTTTCAGAAAGCAGGGATCCCCTTCCCCCACAATCACTGCTACTCTCACCCAAATTTCCTCAATTTCCTGTATGACTGCTTTCACACCATCGTCCCTTGACATAACAAGGATAGGGTTTCCCTTGGCCTCAACTACCATCCTATGAACCACCATATTCAGCACATCATTCTCCAGAACTTCCACCATCTTCAACCGAATTCCACCATCTTCAAATGGATCCCACCACTTGGCTTATCTTGTCCCCACCACACCCCAGCTTTCCACAGGAATTACTCTCTCCAGTCCACTTATCCCTTCCCATAGATCTCCCTCCTGGTGCTTAACATTGCAGTCGTGACAAATGAACCCACACCCCTTACCTCACCACCATTCAAGTCCTCAAACAGTCCTTCCAGGTGAGGCAACACTTCATCTGTGAGTCTTATTGGGTCATTTATTGCATCCAATGCCTCCTCTGTGTTGGTGAGAAAAGACACACATTAAGGAACCACTTCTTCAAGCGGTTCCCTCACTCTGCCTGTCACAACAGCCAGGATGTCGTGATGGTGACCATTTCAATTCAACGTCCCATTCCTACCCAACATGTCTGTCAACAGCCTCCTCAACCATCACTGAGGCCAAATGTAGGTTGAAAGAGCAACATCTCACATCTCCAACCTGATGGCATGAGCATTAATTTACTAATTACCAGTAACCACTCCCCTGTTTTATCTACCCCTCCTGTTGTTCTCCTTCATTCAGATGGCCTTCTCACCTCCTCTCTTCCCCTCATCCACCCTTCTGTCCTGCCCATCACCTCCCTCTGGTTGCCCATCTCCTTCCCTTTATTTGATGGACAATTATCCTCTCCTATCAGATTGCTACTACAGCTCTTTACCTCTTCCACCTATTGCCTCCCATCTTCTCAAATCGTCTCCCTCCCCCACCCATCTATTCACCTTCCCTCTCGCTTGGACTCACCTGTCTCCTGCCAGCTTGTACTCCTCCTCCTCCCCCCCCCCCACTTCATATTCAGGCTTCTGCCCTCTTCCCTTCTAGTCCCGATGAAATGTTTGGCCCAAGACGTGGACTGTTCTTTTCTCTCCATAGATGCTGCCTGACCTGATGAGTTCCTCACAAATTTTGTGTGTGTTGCTCAAGCTTTCCTGCATCTGCAAAATCTCTAGAGTTTCTAATTAAAGTGTACTTTTTCTCTGCATTACCACCCCTCTCAATCAATTCCCCTTACCTCCTCTCCTCCTCACCATTACATACCTGTGCCCATTGCCTAACTTTCTCCTTCTAATCTTCATCACCATCCTCTGCACTGCCTCATTTTTCCAGTTCCCAGCCTCATCTGTACCCTCACCTTATCATGTATCTCCCCCATGTACCCTCAATATACCCTTCCTTCCAATCCCCTGACAACATCACATCCTCCATTGCTCTCCATGTACCCTCTAATCACAGTCCCATCCTCTCCCTTTCCCTCACCATCCCTATTCCTAACATGCTCCCATTTTCCTGCCCCTCCCACACCTCTCCTCACCCATCCACCTACTCCTTAAATGTTTGAATAGCATGACCATTTTGCCTCCCGCTCTGCTAATGTATATTACGAATATGGCAGTTGCAGTTCGCATAATAGTACTGTTTACTTTCCCCTTCGCTTTTCAGCTGGTACTATTTTTAACTCAGCACTAACTTGTTTCGAGCAGACAAACAACATTTCACCAATTTCAAAATCAATGCTATATGATGTAAAGACAACATTTGTATATTGTGCTTTGGAGGGAGAATCAAGAACTTGGTTTTTGAAGTGTTGCGAATACTGTTTTTGCTCTTGATGAGTAAAGGTTTTGACAAATGAAAAGGAAAAATGTAAATGATCTCAATTTATTTGTCATGGGAGCACCATCCCAAGGAATTCCTTTTTCAAAGTTCAAAGTACATTTATTATCAAAGTGTGCATACTATATGCAACCTTGAGATTACATGCAGCCACAAAGCAAAGAAATCCGATAGAACCCATTAAAAATAGAACTCTATCAAGCACCCATATGTCAAAAAAAAGTCATACGAACAATAAAGGAAGCAAATAATGTTCATGCAAGGGAGTCCACAATCATAAAGCCAGTCACAACCGATCCAGGAGCCCATTAGTTGTATGCTGCAGAGACGAGTAAACCGTGCAAGCAGTAAGCTGAACACTTGCCTCTGACACTGACACTCTGTCCTCTTCAAACTGGTCCCACGCTTAAATCAGCCAAACAGTTCCTTGCTCTCAGACTCAGAAAGCCTTTTCAGTGTTTTTCTCCCCTAACCCCACAGTTAGACAAAAATCACTGGAGTTCCCAACGAAACAAGAAGGGTCCAGGATCCAGGAAATTTGGGAAGTCCTGTTAAAGTACCTTGGACAAGTAACGTCAGTGTATTTATGGGGAGACTGGACAAGTACATGAAGAAATGGAGATCAGAAGCTTAAGTGATGTTACCTGAAGAAAGACCAGAGAAGCCTTATGTGGAAGAGGGGCTGGTTGGGCAAATAGCATGCTAGTGATGTGCTATTTATCACATATGACTTTTCTGTTATTTCCCAAATGTCCTTGTCAAGAAGGTTTAACTCAGTTATCCACATCACTATTTATACCTCTTAGGATTCTGTTCTACCATATTTTATAAGACCATAAGATTTAGGAGCAGAAATAGGCCATTTGGCCCATTAAGTCTGCTCTGCCATTCAATCATGGGCTGATCCACTTCATCCAGTCATCCCCACTCCTCTGCTTTCACCCCATATCCTTCAATGCCCTGGCTAATCAAGAACAAAGTTTTCTCAGCTATTGCATCAGGGTTGAGTAACAAGGGACGGATACACAAGTGAAGATGTTTCTGACAACTGGAGATCTGGAATGGAGCTGGGATTTGTCTACTCTCTAGCAGTTATTTTAGATACATTGGAGATGTGCACCCACTTTGGAGGGACTGATAAAATAAGGCAAAGAGCTTTGCAATTCATTTTTTGAAGTTGATAAACAGTTTCTTTAAATGGCAAAAACTAATCTTCATGATTTTTAAGCAGATTTTACTTGCGCAAATAAAGCATATGTACCTTTGGTTATAGAGTTACAGAGTAGAGAAATGCACCAGTTACATTCAAACCGGTATACGCACATATCTACAGGGTGCACTTCCCAAAAACATTTCTCCTATCCCTTTAGAACAGAGGTTCCCAACCTTTTTTATGCCAAGGACCAATGCCATTAACCAACAGGTCTGTGGACCTCAGATCGGGAGCCACTGCTCTAGAACCTTCCTCACATCCATCCTTCTGTGTGCCTCGTGTATGTCTTCTATCTCCTCCAAACACTGAGAAATGGAAATCATCCATGGCAGGCTTCACTAGTGTCAAGACAAACAGTTCCCTTGTGTTACTCTGTGATAATCTCTTTTGGTAAATCCCACAGTTTAATTTATTAGCAGCTTTTATATGTTGGGAATCATGAGCAGGTAGTTGGTGATTAAATGGACCTTCCCATTCTCTTTTACTGAGTAATTCTTGATTCCATGCACCTCCAAAGTTTTTCCGAGATCCCACCCAGATGTCTATGCTTGGCTGAGACTCAAGCCTTGATCAAAAGCCCAAAGTAAATTTATTATCTAAGTACGTGAATACAACCCTGAGATTTGTTTTCTTGAAGGCGTACACAATAAATCCAAGAAACACAATAGGATCAATGAAAGACCACAGGACAGAAAAACAAGCAATATAGAAAAGACAACAAACTCTGCAAATACAAAAGAATAAATAAATAAGCAATAATTAGCAAAAACATGAGAAGAAGAGTCCTTAAAAGTGAGTCCATAGGTTGCGAGGACAATCCTCACAATTCTCCACAACCTCCATGCTTAGTCACCTGCTTTACTCACTTTACAGGTATGACTGTGAGACTAAACACAGCTCAAATGCCATATTTATGTTTGCTGATGACACCACTGGTGAATGCCACATCAAAGGTGGTGACAAATTAGGATATAGGAGGGAGATTAAAAATCTGGCTGAGTGGTACCACAACAAGCTCGCCCTGAACGTCGGCAAGACCAAAGAGCTGATTATTGACTTCACAAGGAGGAAATCAAAGGTCCATGAGCCAGTCCTCATCAAGGGATCAGTGGTGAAAAGGATCAGCAACTTTAAATTCCTGAGTGTTATCATTTCAGAGGATCTGCCCTGGGCCCAGCACTTAATTGCCATTATGAAGAAACCACAACTACACCTCTACTTCCTTAGGAGTTTGCAAATATTCAGCATTACATCTAAAACTCTGACAAACTTGTACAGATGTGTAATGCAGATTGGAAAATCCTGCAATATGGCACAGTCTGTCATGGGTAAAGTCCTGTCACAAGAAAGCAGCATCACTGCTTCTCTCCCAGATGAGCTAAATCTCTTTTACTCTCGATTCACTGTTGCCAACACTGAGGAGACCTGCAGGTGATGTGACCGGTAGCTTGGTCATCTCTGAGGCCAAAGTACGCAGGTGTTTCCAACGGGTGGACAGTCGCAAGGCCGCGGGACCAGACGGCATCCCAGGGCGGGTACTCAGAGTGTGTACTAGCCCTCTCCCAGTATAGAGTGCCCTCCTGCTTCAAAACATCCACCATTATTCCTGTACCCAAAAAGACCAAGGTAACATGTCTGAACGACTGGCATCCTGTCGACTCACCTCATTATTAAGCAAGTGCTTTGAGAGGCTGGTCAAGGGCTACATGTGCAGCATGCTACAACCAACACTGCAATTCACCTACCAATGCACCCAATCGACAGATGATGCAATAGTCACAGCTCTGCACACCGTCCTTACACATCTGGAGAAGAGGGATGTAATGTGAGAAATCCGTTCTTGGAGTACAGTTCTGCATTCAATTCCCTCCAGGCTCGGCAAGAAGCTCAGAGACCTCAACCTTCCTCCTGCCTTGTGCAGTTGAATCCTGGACTTGCTGTCAGATCGCCAGCAGGTGGTAAGAGTGGGCTCCCTCACCTCTGCCCCTCTGACCCTCAACACAAGTGTCCCTCAGGTCTGAATACTAAGTCCCCTCCTTTACTCTCGGTTTTCCCATGACTGTGTTACCACCCACAGCTCCAATCTGCTAATTAAATTTGCCAATGACACTGTACTGATTGGCCTAATCTCAGTTAATAACGAGGCAGTCTACAGGGAAGTCATCACCCCAACACAGTGGTGTCAAGAAAACAACCTCTCCCTCAATATTGTAAAAACAAAGGAGCTGGTTGTGGACTGCAGGAGGAATGGAGACAGGTTAACCCCTATGGACATCAATGGATCTGGGGTTGAGAGAGTGAACAGCTTTAAGTTCCTTGGCATAAACATCACTGAGAATCTCACATGGTCTGTACATACCGGCTGTGTGGTGAAAAAAGCACAACAGCGCCTTTCACTGCAGATGGTTGAAGAAGTTTGGCATGGGTCCCCAAATCCTAAGAACTTTCTACAGGGGTACAATTGAGAACATCCTGACTGGCTGCATCACTGCCTGGTATGAGAGCTGTATCTCCCTTATTCGCAGGACTCTGCAGAGAGTGGTGCCGACAGCCCAGCGCACCTGTAGATGTGAACTCCCCACTATTCAGGACACTTACAAAGACAGGTATGTAAAAGGGACTCAAAGGATCACTGGGGACTTGAGTTACCCCAACCACAAACTGTTCCAGCTGCTACCATCCAGGAAATTCTACCGCACCATAAAAGCCAGGACCAAAAGGCTCTGGGACAGCTTCTTCCACCAGGCCCTCAGACTGATTAACTCATGCTGACCCAACTGTATTTCTATGTTATATTGACTGTCCTGTTGTGCACACTATTTATTATTAATTACTATAAATTGCACATTGCACATTTAGATGGAGACGTAATGTAAAGATTTTTACTCTTCATATAAATGAAGGATGTAAATAATAAAGTCAATTCAATTCAATTGGATCCCTCCAATTTGCTGCCTGGTACAATAGGTCCACAACAGTTGCCATTTCTTTGGCTTTTCACTCAAACCCTGGAACAGCTGTACAGTAAAGATGCATACAAGAAACTCTTTATTGACTACAGTTCAGCATTCAATACCATTATATCTTCAGAAGTAATCCATAAGCTTCAAAACCTTGGCCTCATTACCTCCTTGTGCAACTGGATCCTCAATGTCCTCACTTGCAGACCCCAGTCCATTTGGATTGGCAATAACATCTCCTCCACAAACACCATCAGTACAGATGCACCATAACTCCTGTTGCTGTCTCTACATCGGAGCCTGTCTTTCCTCCATACTTGGGTTCTGATATTGCCAGCACACACCGTGAAAATTCGGCATGACATATAATACTTTGACAAACTTTTATAGATGTATGGTGGAGAGTGCAGTATATTAACTGGTTGTATCATGGACTAAAATGGAAAATCTAATAAAAAGTTTTGGATACAGCCCAGTCCATCACAGGTGGAACTCTCCCCACCATTGAGCACATCGACAAGGAGCACTATTGCAGGAAAGTAGCGTCAATCATTGAGGACACCACTACCTTGACCACACTGTCATATCACTACAGCCATCAGGAAGAAGGGACTGGAGTCTCAGGACTCACACCAACAGGTTCAAGAATAGTTACTACTCCTCAACCATCAGGTTGTTGAACCAGTGGGGATAACTTCCCTAACTTCCACTTGCCCCATCACTGAACTGTTCCCACAACTTCTGGACTCACTTTCAAGGATTCTTCATCTCAAGTTCTTGATAATTATTATTTGTTTTCCTTTGTATTTGAACAATTTGTTGTCTTTTGCGCATTGGTTATTTGTCCTGTTGGATGGTTCATTGATTCTATTGTGTTTCTTGGATTTTCTGAGCATGCCCAGAAGAAAACAAATCTCGGGTTTGTAAGTAGTGGTGTATATGTACTAAATTTACTTTGAACTTTGATCCATTCCAGATCAGTAAATAAAGTCACAGCCTTAGTATCCAGATTTTGAACATACAGCAATCCTATGATTTGATGTTGGGATTGGCTTTGAGATACCCTCATTTAATGTATTGTTGGTGTTCTCTAGTGAAAAGGTCAAATGTCATCATTCTGGCTGTATGTGTGTTGTTCCAACTTGACACAATATTTTCATGCTCTTGTTTCGAAATGTTATCTGCCTAAGCAGCTTTGTAATTTCTGCAGCTGCACCTGCAGAATTGTCATCAACTGCCTTATTCCCCAAATCCACTCTTGCCTTTCTCTCCCCCGCCCCACTTGCCACCCCATTAACGTTGCAATCAGAATTTTGACTTGATTACAAAAATAAGGACAAATGCAAGGAATTGGTCTTTCATGATTGTATTTTAGAAATGTTGAATACTAGAGATGCTGCATTTAAGATGTGAGGGGTAAGGTCAAAGAGCCAGTTTTTTTTACACAGAGTGGTGGGTGTCTGAATTGTACTACCAGGGGAGGTAGTAAAGGCAGATTTGAATGATAAGTGCATGAATTTGCAGACAATAGAGCAATATGCATATTGTGGAGACAGAAACAATTAGTTTAGTTAGGCATTTAATTACTAGTTTAATTATTTCAGCGCAACATTTTTGGCCAAAGGGCCTGTTGCTATGCTGTACCATCTGAAAACCCCACATGCCAGGTTGGTTCACCATCTACAACTGATCTTGTCACTTTGCCATTGCTGCCATAATAAGCAGTTTTGTATGAAATGCAGACCACCACAATGGGCATCACCAGTATGTCCCTTTTCACCAGTGCTCATGACATTCCAGTTTCATTATCTCATCTACATACTTCTTGTTCACATCGTGAACAAATTGCAGCTGCATTTGCATTTTGCCAAATTTAAATTTCTCTCCAAGCTGTAATAACAAGTGCTCATTCCACATCAAAAGCCAGGGAATACTGCGTTAAGTTTGACACTTCCAGTCAAGCTTGAGTTCCTTCAGGCAGACTTTGCCTGAAGGGCAGACAAGGTGTGTGCAATTACCAACAGTTCATGGTAGTTCAACTTCTGGATCATTGTGGAGAGCTGTCACACAATCTGTCCCTATATCGCTAGGGCTTCACCTGATGCATACACATTACCACACCATTGCTGATTAATCCATTCTTGCTGAACTTCTGTAAATGTGTCCTACACCAGTGCTTGTGTTTGCTTCAATATTTTATCCAGTTGCTATCATAGTTGTCTGCAAACCACTTCATGTCACTACCTATTAACAGAATTGCAATTATGTTTTCTTCAGTGACTCCTTAGCGTACATTTTTATGATTATTAATGAGGTTTACTGTCTTATTGTCCTGACACCTGTAGTCTGTCACCTCCTATAGTTATTATGCTGTCCTGGCTTTTCCAGCTGATGCTAGGTATCCTGTTTTACAATTGAAACAATAAATTGTCTATAAAGGATGCAGTTGAGCTGAACAATTGTCCTGATGACAGTAGAAGGGTTTCCCACCAAAGCTGTCTTTCTGCATCCACGTGATTCAATTGTGATGACCTTATCTTCAGGCTTGCAAACTGTTTGCTGAAATACATACATACAGTGTTCACAGAAAAAAATATGTTATTCAGGCATGGCAGCAATGACTTTGCATGCCCTGTCAAAGGTGGAATCCTGCATGTGGAAGAGATCTAACTGAATGTGCTCATCTGCAAGTCTGCAGATAAGTCAATCTATCAGCACTTCATTTTGCTGCAAAATATACTGTGAAGTTGTATTCCGTAATTGAGTTACATGCATATTGTTTCTTAAGGCCTGTGGTTGTTTATGCTATCTTTATAAATCTCAAAGAGTTTTGATATTCTTGAGTTAAAATTAATTTGTAACATTTCAACAACTACACTGAATGGGAAATTATTTGCCCTGCAAAATGCAAGAACTCTATCACCATTAGTGTGACACCTTTTCATTCCTAAATCACCTTATTAATGCAAAGTCACACTCACCTATCATTTCTGTAATATTGCTAGCACAGAAAAACACATTCAATTGTCCTACATGTTTAATTTCAGTGAATTGCATAAAAAGAAATGCAAATTATTTTGCTTGAACATGGTTCCTAGTTCACCAGTGTTAAACAGAAAATTAATTTGTCTCTGCTATCATTTGGACCGCTCACTTAATCTCTCCTTGTATTATCTTTACAATGCACTGGTCCCATCTTCAGGATTTACAGTGCCTCATTATTTAGAGTCATCCACAAATTTGGATATACAAAGCTCTTTTCCTTCATTGATAAATGTTTAAATATCTGTGGCAAAAAACCACTCCTCATGTAACAGCATTGGCAAATTGTGTCCTACAAAGATTATTCCACGTGCCCCTATTTTCTACCTCCTACCTGTTAACCATTTCAAAGCCAAACACATTTATTGTCAAAGAATGTTTAAACTATACACCTTGAAATTTGTCTGCTTACAGGCAATCGCAAAACAAGAAACTCTAATTACCCAATTTTCTAAAAAAACAACCAAAAACCACTGTGCAGAGAAAGAGAGAGAAAAAGAAAAAAAAACAAGTTGTCCAAACAATAGAAGCAAGCCAGTGGTATCCTGAATCAGACCAAGTCCCAGATCCGCAGCCGGAGTAGGCCCAAGCCTAGTTAGAGCCTTGTTTTGCCTTTATCTATGATTGGTGCGCAATTGGGATCTTCATATTCCAATTAAGTTTCAGAATAATTACTGTATTTTGAATGTTTGGAAATTATCTTGGAGGCAGTTGTAACAGTACATAAAGCAATTTTTGTTCTTTTCTTTGTTCTAAACAGAATGTATTTGGAGAAAAGCCAGCACTCCCAGAATATAAAGTTGCAGCCATTCAGAAATCCAGGTTTATTCTGCTCCATTATGGCACTTTCAAAGCCGGATGGGACTGGTTGATCCTCTTGGCAACGTTTTACGTTGCGGTGACTGTTCCGTACAATGTCTGCTTCAGCGTCGGCAGAGATGATCACCCTGCTGCTTCAAGGAACCCACCCAGCGTGAGTGACATCTTCGTGGAGATCCTCTTCATGCTTGGTAAGAACTTGATCTCAAATTAAAATGTATCCCCAAACAAGCCCAGTGAATACCAGTAGCATAGGGACCCAGAAGTCTCTGGGGAGTTGCATATTTATAAGGAATTTTCTATGGTGCAGGAACCTTTGAATGACCCCAAAGATGAATATTGTGGACCACTTTGCACAAGTGGTCATGCTGCACCATCTTCTCTGAGCCTTGTGCTCCATACTACCTTCACTGAGAAAGTAGAATGTTAATGATCATCACGCTGCCCCATCACAAACAATTACATTCATGAGCCGATGGCATTTAAACACATTTTCATATCATTGCCATTTAGACTAAAATAATAGCCCACATAATCTGACAGCAGTGCGATTTGTTGTGCTGAGACTGTTTTCTTTAAACATGTTTGTTTGGTTATTTCGGTTTCTCTTTATTTTCCCTCCTATGCTGCTTTGAATGATTTGCAAGTAAAATTGGATTAAAACCCATGAGTTGGTGTTGGGAATCTCTGATTACAGAAACATATAAACTGACAAGCCAACTTTTAATCAAGCTGACTGATGGACATAATAGGAAATAATACAATGGTGGATAACACTACAACAATACTTCTTTCAAAGAAGAGTAATTAACTGGATAAATCATATTCACTGGACACCAGGGATTAAAACTGGTCTCTTTTCCCATTGTTTTAAAGCTCACATGATAAATAAATTCTAATGACTATGCAGAGGAGTTCAGAATATATGTTCTAAATCTCTTACATTCAGCTTGGAAAAACTAGCACAAATTAACCTACATTTTCAAATTAGATCTCGTAAAGATGAATCTTTAAATAAGCAGATTATATGGTGCCAAACTACACTTCTCAGAGTTGTACAGGTAACATTTTTCTTTCTGCTATTCTCAGTGTAGAGTTAAAGCAATTGTTCGGTTTGATTCCATCTTTGTACCTTACCGACAAGGAAGTCCACGAGCTCCCACTCAGTCTTGTTAGAAGGATGAGGAATTCAAAATGGTTTGCATTAGGAAACTATGTATGCTATCTTTGCTTTTCAGGGAAGTGCCACTGCTGATAGAGTTGAAGATAATGACAAAGCTAAATAGTACTGAATGCAGTCCTGACGGTGGTGTTGAGCAAGCTATTCACTATCTCGTAATCCTTGTATATAAGCAGGGAATAATAATGATTTTAAAAGTGATAAGTAGTGGTCTTAATAAGAGCACCAAAGATGTCTAAGTTTATTCTTCAAATGTAAATACATCTTAATGAATGGAGGGACAAACATTAGAGAGTTAGGCTTTAGGGATTATGAGTTTTGGTGAATAAGCAAGTTTTTCCCAAGGGTAAACACAGAAAAAAGAAGGCAAATGGAATGGTGGTCTTTATTGAAATAAGGAATAAGTCTTGCTTCAGCTATTCAAGGTGAGGTCGCATGTGGAGAACTGCTAACAGTCTAGTCACCTTATTTTAATTCTTATCTTAAAGAGGAGGTTTATAAGGTTGATTCCTGGGAAGAATGTTTTGTATCTGCAAGTGCCATTGCACTTGCATTAGCAGCCATTGTCTCAGGATTAAAGATCAATATTTAAGACCAAATATTACTTCTGATCCACTTTCTTATGTGCCTATGACTATTTACATTTAGAGGGATTGAAATTGTGGTTGTGATATCTTTCAAGACAGACATTTACGTTTTTAGCTGTAGAACATTATTGAGAAGCATAGGAGATGACTGAATGTTGCTCGGAGCTTTTGGGATTCTGAGTCGCTGACACAGGAAATTGTTGCAGCAAGGAAGATAACCAGCCCAGTAAATATAATGTAACACAAGGTTTAATGGTTTATTTTATCTATTTTATAGAATTCACTTGAAAGAAACTTTAAATCCTTCTGGAAGAAAATCCATTATAAGAGCAAAGTGGAAACAAATGTAACAGTATTGGGCTTTTTCAGTGATATACTAATTTTCAATATCAAATGACTCTTGACATTTCCGAAGTTTGACTTGTTCATTACAAGAGCAAGTTGGAGAATGAAAACCATTCGGCCCCTCAGTTCCACACCAGTTCCCTAAAGAGCAAGCCCATTGCCCTTCTTAATTCCCTATAGCTTTGTAACTTGTCCTCCCACATGGCAATCAACATCTCTTTGATTCTTCCAACATTTGCCTATGCCAAGGGTTCTTACTGAAGCCAAAACCTATTGGCATGTGTTTGAGGTGAAAGAAGACTGGACCACCCAGTAAAAGCCCCTTACCCCCAGAAATCTGTTCAAATTCCACACACGCAGGTGGCTATTGTGTGGTTTCCTTAAAATCTGTAACTGAGAATTAATTGCTTAAAGATCCAACATTTCTTAATAATTTCCATGGGACAGGAAGATACTGAAATATGCATATAGAAGGAAGATTGAAAACCTGGCTGAGTGCTTCCACAACAACAACATCTCACTCAATATCAGCAAGATGAAGGAGCTAATGATTGACTTCAACAGGAGGAAACCAGAGATCCCGGAGCCAGTTCTCATCGAGGGATCAGAGCTGGAGAAGGTCAGCAACTTCAAATTCCTCAGTGTTATTATTTCAGAGGATCTGTCCTGAGTCCAGCATGCAAGTGGCATTACGAAGAAAGCATGACAGTGGCTCTACTTTCTTCGAAACTTGTGATGATTTGGCATGTCATCTAAAACCTTGACCAACTTCTATAGATGTATATTGAAGGGTATTATAACTGCTTTTTTGCGTGGCATGGAAACCTCGCCTTGGGTGGAAAAGCCTATGAAAAGTAGTGGATATAGCCCAGTCCATCATAAGTAAAAGCTTCCCCTCCACTGAGCACACCTACATGGAGCATTGAGGCATGTAAGCATCTCCATCATCAGGTCCCCCACCATTTAGGCCAAGCTCTCTTCTTGCTGCTGCCATCCCAAGGATGGTACAGGAGCCTCAGGACCCACACCACCAGGTTCAGGATCAGTTATTACCCTTCAATCATCTTGATAACTCCACTCAACTTTACTGAATTGTTCTGACAACAGATGGACTCACCTTCAAGGACTCTTCATTTTGTGTTTTAGATATTTATTGCTTAGATATTATTAATCTTCTTTTTTTTCTTTTTGTATCTGCACAGTTTGCTTTCATTTGCATGTTGCTCTCCATATGACCACAAGAGTGTCCACAGTGTGTTCTGGTTTCCTCCCTCATTTGAAGAATTTCTGGTTAGGTTTAATTGTGTTATCATTGGCCACGGTGAGTCGCATCTAGTGCATGAGTGAATGGTAGAATCTGGAGAAGATGATGGCAATGTGAAGTAAATGGTTGCAGGGAATTGGTGTGGTGGAACTGGGTTGCACTGTGGACCAAATGGTTTTTTCCTATACTATAAGGCAATGTGGGATATTACGAGCATAAAGTGTATACCATGGCACCCACGTTTGAAGATCAACTGTGCCTTTATGATACCTGAAAGATATTAAGATGGCTATTTATAGTGGACACCTAAAATAGCCAATCAGGCTTTTGTGTGTCTAATTGAGAGAGCTCAGATATGTTGATGCAGAAATATGATATTCTGTTTGGGCTGTTGCTTGGTATGCTTTTCAAATTCTTCGGAAATTATTAAGATCCAAGATGCAACAAAAGACTGCTAATGTGTTTCACTGCTCTGATTGATTCTTAATATTTGACAGAACATTGTTGCTGTAGTTGTGTTCGTGTTTTAATTGGACAATATTTGTATATTACATTAATTGGCTGGATTGTCCTCTGTCTATCCTACACCCTTACACTCAGATCCTGTGTTAAATTGATAGATACATTTGCCTACTGTAGCCCCACGAGATCCATTATACCAGAGGTCTCCTGTAACAGTCCTTCTGCAAAGCTGAGCAAGTAGACACCAAGCTTTGGATAGCAGAACCTGCTACCCTACCCGAAACTCCTCAGCAACATTTAGATGGAATTAAGAAAGTATTAAAAGTATTTTAAAATAAGTATGGTCAAAATACATTAAACCAGAAGCATTAGACTAATATAAATTAATTAAAGCCAAAAATATGAATTAAAAGAAAGAGAAATAAACTCAAAAACTTAGAATCTTGGAGTCACAGCAAACTACAAAGACCACACCTTACAGCTTACCTCACCTGAGCCAATTATGATGCCTGCCTGTGCTAATCCCATTTATCCATATTAGGCCCATATTGCTCCACTCTTTTTCTATTCAAAGTACCTGTCAATGTGCTTTTAAGTGCTATAAATGTATCTGCCTCCAACTGTCTCCTTTGGCAGCTTGTTTTAGAGAGTCTTCATCCTGTGGGTGAAAATTTATCCCAAGGTTTCCCTTTAAATTCCCCCTTCTCATTTTAAGCTTGTGCCCTCTTGTTCCTGACTTGTCTGCCCTTGGAAAAGGTTTTTGGCTATCTACCCTATCCTATGCCTCACATCACTTTATAAGGTCACCCTTCAACCTTGTACTTTCCAGTGAGAATTAACTCAGCTCCTCTCTCTCCTCATGACTACAGTCTTCCATCTGAATCTGTTCTGTACTCTCTCTATTGCCACCATGTCATTATGCAGTATGGGGGACCAGAAATGGACACAATACTCCAAATACAGCCTGACTAATGTTCTGAACACCTGTAAAATCCCAACTCTTCCATTCAATGCTTTGGCCTACAAAATAATCTGAACTATTTTAGTGAAGGTTGGCAATCCAATTTAAATTCATGGGTAACAAGAAAATTTCATTTAAGGATTGTTATAAAACTGAAGATCTGCTTTCAAAACTTCCACTCACTCTGTCAATGGTGAGTCTAGTGATAGAGTGGGTTTGCTAACTTCCAGTTGTGTCATCATCCTCCACCTTGCAATGAACATTTCTGCTGAACACTGGATTTGGATGGAAAATAGCTCATTATAAAACTACCAACTATTGTATATTAGAGCTTAATCCAGTCCATTATAGTGGCACAGGATGCTCAATATTAGTACTGGGTTAATCTTGCAGTAAAGCAACTAATTTGATCCAGAGTGGAGAAGTCAGCCATTTTGCAAGATGACATTCATAAACTGGCAATGAGCAAATGAACTTCCCTTTACTTGGAGTTATTTGCAGCGATGGTGATTATTATTCAATCTTCAATCATTTCAAATATACAGAAATATCTTGAGTTTTGAGTGTTGTTTTGCAGTGTATTATATGAATAAAATATTCGCAGAGATTCTTTTAAAGTAAATATTATGTAGATACTGCTTCTCAGTCAAACTATCAGTTTACTTTTGCAGAGCACAATCTGCTTCCAAACATATCAAAGATTTTGGCTCTTACTTCGCTGTTATAACAGAAGTTTCAGCATTGTTAGTGTTTCTGATTTGAATTATTGATTTGTTTTACTTTTTCCAAGTGTCCCATTTAAAATTTTAGAAAGGGTAAACATTTGTCAAGGTTTTTGGCAGATTTGTTGTGACTGATGCCTATAAAAAGATCAGAGTTCAAAGTAAATTTATTATCAATGTACTTAATATACTACCATGAGATTTATTTTCTTGCAGGAATTTACAAGAAAAAAGAAATACAATAGAATTTTACTAAAAGCTATACATAATCAGATAAGGATTGACAAAAAATGTGCAAAAGAAGACAGACTGCAAATCAAAGTATTACTGAGATCAAGAGTTGTAAAGAAGTGAGTCTGGAGGTCATTGAATCAGTACAGAGCAGTGCTGGGTGAAGTTATCCCCACTGGTTCATGAGCTTGATGATTTAGGGTAAAGATGATTCCTGGTGTGGGACCGAAGGCTCCTGTAACCCCTGCCTGTTGATAGTAGCAAGAACCGGCCATGCCCTGGAAGGTGGAGGTCTTTGGTGATGGATACTACAGTGCTCCATGCAAACATACTCCATAGTGCAGTAAGTAAATTAGCATAATTGAAAAATGGCACTAGTGGTAGATGGTGATATTTAGCGAGGAGCTCGACAAAAACCTACTGAATAAAAAAAGGAGCAGGAAATCAAACCTACCTCAATGTGGGTATAGGGAAAAAAAATTGTGGGTTATTTTTAGTCTACATGAAGCCAACTAAGAAAACATCTACAAAAAACATTAATAACCATGCACAAATAAAATCCAATTTCAGATTTTTAAAATATATTACCAGTTTTGTCTGCATTTGTTATAAGTGAATATATTTTGTTCGTATCTTGAATTTTTTAATTTGTTGCAAGCGTGATTTCTCCTTCAATTTGCCAAATTATTCAGGGGCTCTCAGATAACATGGGGACAAAGACAAAAAGATGAATTGCCTTTAGAAAAATATCTTCCTACTATTTCATTCTTTGCCTTCCTCTTTTAAAACATCTTGGGTCCCATGTGACCTTCCCACATCTGATGTACCTCTTCCTTCCCCTGGGGGGACTGCACATTCTACCACGATATAGTCTAACGTACGGAGAGTGCCCAATATTACTTAAGTTGAGACTTAAGACTCTGCCTTAAGACTAGGGCTTAAGACTTGAGACTAAGTCATCTCTACCTGCAAAAAGGAGTGAGAAAATAAAACTTCACAAATGAAGCAATTTGTGTTAATGCTATTTTGATTTTGAAGTAGCTAACAAGCTAGAACAGTCTGGTGTAATTTAGTGTCCACTGCTACACAATGAAGAGCTCATTGATTGCTCTTTATGCAAATGCCTCTTATTTTCTGCTGGATGTAAAAATACACTCCAGTAGTGTGCTGTGGACCTCAAGCTAATTCCTTTTACTTGTGTTCACATTTTTGCCAGGATAATATCTGACTCTGCAATGAAACAAGATGATCACTAAACTACATGAAGGTTGCAGGCAGCATTTTTGAGGATTAGTTCATCTGAATGGGAATGTAGCTTAGATTCATTACATCCAACTCTAGAGCTTGATTATCTGACACAATCCCCTTATCACCCAACTATACATGTTGAGCTTATAACTTCAGGCCCAGATTGGATCGGGATGAAAAGGCACTTTATGAATAAATTTATAAATCACTGCTCTTCACTCGCAGAATGTATGCTGTTTCCAAAACAGATGACCCGAAGGGCACCGTGGTAGCATAGTATTTAGCGCAACACTATTATAGCTTGGGGCATTAGAGTTTGGAGTTCAGTTTTGATGTCTTCTGTAAGGAGTTTTTATGTCCTTCCCATGAGTACGTGGGTTTCCTCCCACATTCTAAAGACATACCGGTTAGTTACCGGTCATTGTAAATTGTTCTGTGATTAGGCTAGGGTTAAAAAGGTGGTCAGTGCAACCCAAAGGGTCAGAAGAGCCTGTTCTACACCATATCCCTAAATAAATAAAATGTGTTGATAAGCTAGAAGGCGACATGAAGGAACTGGGCCTGAGAGGTTCACCTGAGCCAAGCATTATGCAAAGTGAGTAGCCTGGGAGGGAGGACCTACACAGCAATGCCCCACAGAAAGCAGCAGACAAGTGAATTGAAGCTGTATGAACCATATCACAGCACCCTGGAGACTGGACCTTGAGAATGACATTATAGCACTTGGAAAAGTAATTGTTTGTACATTGATTCACTGATAGGATTTGGTGCACTGGTTTAAGAATCTGCCGGGGCCCAGCTGTAGCAATTGTACTCATTAACTCACAGTGGATTGATTTTTTTTCTTGTCTAAGCCTCCTTAAGCTGTCAGAATTAATTCTGGAGATCATTCTAAGCTTTAGGGCATGTTGCCTGATCACGACTGCTGACCAACACTCCACATTAATTATACTGATGGGCCTTGGGCAACTCAGATATCTTTACTTTTAGATTGAAGAATGTACAGTACAAATGCAAGGATTTGGCCCAGCCCAATCTTTGCAAGGTAACGCACAAGCAGAAATGGGTATAGTTTGCCATGCTATCCGTGGAAGAGCAGGGGTTGTGCATGGTTTCCTTGAAGACAATCTTTCTTCTCGCGGACTCCAGAAGCAGATTGGTTTAAACTGCTGTTGTGGGGTCTTCCTGTGGCCAGAGGTGGGTAGGTGGGTGTGGGGGGGGGGTGTAACAAGGTGACACCACAGTTGGCCCTGCTGCCCCACAGGCTCCAGATTCTATCCCGTCCTCTGGTGCTGACTTCATGGAGTTGCACGTTTCTCCTGTGACTGCATGGGTTTTCTTGGGTTGATTCAGTTTCCTCCTAACACAACTATAAATAATGCTTTACTATACCATAGCTTAGCAGGAATAATTATCAGGAAGAGGAATTGATTGGCATGTATGGGAGAGAAAATAAGTGGTAGAGCATAAGGTAACATGGAGAAGCGAAATGGGACATGTGGGATGGGTCCCTTGGCAACCAGCATTGTCCTTTGGGCTGAAAGGCCTTCATAAGCAAAGAAGAAAATGATTGCAGTTCTTACTTACTTAGAAATCTTAAGGCAGTTAAGAATAATGTCATGCACGAGGTAAAAGGTTTTTGAATCAATGCAGGATTTTGGTGTGAATGTATTTTTGCAATTTTACAATCACTGTTTTTGTAAATGTACAAAACACTGGTTTGATTGCGCTTGATATACTGTGTGTATTTCTGGTCAGCATACTATAAGAAGGATCTGGTGGTGCTGGAGGAGATTCTCTAGGATGTTGCATGATTGGAAGGACTGAAGTTATGGGGAGAGATTGAATTGGCCAAGATGGTTTTCCCTGGAGGGAATTTGAGTGAGGGGTCTTATCATAGTAGATTGAATTATACAAGATATAGATAAGGTAAAAAATCAGAATTGTTATACCTTGGTAGGGTTATTGAAACAAGAGAGTGTGGATGCAAGGTGAGAGGAAGGACATTGAAAGGGGATTTGAAGGGAAAATTTACTTACACAAAGATTGGGGGAGTCATTACAATCACCGTGTTTGAGACATTTAGACAGACATTTAAATAAGCAAGACATAGAAGGACTTTGACTTTCTATGCCATATAGATGGGCAAGAAAGTCAGTGTAGTCATAGTGGGTCAAAAAACTCTTTTCTGTGCTATATAACTCAATGACTGGCAGATTTTCCATCACACCAAACAGATGAAAGCTCCTGGCTGTAAAGGTACATATTAGTGAGTAAGTAAAATCTTCAGCATGAGCGGAAAAAAAAAATATGCTTTGAGAGAGATTCCCAAGTAAAAGTAGGGACAGGGACATCTTAAACAAGAGAAAATCTGCAGACGCTGGAAATCCAAGCAACACACACAAAATGCTGGAGGAACTCAGCAGGCCGGGCAGCACCAATGGAAAAAAGTACAGTCGACATTTCAGGACGAAACCCTTCTTGTTATTTATGCTGCTGAAAATGTCAGGAGTAATTAACAGACCAAATTAATTATTACAAACACATTCCATAATACTGAATAAAAGTACATTAATGTGTCTCAGAGTCAACGATAGAAACCAAACGAACCAACTAGCCTAAAAAGTGTATGCCAGTGGATTTCTTGCACTTGAGTCTCCCGCTGACCTCACTTTCACCTTTCTCAACCTGACCATCCTGTAACCTGACTTATGTATCTAGCCTCCCCTTGAATGCATCCATGTCGTCTTTATCAAATAATCTTTGTGATAGACAGTTCCATTCCATGCTTTCTGCATTTGCTGAATAATGATATTTTCTAAATGCCTTGCTTCAGTCATCCTTGTGGATTTTCAGATACCCACTTCTGCATCAAGTTCAAGTTCAAACTTATTGTTGCTCTACTGTATACATGTATACAGCTAAATGAAACATTGTTCCTCTAGGGACAAGGTGCAAAACACAGGACATATAGTCAGACAAAGCATATAGAGTCACAAAATGCTATTAGCACAAGTCCCTGAGTGGCATGGCCTGAAGGTTGACAAGTTGACATAAAGTTCGAGGTGCATTCTGATTAAGACCGTATAATGCTACTGGCACAATTATAATAAAACAAACAGTCATATAAACATGTGAAGCAGCAGGAATAAAAGATGAAAAGTGACCGGTGCAGGATGAGAGTGCATCTGCGAGTTTGGGGGGGGGGGGGGGGTTGAGTGTTGGCAATAGAATGTGTGTATATGTATGCTGGGTGGCAGCAGGATGTTAGGATGTCTAATAGCCTAGACAAAGAAGCTGTTACCAAACCCGATAGTTCCGGTTCTTATGGAAGATGGGAGGGTTTGTTTAGAACGTTGCAGCCACTGAGTATGCAGTGTTTCTCATATATGTCCTGAGGTGAAACCTTATTCACCACATTGATCAGTGCCTGATCCATAACCTTTTGTAAATTGTTTACTTAGAAATGTTTTTTTTTGTGGCTCATGACTCCTAGTTTCAATATTCCTTGGAAGTAACAGTACCACAAGATCTTGCATAATTTTAAAGTTAGTAAGATGAGGGAACTTCATCTCTTCCTGATCAACAGAGACTAATAATTCTGGAATCAGCCTCATGAATATTTAATGACACCCTACTTTGACATCAGTTTGCTTGTTGATGATGTTGCATTGTACTCATCCCCTAATATATGCTGCCTTTTGGTCAGTTTATATTCTGTATATCATTATTTTTTTTTATTTCTCTATCTATTCCCCTCTCTGGCTTCATGGCAGTTCCGCATTAGTTCTTCTGCCCTTCCAACTAAAGGAAACACTTGTTTTCTCTGGCAACATTCTGCAGTGGAATGGTTTAAGCAAGTTGTTCCCAGCATGGAGAATCATAGACCAAGAGCATTAATCCAACATTGTAGGCAGTGTAGGGCATGTTGCAGGACTGCATAGGGATAGTTTCTCGGCTCCCATGCTCAGGCAGTGAGATCTTGAATTGTTGAGCTTGTTCAGCCAACTGAAATAATGTCATAATTCTGTCATATATCATAGACTGGCCTTGGATTATCTGTGGGAGATAAATTGTGCAAGGGGCAGGAAATAACACACTGCTGTCAGTGAAGGATGACATTGGTTACTGTTGAGTTGGAGTAATAGAAGCAGGAGAAAACAGATCAGTTTCTTTCTCAAATGTACGCTTGAAAGCTCCTCATCAACTTGAACAATGCTGGGTTGCTCCTTTGGCATTCCAGAGCAACCTGCTGTCAAACTAAATGATCCACCTATTTAACAGGGAGTATTTTACGGTAAATGCACTCTTCAACATTCAACGGATAAGGGCAAATGAGGAGGCAGATTAATAGCTCCAACGAGATTGTCCAGAGGTTAGATGAACTCTCTGGATTGCTGTAACCCAGTTTCATTTATTACTGGCAGTTCACCAGGAAATGCCGTCATATAACCTGTAATATGGTGACCGCCTCACCGCAACCCCTGCTCCACAAAGACACATTGGCATGGTGTACACACAAATGAACAAGCTGTGATAGAGCCAATATCTGTGTAAAAGGATTGCTGTTTAGCCGTCTGCCCTCATCAGCTCATTTACATTCAAAACTATGGTGAGAGAAAAGAACAACCTATTAAAGGAAGAGGAAAAAAATCAAAGGAAGGCTTTCTCATCATAAATCTCCCTCAGTGTTTATGACCACTACATGCTGGACATGAAGGCATCTGTGAGTATACAAGGAGCAGACTGGAGAATCTCTAACCCTAAGTATCACTAATAGAGCATAGAACGGTGCAGCATGGCAGAGGAGGAAGCTCGTTGGCCCACGATGTCTGTGCCAACCTTGCCAGATGAAATTAATCCCAACGGTGCTCACACACTCCATATTCCTCCATTCCCTTAGTGTAATGTACCTGTCTAAATGCCTTTTAAACATTCCTATCATGTCTGCTTCCATCACCACCCTGGAAGCACATTCCGGGCATCTACCACTCCCTGTGTGTAAAGAAATAATAGAACTTGCCCTGAACATCAACCTTAAGCATTCTCCCTCTCAATTTAAAGTTATGCCCTCTACCTTGAGAAAGAGACTCTAACTATTGAACCAGTCAATGCCTCTCATAACTATATAAACTTCTACCAGTTTTCCTTTCATTGAGATTACTGAGGAGAATACTCAGCTGTGTTATGTGATGTCTTTTGCAAAAGCACATAAAACCAGTTGCATCAAATCCAAACTAAAACTAAATGCTGGCAATACTTAGATCAGATGGCTTTTGTGGGGAGAGAGGGGTGTCAATATCACAGAGAAGACCACAAGACTTAGCAGCAGAATCAGGCCATTCAGCCCATCAAGTCTACTCCGCTATTCCATCATAGGATTTATTATCCCTCTTGACCCCATTCTCCTGACTTCTCCTGGTAACCTTTGATCTCTTACTAATCAATAACCTATCAACCTTGTCTTTAAATGTACCCAATGACTAGGCCTCCATAGTCATCTGTGGCAACGATTTCCACAGATTCATGACCCTCTGGCTAAAGAAATGCCACCTCATTGTGGCAAATGGGATGGAATTTTGCAGCACCTTATGCCATCATCTCCATGAGCTTAGCATCCAGGAAAGATAAGAATTTAAAAATAAGACGCATCTGTAATTATTTACGGTTGGTAGATTGCTTCAAAGTCCCATACGGAAACACAAACAGTGGAAAAAAATGAACAGGGTTGTTGATCTGCTTTATTGAAACCGGGTTCAAAATGGAGTACCTAATAATTTGTCCCCTCTTCATCTGCTGGGCCGTTAAAAATCAGAGCAATATGAAGTCAACTATCTGATTTTCACTTAATGTAAATTTGTAACATCTAATAGCTAAAACGCTTTTGATGAATATTCCATGCCAGCTTTGTTAACAGATTTGCAATATTTTCCAAGTTCTCAGTTCATATTCACAATATTTACATCAAATTAAAACATTGCCATCCTTGTCCAGGTTGCACTCCAGCCACTGGTGGCAGAGGGCCTTTGGAGAGCCAGTGCACACCCTGTTCTCTCTCCAAGAACATCCAGCTGTGGATATATCCTTGCAAGAGAGGACAGCAGGCACCTTGGACAGAATGCTCATCTTTAAAACCCTGAATCAGCACTGTTTTGTGCAGCACTCTCCATCAAAAGTCCCAAATGTAAAGAGAGCTCCAGTGCGAGCCCTTTGCTGCTCGAGGCTGATGAAGGAAGGAAGTAGGTAGTGCACAGAAGCAGTCCTTTTAGGCATCCATTAGTCTCATGAGGCCATAGATTTGCGCCTTGGAAGGTTTCCAGGGTGCAGGCCTGGGCAGGGTTGTATGGGAGACCAGCAGTTGCCCAAGCTGCAAGCTTTCCCCTCTCCATGCCACCGATGTTGTCCAAGGGAAGGGCACTAGGACACAAGCAGCTTGGCACCGGTGTCATCACAAAGCCTTGCTCAAGGACACAACAGGCTGTCTCAGCTGAGGCTTGATCCAGTGACCTTCAGATCAGTAGACCAATGCCTTATCCACTAGGCCACGCACCAACAGAAGCAGTCCACACAGGAAATACCTCTGTACAGCATTAATTCCTAAGTGATGATGTTTCACAGGACCAGTGACTGAGCAGAGCCCTGTCCAATGAGCAATTCCAGCCAAAGGTGGTAACCCAGCCGGGATTACTCTTCTCTCATGAGCTCCCTCAACACCACTGTGATAGGATGGCTGGGGATCTCAGCCATGAACTCTGATGTTCTTAACACTACCTTGCCACATCCCCCACTTCCCCATGCCATATTCCACTCACCTATGATCCAGAATGTCTCATTAATCTTATCGTCTCTTGTGGTCTTATTAATTCTACAGCTTATTATTGTTTGCTCTCATTTGACTTTTGTTCTGATGAACATTTTGAGAAGGTTTCTCTTCCCTTTTTTTCAAGCATAAAATGAGGATTTGTATCAGTACCTATTGGGACTGCAAAAAGCTGCCAGACTAGCAGAGAGGAATTGTTCACAAAACCGTTGCTACAGTTAATACCCACTGGAGTTGCCACCTACAGATTTTACGTCATCTTCCCCCATTCCATCACTAGAACTCCTGCCAGTTGGTGTTTATTATAGTATTATATCAACTTAGAAATATATTTGCAATTAATTGATATACCATATCTGTGAAAAGTATTATATGCTATTAAGTTCAGAAAACTAAAAACAAATGAAAGAAACTTAGATCAACTTAGATATTTTATATCAGCTTAGATATACTTACTTACTGCCTGTCACACCACTAGTGTTTAGGGCAGCAATGAGGGACCTCATTGAGGCCGCAGTTTAAGAATAAGGGGTAGGCCATTTAGAACAGAGTTGAGGAAACCCACTTTCACCCAGAGAGTTGTGGATCTATGGAATGCTCTGCCTCAGAAGGCAGTGGAGGCCAATTCTCTGGATGCTTTCAAGAAAGAGTTAGATAGAGCTCTTAAAGATAGCAAAGGGATATGGGGAGAAGGCAGGAACGGGGTACTGATTGTGGATGATCAGCCATGATCACATTGAATGGCAGTGCTGGCTCAAAAGGGCTGAATGGCCTACTCCTGCACCTATTGTCTATTGACCTCCATCTCTGTCTGTCCTTGGCCACTCAGATGTACAAGGATTCTTCATTGTTGTTTCTGCAACAATTTTGTTTGACCAGTCAAGGTTGTTAGCCCAGAGTTGAATCCCCGAACCTGGAGGACCAGAAGACCACTCTTAGTCTTTGACCTGTCTGGCACTGGTGACCTGATCAAGAGCCAAAGCATAAAGCCCTGACTCCAGCCAACTTAGCTCTCCAGGTCATTGAGACTCACAAGCCTCCAAACCACGACAAGGTTGTGGAGGAACATGGATCTACAGAGGCGGTATCGCTTGAATCTCATTGCTATCAAGGTGAGTCCATGAGCAGTGACTTGGAATGTCTTTGTAGCATCAAAATGCCACCCCAGAGGATATGAGGAAATCTGGACACTAGATTGGAGTTGCAAGAAAGGTTATGGGAGCTGACTGGAATTAATATAAATATATGACTATTGAAGAGACTGGAACAGTTAAACACACATTTTCAAAGGTCAATCTATGTTTGTACAAAAGCAGAAAGTAGGTTTGTGCACTTGTGGAAAACAGTAAAAAAGAACAATATTGAAATAAAGGTTATTGAACAAAAAATCATGACAAAATACATATGATTTAAGTTAGTCCAAGGTTCTTTCTCCACCATGTAGGCCATTACCCCCAAGAGCTGCCAGAACAGGGAAGGGAAAGCAACTTTCTTTTAACATCAAGATACAGGCAAGAGTTCTTGACATATTTGTAGCACAGAGACAATAATTTGTATTCAATCAAACATTTCGGCAGACTTTAAGAGCAAACATGAGGCAGTCTGTGTCACCTGCTTGTGGTTATTGAAGCTTTTCCATTTCAGCTCCCAATGCAACTGCAGAGCATGTTCTTCCCTAATAAAAATTCTTAAGCAATTGGAGTAATATTCAAAGTCAGTGATGAGGGGAAGCATTTACATCAATTGGTTACTGATCAGGCTCTAGACAGAGTAGTCCATCTGTCAGTTTAGAACATAGAACGTACAGCACAGGAACAGACCCTTTATCCCACAAAGTTTTGCCAAACCAAATGAGCTTATAAAATGGCCAATTAAACTAATCCCTTCTGACTAGATAATGTCCATAACCTTTCATTTTCCTCACACTTATGTGGCTAAATGTCACTTAGAAGTCCCTAGTATATCTGCTTCTACCACCACACAGGCAGCTCATTCCAGGCATCCACCACTCCCTGTATTAAAAAACACTTGCCCCTCGCATCTCTTTTGAAGTTACTCCCTCTCACCTTAGATGCGTGTCCTCTGGTATTAGATGTTTCAACTCTGGGATAAAGATGCTGTCTGTCTGCTCCATCTATGCCTCTCCTAATCTTATAAATCTCTATTATATCTCCCATCAGCCTCTGCTGCTCCAGAGAAAACATCCCAAGTTTGTCCAACCTCTCATTATAGCTCATTATAGATTATACTGCCTTCTAATCGAGGCAGTATTCTTCCGCACCCCCTCCAAAGCCTCGACATCCTTCCTCGAATGGAGCGATCAGAATTGTACGTAATACTCCACGTGCAGCTTAACTTGAGTTTTAGAAAGCTGCAACTTAACTCCCTGACTTCTGAAGTCAAAGCTTTGACTAATAAAGGCAAGCATGTCATATGCCTTCATTACCATCTTATCAGCCTGTGTAGACAATTTCAAGGAGTTGTTCTTGGACAACTCAAAGCCCTTTGTTCCCTACATCAATTAAAACAGATTATGCAAGTTAGTATTACATAGAGCACAGTTAAATATTTAAAGACTGATTCCCCTATAATTTTCCTGGTGAATAATCAGGGTTTACTGATTTCTACGGATATTTTGAACCCATGCAAACGGAACAAATGACACATTTATTAGTGTTGCAGTGTTTAATGAGCCTGGATATTTGAGTATCACTGAGTTTTTTATAGAGCAAGGAAAAGGATCAACTGTAACAAAAAGTTTCAGATACCTTCAGCGTCACCCCACGATGCAAACTCAAACACAAGCACACATTGTGCAAGGGATGAGAAGGCACAGAATGAGCATTGAATGCTGGAGGGGGTATTTCACAGTGACCGGGTAAAACCAAAGAGCCGTACAACAGCATAGTGGCCCACATTATGCTATTACAGCACCAATGACTGAGGTTCAATTCCGCCAATTGAACTCTTTACAGAGTTTGTACGTTCTCCCTGGAATCCTGTGGGTTTCCTCCAGCTGCTCTGGTTTCCTCCCACATGCCAAAGGAACAGAATTGTTCACATGAGTGCAATTAGAAGCACTGGCTCGTTGGGCCAAAAGGGCTTGTTACTGTGCTATAAATCTAAATATCTAAAATCTCAAACTTCAGCTTGCTGAAATGAATGTTACAGGGATGTTCATTCCCTATTCAAGAATTGCCCATAAATTGTATCTAATCCATGAGGAGCTCTTGTAAAAGCAGTTCCAGTCCCCAAGACTCACTCATTGACTGGGCTCAACCACTGTAAAGAAGCAGAGACTTGACTCTGTTCGAGCAGGATACCCTACACTTGCAGATACACAATAAGAGCTAGCGTAATAAATCAGCTTTTTCGGGGCAAATAGAGAAACAATAAAATGCACCCTGTAGCAAATTGTCTTTATACGGCACTGCCTTTATAACTTTTAAAATGTTAGCCGCCTATCAGTCAGATTTGCAACAGCCAGGTTTGACCTCCTTTGTATAAAGATATCAGCAATTTAGGAGTTGGAGTTTAGATTTTGTTCTTAATTCGGCCTTCATTATTGAATCATAATGATTTAGAGTTCTATGAAAAATAAGTTTTTCTTGGCTCCAAGGCAACATATTCCTTCTTAACTTGGCCACCTGAAAATCAATGCACCTGGCACTGAATCAGGGCAGAGTGGTGATGTTTATAAGATTTAAAGCAGAGTGGCATAAGAGACCCAGTTGTCTGCTTGTATCTCTGGAATGCATGCTAATTTCTGAATCATAAATTTTGAGCTCAAATCCCTGTTCAGGATTTCAATGCACAATGCATGTTGATCTTTTCTGGTTTCATGGTCAGTGGTGAGGACCTAGTGATGCTATTCAAAATAATCAAGGAGTTACGCTATTCAGAGTGCCTCTTTCAATTAATATCAAAAGCAGTTTCATCATTTAGGAGCTGATAACAATGTTTCTGCCACTGGATTCTATTTTTGTTGACCTCACTAGTATCCTAAATGATACGCTATGCTATGCTGAAAGTGACTGACGGATTTCAGCAGTCCCTTTACACAAAGAATGTCAAAAGAGCAAGTATTAGAGGTAAGGAACAATTAAATGTTGTTGATTTGATGTTAGTTACTTAGATTGCATCTATTTCTTTTATAAGAAACTATGAGAGCAAATTAGGTCCCACTATAATGACTAGGATGACAGTGAGATTTTTCTTACAGATGTGTTGTATTGTCCTTGTCATTAATATTAGTCAACATTTTCAGTTTGCTAGAGGGTTCTTAACTGTCTGTTTTTGATTATAGGCCCGCCAAGTGCAGACAGCACATCAGAAGTACATTGTCTTTGACAGTGCAGGTCATAATTCAGAGTCATAGAACACTACAGCAAAGAAACAGGCCCTTCAGCCTAATTAGCCCATGCCAAACCTGCCACGTCCCATTGACCTGCATCCAGACCATCACCCTCCATAGCCCTCCTAACCATGTACCTATCTAAATTTCTCTTAAATTTCAAATGTTAATATTGACCCCATATCCACCAGTTGTGAGTGAAGAAATTCCCCTCCATGTTCCCCTTAAACATTTCACCTTTTACCCTTAACCCATGACCTCTAGTTGTCACTCTTCCAACCTCAGTTGAAAAAGTGTGCTTGTATTTACCTTATCTATGCTGCTCATAACTTTGTATACCTCTATCAAATCTCCTCTCAATTACCAACACTCTAGGGAATGAAGTCCTAACCTAGTCTCTATAAAGCAAACACGAGGAAATCTGCAGATGCTGGAAATTCAAACAACAACACACACAAAATGCTGGTAGAACACAGCAGGCCAGGCAGCATCTATAGGAGAAGCACTGTTGACGTTTCGGGCCGAGACCCTTCGTCAGGACTAACCGAAAGGAAAGATAGTAAGACATTTGAAAGTAGTGGGGGGAGGGGGAGATGATAGGAGAGATAGGGTGGGAAGAGGAATAGTCCAGTTACTCTTCCCACCCTGTCTCTTGCAAAAATGCTATCCCCTTCTCACAATTCCTCCATCTCCGCTGCATCTGCTCTCAGGATGAGGCTTTTCATTCTAGGATGAAGGAGATGTCTTCCTTTTTTAAACAAAGGGGCTTCCCCTCGTCCACCATCAACTCTGCTCTCAAACACATCTCTCCCATTTCCCGCACATCTGCCCTCACCCCATCCACCTGCCACCCCACTCGGGATAGGGTTCCCCTTGTCCTTACCTACCACCCCACCAGCCTCCAGGTCCAACGTATAATTCTCCATAACTTCCACCACCTCCAACGGGATCCCACTACCAAACACATCTTTCCCTCCCCCACTTTCTGCTTTTCGCAGGGATTGCTCCCTACGCAACTCCCTTGTCCACTCGTCCCCCCCATCTCTTCCCACTGATCTCCTTCCTGGCATTTATCCTTGTAAACAGAACAAGTGCTACACCTGCCCTTACACTTCCTCCCTCAGCACCATTCAGGGCCCCAGACAGTCCTTCCAGGTGAGGCGACACTTCACCTGTGAGTCAGCTGGTGTAGTATACTGCGTCCGGTGCTCCCAGTGTGGCATTTTATATATTGTTGATACCCGACACAGACAGGGAGACTGTTTCGCTGAACACCTATGCTCCGTCCGCCAGAAAAAGCAGGATCTCCCAGTGGCCACACATTTTAATTCCACGTCCCATTCCCATTCTGATATGTCTATCCATGGCCTCCTCTATTGTCAAAATGAATCCAAACTCAGATTGGAGGAACAACACCTTATATACCGGCTGGGTGTCCTCCAACCTGATGGCATGAACATTGACTTCTCTAACTTCCGTTAATGCCCCTCCTCCCCTTCTTACCCCATCCCTGACACACTTAGTTGTTTGCCTGTTCTCCATCTCCCTCTGGTGCCCCCCGTCCTTTCTTTCTCCTGAGGCCTCCCGTCCCATGATCCTTTCCCTTCTCCAGCTCTGTATCACTTTCGCCAATCACCTTTCCAGTTCTTAGCTTTATCCCACCCCCTCCGGTCTTCTCCTATCATTTCACATTTCCCCCTCCCCCCACTACTTTCAAATCTCTTACTATCTTTCCTTTCAGTTAGTCCTGACGAAGGGTCTCGGCCCGAAACGTCGACAGCGCTTCTCCCTATAGATGCTGCCTGGCCTGCTGTGTTCCACCAGCATTTTGTGTGTGTTCTAGTCTCTATAGCTCAGCTTAAGTCCCAGCAAAATCCTGTAAGTTTTCTCAGTACTCTTTCAATCTTATTTGCAATTTTCCTGTAGGTAGGTGACCAAAACTGCACACAGTACTCCTAATTAGGCCTCACTAACTTCTTATACAATTTCAACCTTGCATCCCAACTCCTGTACTCAGTACATAGATTTATGAAGGCCAATGTGCCAAAAGTTCTCTTTATGACCCTATCAGCCTGTGATGCCACTTTCAAGGAATTATAGATCTGTATTCCCAGTTCCCTCTATTCTACAGCACTCCTCAGTGCCCTACCACTCACCTTGTAAGACCTGACCTGGTTGGTTCTCCCAAAGTGCAACATCTCACACTCATCTGCATTAAATTCAATCTCCCATTTTTCTGTCCATTTTTTCCAGCTGTTCAGATCCCACTGCAAGCTTTGATAGACTTTCTCACTGTTCACTACACCCCCAGTCTTGGTGTCATCCACAAATTTGCTGATACAGTTAACCACATTATCATCCAGATTATTAATATAGATGAAAACCAGCAACAGACCCAACACCAATCCCTGTGGCATATCACTAACCACAGATCTCCAGTCAGAGAAGCAACCATCCACAACCTCTCTCTGGCTTCTTCCATAAAGCTGATGTTTAATCTAATTTACTGCATCATCTTGAATCCCAAGTGTCTGAACATCCTTGAGCAACGTCCCATGCAGGACCTTGTCAAAAGCCTTGCTAAGGTCCATATAGACAACATCCACTACCTTGCCTTTATTGGCTTTCCTGGTAACTTCTTTGAAAACCTCTATAAGATTGGCTACACAAAGCTATGTTGGCTACCTAATCAGTCCCTGTCTTTCCAAATACTTATATATCCGGTACCTTAGAATATTTTTCAATAACTTTTTCACTACTGATATCAGACTCACTGGCCTATAATTTCCTGACTTATTCATAGAGCCTTGCTTAAATAACAGAACAACATTAGCTGTACTCCAATCCCCTGGCATCTCACCATAACTACGGATGATTTAAGTATCTCTGCCAGGGTCTCCTGCAATTTGTACACTAGCCTCCCACAGGGTCCGAGGAACACATTGTCAGGCCCTGGAGATTTATTCATCCTAATTTCGTCAAGGCTGCAAACACCTCCTCCTCTGTAATTGGTATATGACCTAGCTGTTGCATTGTCTCACATTTATAGACTCTGTGCACATCTCCTTTCTTTTTCAATCTTTTTATTAAGTTTTAAACATGTATGCAAGGCAGTCATAATAGAACAAAGAAAGTGGGATTACATTATTAGTAATTAACACATGTTGATATAAGCTATAGGTAACATCAATATAGTTGACCTCCCAAGCTCTTACTATAAGCATGATATAAAGAAATAAAAAGATAAAAAACAAAAAAAAAACCAAATTGAAAAATCAAAAACAAGGTAAACTAAGCTAAACTAAACTAAACTAAACAAAGCTGGACTGACTTTTTGTCATCAGATACAATCATTAATGTTGTCAACTCCACTCCTCTACCTATATTTAAGGTTAGTACAAAGGAATCAGAAAAGGTCCAATTACATTCTATGAAAATATTGAATAAATGGCCTCCAAGTTTCTTCAATTTTAACCAAGGGATCAAAAGTACTACTTCTAATTTTTTCTAAGTTTAAACAAGATATGGTTTGGGAAAACCATTGAGATATAGTCGGAGGGTTAATCTCTTTCCAATTCAATAAAATGGATCCTCTAACCATTAAAGTTGCAAATGCAATTGTCGGACAAGCTGAGGAGGGTAAATCCATCATTGGTAGACCAAAAATTGTGGTAATAGGATAAGGTTATAAATCAATATGAAAAACTGTAGAAATTGTATCAAAAATATCTTTCCAATATTTTTCTAAAAGAGGGCAAGACCAAAACATATGGGTCAAAGAAGCTTCCTCAGAATGACATCTGTCACAGATCAGACTTATGAGAATAAAAATGAGCTTATTTATCTTTAGACATATGAGACCTATGTACCACTTTAAATTGAATCAACGCATGTTTAGCACAAGTAGAGGAAAAGTTAACTAATTGAAAAATTTTCTCCCATTTCTCTATAGGTAAGGAGAGTTGAAGTTCCTTCTCCCAGTCCTTCTTAATTTTATCAGATATACCTGACTGTGTTTTCATAATTATATCATAAATGAATGCTATTAAACCCCTTTGGTAAGGGTTTAAACCTAAATTTTTTTCTGTGATATCGGTTGGATATGAAATCCAAAATGTAAATAACATAGTATTCAAAAGATCTCTAATTTGTAAAATATCTTTACAAAAATGGGATCTGGGAAAATTATATTTATTAGGCAACTGTTCAAAAGACATGAAACAGTTATCCAAAAATAAATCACCAAAACATATTATTCCCTTCATTTTCCATACTGAAAAGGCTTGGTCCATAACAGAGGGTTGAAAAAAAAATTAGACGTAATAGGACTTGATAGAATGAATTTATTCAAGCCAAAAAATTTACAAAACTGAAACCATATTCGTAATGTATATTTAGTTATTGTATTAACCATTTGTTTGTTCAATTTGGAAAGAACAAAGGGAAGTGAAGTCCCTAAGATGGAAACCATTGAAAACCCTTATACAGAATTACATTCAAGGTTAACCCATTGTGGACTTACATTTATATCCACGCCCTGTGTCCAAAATATTAAATATCGAATATTAATTGCCCAGTAGTAAAATCTTAAATTCAGCAGTGCTAAACCTCCATCCTTTTTGGATTTTTGTAATTATTTTTTACTTAGCTAGGATTTTTATTCTGCCATATGTAAGAAGAAATTTTAGAGTCAATAGTATCAAAAAAGGATTTGGAAATAAAGATTGGTACCGCTTGAAAAAGATATAAAAATTTAGGTAAAATAATCATCTTAATAGTATTAATTTGACCAATCAATGATAAAGACAATAAATGATAAATGACAATGATAAAGACCATTTCATAAGTATTTGCTTAACCTGGTCCATTAAAGTTAAAAAATTTGGCATTAAATAAATCCTTATACTTTTTAGTAATTTTAACACCCAGATAAGTCAAATAGTCCGTAACCAATCTGAATGGTAAACATCTATAAATTGGAACCTGCATATTTAAAGGGACAAGTTCACCCTTATTAAGATTCAGTTTATAACCAGAAAAGTTACTGAACTGAGCAAGCTGAGGGATATAACAGCAGGAATGGATTTCTCAGGATTAGAAATAGATAGTAACAAATCGACTGCATATAATGATAACTTATGTATCACATTCCAAGAAATGCCAAGTATAGTAGGTGAGTCGCGGATAGCAATAGCTAAAGGTTCCAGGACAATATCAAATAGCAATGGGGCCTGTGTACATCTCCTGAGCAAATACAGATGCAAAATATCCATTTAAGATCTCCTCTATCTCTTTCAGTTCCGTACGTAGATTACCACTCTGAACTTTCAGAGGACCAGTTTTGTCCCTTGCTATCCTTTTCCTCTTAATATATCTTTAAAAGCATTAGGATTCTCTTCCATCCTGTTTGCTAGAGTAATCTAGGTCTCCTGATTTCCTTCTTAAGTATACTCTTGCATTTCTTATACTCCCCAGGTACCTCCTTTATTCATGTCTGCCTACACCTGCCACGCACCCCCTTCTTTTTCTTAACCAGGGCCTCAATATCTCTCAAAAACGAAGCTTCCCTGAACCTAATATCCTTGCCTTTTATTCCGACAGGAACATACAAACTCTGTAATCTCAACACATCACTTTTGAAGGCCTCCCACTTACCAAGTACACCTTTGTCAGCAAACAACCTGTCGCAATCCAGACTTGCCAAATCATTTCTGATGCCATAAACATTAGCCTTTCTCCAATTTAGAATCTCAACTCAATGACGAGATCTATCCTTTTCCATAATTGCCTTGAAACTATTGGCATTATGACCAAATGATGCAAAGTGTTCCCGACACAAACTTCTGTCACCTGGCCTGTCTCAGAATGCTGATGCTTTTGATGCTCATGTTTTTAATGTTTCCTGCTGCAGAAATAGCAGATAAGTGTAGATAAGTTAAATGAGGATATTTAGAAGTTGTTGTTTGGAAGTACTGCTCTGGTTAGGTTTAAGTAGATGATATATTGATAGCTATTTCCCATTTGAAAAGCTTCAGACAGCATGAAATTGGAATGCTTTTGTGGCAGATGTGAACTATTCTCATTATACAGAAGTTAATATTTGTCAATTTTAGTTTCAAGGGACTTTTCCCAATTTCATGAGAATACATAAACTATTCGCAGTACATTTATCTATCCCTACTTATCATCACAAAACATGTCATTTCATATACATGAGGCATAATCTAAGTACTTAGTTTAATTTCAGAATCAGGTTTATTGTCACTGGCATGTGACGTGAAATTTGTTAACTTAGTAGCAGCTGTTCAATGCAATACATAATCTTGCAGAGAGAAAAAATAATAATAATAAATAAAATAAAGCATAATAATAAGTAAACAACTAAATCAATTACATCTATTGAATAGATTTTAAAACAATGTGCAAAAACAGAAATATTGTATTTTAAAAAAGTGAGGTAGTGTCCAAAGTGTCAATGTCCATTCAGGAATTGGATGGTAGAGGGCAAGAAACTGTTCCTGGTAGCAGTGAGAAAAGGGCATGCCCTGGATGCTGGAGGTCCTTAATAACGGGCACTGCCTTTCTGAGACACTGCTCCCTAAAGATGTCCTGGGTACTTTGTAGACTAGTACCCAAGATAGAACTGACCAGATTTACAACCTTCTGCAGCTCCTTTCGGTCCAGTGCAGTAGCCCCTCCATACCAGACAGTGATGCAGCCTGTCAGAATGCTCTCCATGGTACAACTATCGAAGTTTTTGAGTGTATTTGTTGACATACAAAATCTCTTCAAACTCCTAATAAAGTATAGCCACTGTCTTGCCTTCTTTGTAACTACATCAATGTGTTGGGAGCAGGTTAGATCCTCAGAGATCTTGACACCCAGGAACTTGAAACTGCTCACTCTCTCCACTCTTGACCCTTCTATGAGGATTGGTATGTGTTCCTTCATCTTACCCTTCCTGAAGTCCACAATCAGCTCTTCCGTCTTACTGATGTTGAGTGCCAGGTTGTTGCTGAGGCACCACTCCACTAGTTTGGCATATTGCGCTCCTGTAGATCCACTCGTCACCACCTGAGATTCTACCAACAATGGTTGTATCATCAGCAAATTTGTAGATGGCATTTGAACTATGCTAGTTGTGTGTATACAGAGAGTAGAGCAGTGGGCTAAGCACACACCCCTGAGGTGCGCCAGTGTTGATTGTCAGCGAGAAGGATATATTATCACCAATCCACACAGACTGTGGTCTTCTGGTTAGCAAGTCGAGGATCCAATTGCAGACAGAGGTACAGAGGCCCAGGTTCTGCAAATTCTCAATCAGGATTGTGGGAATGATGGTATTAAATGCTGAGCGATAGTCACATCCTGACGTAGGCGTTTGTGTTGTTTAGGTGGTCTAAGGGGTTCAGGTCCTTGCTCAGGTCTATAACAAATTATGGCCATTTGAGTTTGTTAAACAAAAATCAAGCCTTATTGTGATAGAATGGGCATTCCATAATGTACCTAGTTAGTAGCATGTTTCCCTGTACACTATGCCCCATTTTTTTTACTTTAATTAGCTTTCTTTTGCTGTTGATAACGCCATGATGAAGAAAACATGGCTTTGACTGGAAGTGGTGACCTTTCCTTTCCTCATCTTTATGACTGCCATCTGTCCTGTTGAATATTATAAGCTTTTTCTGTTTTTATTACAGATTTCAAGGATCAAAAGCATTTTGTTGCTAGTGAGCTGACATAATCAGTAAAAGTGTATATTTACATAAGAACAAAGGAGTGCAGGGCTGTTAGTTAACTCAGTCCAGGTTATTAAATAGCTTAATGATATAATCCTTTTGTGTCCAATCTTATTCAGAATTGATGTTCACTCCCTTCTGCTTCTTAATCTCCTCTTCATATCTATGTAAAGACTTTTTTGAGAGATTCTTTCACAGTTCCTTAAGAAAAACCTTTCCACTGTCCAAATTGCTGCCCCTCTGCATAGCTGAATGTTGTTTAATTAATTGACATTAGCTTACATTTCTGAGAGACTCTCCTGTCTTACCTTGTCATTGCTATTTATCTCTTAATGTGAAATCTTTGTGGAAATCCCACTCATTTAGGACATGTTTTTGCATTAATCACAGAATATCACAGAGTGTAGTGGCATCCACACTGGACCTTGAGGCAAGTGACCATAGGTTCAAATCCAGCCAGCTCCTTGCCTGCTTTCCATCTGTGCTGGGCTGATTGTCGAGCTAGCAACTCAACCTTGTAAAAAAAATAGGCAACTGCTAAAGAGTGGCAAGGTTACTGCCCAATGAGCCACAGGGCGCCAGTGGAACAACATAGGATATAATATCAGCAATAAAAAATGGTGCAGAGGTAAAAATTCAGCCAGCACCTGTCTAATGGTACAGCAGACTTAATGGCTGAGTAACCTTGGCATTACTAATGAGCTTTAATATTATTTGTGGAAACAATAATTTCTGTGAGCAAGGTTGAAGATAATTTAATGTCATACTTCAGTACACGAGTGTAAAGAAGAATGATTGTTACTCAAGAGCCAGTGCAACATAAGAAAGCACAACAAGCTGAAAGAACACTATAAAAACATAAAAACACAACAAATACAAAAGCAATCCTGTAAAGACAATGTACAAGTAAGTTACCTTCTGTACATAGACTGATTGTATGTACACAAGGTGACGTTAAGTGATGTGTATGTAGTGATGGTGGGCAGTGGCGGGAATGATGGGTAATGGGTGGAGGTATTGATCAGCCATGGCTTGAGGGGAGCAGCTGTATTTGAGTCCAGTGGTCATGATGTAGAAGCTGCAAAGACTCTTCCCTAATGGGAGTGGGACAAACCATCCATAAGTAAGGTGGATGAGATCGTTTATGATTTGGCTGGCCTTTTTCCGGCACCTTTCTGTATATATATCCTTTATGTTGGGAAGACTGGTGCTAGTAATGTATTGGGCTGTTTTAACTACCCGTTGCAGAGTGCTCCTGTTCACTGCAGTGCAGTTTCCATACCATGCAGTGATACAGCAAGACTTTCTCCCTTGTGCATCTTTCGAAGGTCATGAGTAGTGGTGACCAGCTCTCTTCACCCTCCTTTCCACTGCTGTGCCACTGATATGAACAGGGATGCAAGGGCTGCAAGTATTCCTGAAATCAATAACTATCTCCATCGATTATCCTGGATAGTGACACCACAGTTAACTGTTCATTTGTAATTATAAACCCAAGTGTTCAATATCTGTTGTCAATTCCAGTGACAAATCACAGACAGGACAAAATTGGACAGTTCCTGCAGTCTGCGTCAAACTACCTCAAAAATTGTAGACTCCTGAAGCCTGCAACTTTTTAACTTGCATTGATAAGGACAATGTAAGCACATTCTGCCTATGAATGTTTGCGTATTGAATCATTATTTGAAGAACTTCCATTATCGCAGCAACAGGACATTGTGGAGTCAGTAATGTACTGATATGTTTGATCTTCTGTCATATTCAGACAACTTTAGCTTAGCTAATGGCAATAATTAAAAAAGAAAATTTCCTTGTCAAAATGTGCACGTATCTCTGAACAAAGTCGAATTCATCTGTGCTGCCCTGATACTGAGTAGCCAAGCGATGTATTGTCAGTAACCATTGTCTATGATCTTGAGGGCAGCACTTTTGTTCCCAGCTAAGAAAAATCAGGAGCCTCTCCAGGCTGGTGCTCCAATTCAGTACAATATGCTGTCTTTCAGAGGTGAGGCAAACAAAGGCCCTCTTTCCAATGGCCATCAAGGTCCGTTGCCTCTCTATCACAACAGGGTGTTGTTGCAGTAGACAACCAAGGGACTTTGTCACCATAGTGATGATTTTATTTACCCCTAAACCAATATCACAAAAGAACAGATTATCTGGTGGTTATCACATTTTCATCCCTCACAAACAATGGCGATTGGGTCAAACTAACTGGAGCACTGGGGCTGTGAGAAACTGCACAGGTCCTCCTTCTCTGGGGGTATTCAGAGCTTCCTTCATCCTCTTGGTATTCACCGCTGTCAGTCATGCAATTCCCGGGTGGAGACTCAGGAATAGCATCACACTCAGATGTTGAAGAATTCTTCATTGCTGTTTCTGGAACAATTTTGTTTTACCAGTCAGGGTTGTTAGCCCTGAGCTGAACCCCTGAACTTGGAGGACCAGTGAACCACTTTTAGTCTGGCCCCTACCCTTTGACCTGTTTGGCATGTGTGACCCTACCCAGCCTCCAAGTCCAACAACAGGGTTGTGATCCTCTTGGAGGGGCAACTTGAACCTGCAGCAAACTACTCATCAAATGAGAAAACTGAGTTTACTTAGACTGAATGTAACTAGACATTGTCAGGAACAAAATCAGGTTCTCCCAACAAAAAAAGTATTTCAGGAGGAAAATGCAGTAAGTGGAGGATGCAGACTGTGTGCGTAGAATTGATCAATCACATAGGAGAATGTCAATGAGACTTAATTTACATGAGAAATACAAATCATCCCCTCTATAGCACTGCATGAAATTTAAAGAGCATTCTGCTAATTTAAGTATTAGTATCAAATGACATAACTGAAAAGGCTAGTATACACTTATGTGGATACTTGCTCTTCCTTTTATGTTGTTTTAAAGAAGGAGTTTGTAGGTTTAATCTGGTTTTGATTTGATTTTTATTATTGTCATATGTACCAATTTACAGTGAAAAGCTTGTCATGCATGCTGTTCATATAGATCAAATCATTACACAGTGCATTGAGCTAGAATAAGGTAAAACAATGACAACACAAAATAAGCTGTAAAACCTGCCAAAAGAGTGCAGTGCGGGGAAAGGATAAAGATGCAAGATCATGACAAGGTAGCTTTTGCAGCCAAGAGTTCATCGTATCATACAAGAGGTCCATTCAAGAGTCTGTTAACAGTGGGTAGAAGCTGTCCTTGAGGCTGTTGGTATGTACATTCAGGCTTTTGTATCTTCTGCCCAGTGGGAAAGGGAAGAAAAGAGAATATCAAGGGGGCGTGGAGTCTTTGATTCCTCTGGCTGCTTTACTGATGCAGCAAGTATAAGCAGACTCCACAGAGGAGAGGCCAATTCCTGTGATGTGCTGAATTGGGTCCATTACTCTCTGCAGTTTCTTGCAGTCACATGCAGAGCAGTTGCTGTACCAAATTATTATGCATCCAGACAGAATGCTTTCTATGGTGTATGGATAAAAATTGATATGAGTTGACAGGAATATGCCGAGTTTCTTTAGCTTCCTGAGGAAGTAGATGAATTGGTGAACCTTCTTGGGCATGATATCAGCATAGTTGGACCAGGACATGGGATCTTGAAGCTTTCAATGCTATCAGGAAAATGTGCACTGCTTTCCTTTCTGAAATCAATGACCAGCTCTTTTGTTGATGTCGAGGGAAAAGCTGTTGAATTTAATAAATACTTGCATTTCTACACTCATACCAGTATGAAATGGAAGTTTTCTGAACTAGCTTGGCTTTGGTCTGGAGAAAATTGGAATTTCTGCTCAATCTGTCAGTGGTAGATTATTCAAAAAGATTAGATTTTATCGTTTAAACTTTCTCGGCAGAAAATATTTTGCTGAATTTCAGTAAAATGATAGGTTAAATACAACCACATCATGAAGATCAATTGTACAGTAAACCATAACGCCTTTTTCAATTTTTCAGCTAATATCTCTTGAAGTAATTACAAGCAGAGATGTTTACACAAACATTGGAATTTTCTCATAAGTATTTGATAAGTAAGTATTTGAAAGTGAAAAAGACAAAATCCCTCTGCACTTTTAATGCCATTAACTGAATAAAAAGGCCATTAACTCAATTAAGCAAAGTATGCCAACAAATATTCACTTTAACAAACCATTACCCAATTGCCAGTCTCCTTTTCCTTCCTCTGTTTCCTTATCTTTCTGATATGACGACTTAAATTCCTGCAATCAGCTTTCATCCATTAGGTATCACTGAAACTGCTCTGATCAGATTCTCATATGTACATGACTGGCACTATGTAAGTTATTCCTGCCCTTCCTTCTCAACTAGTCTGCAACTATTCACCTGGAGGAGCACACCATTCTTTTCCAGTACTTTTCCTACATCAGATGTTGGATAGCAATTACTTGGTTCAACTGCCAATTAGCTACTCTTTCCCAACCAACTGAATAAGGTTTATATCCCCCTGGATACGTGCAAATCCTTTTCCCAGTTCAGATTTCTCACTTGCATGCAGCTCCTCAGAGGCATTATCCTAAAACAGCCCATTTTCCACACGTATGATGACATTCAGTTCTTCTTCATTACCCCCCACCCCCCCGGTTCTATTTTTGCCTTTTGGTTTTGCTATACTGCTCGTCTCACAAGAATTCCTGGATGAGCAAACATTTCCAGAGCTATTGCTTTTGGCTTTTGAAAGTATTGTTTCCTTAACACTGGCCTCTGTTGTGTATTTAATATTTCAGTAATATTTGAGACATATTGCAAATCTAATGTTTGATTAAGCATTCTTTGCTGTTTACATAATGCACTGTGGGCTATCTGTAAAAGTAACATAAATGGCATTTGTCATCACAACATCACATGGTACATGTGCGTCTCGCCTAAAGTAAATATTCAAGTTAGTCTCACATTTCAGACTCCCATCTTTTCCTTTCAATTAATTTAATGTTTTGGAGTTACAAAACATAACAGTAATGACAAAGTATATTTAAAACAAACCTGGGATGTCTAGCTACCTGTTGAAGTGCAGCAAGATGTTCAAGCTTTAAAAAAGCACAGTGAGAAACTGTCAAGTTAAAAAAAAAAGCACAGCATGTTTTTTTTCTTTGAAGCAGTACATTTTCTTCACAAGAGTGTAAAGAAAGGCAGGAAGTAGAAGAACTCATGGACATCTCAGATCGGGTGCAGGCTATTCTTGAGAATGAGGGCATGAACCCAGATGTAGTGGTCCATGTAGGGACCAACGATGTAGGTAAGGTGAGTGAGGGGGTCCTGCTTAGAGAGTTCAGGGAGTTAGGAGTGAAGCTGAAAGGCAGGACCTCCAGGGTGATAATCTCAGGATTGCTACCTGTGCCACGTGCAAGTGAGGCAAAGAATAGAATGATTATGCACATTAATACGAGGCTGAGAGCATGGTGCAGGAAGGAAGGGTTCAGGTTTTGGATAATTGGTCTTTGTTCCAGGGACTGTTTCGAAGGGACGGTCTACATCTGAACTGGAGGGGTATTAACATTCTTGCAGGAATGTTTGCCAGTGCTGCTCGGGGGTGGGGGGGGGGTTTAAACTAGATGTGCAGGGGACAGGGATCCAGAATACGAGAGAAAATGATATGATGAAGGATAAGGGACAGGTGGGGAATACACGTTTCCCAAATATTAATTGTGTAAAGGAGAAAGGTGAGACAGAATATGTGTTGGAAAAGTTACATGTACAGAGGGTTGGTCAGAAGGAGCATGGGGTTAAATGTGTAGAAGGTTTGGGTGATCTTGAGAAGGTCATCAAAATTCAAGGTGCAATTAGCCCGATGGAAGTTCAAGGAGCTGGGTTAGGTACAATAGGCAGTGTTTTAAGCAAAGAGAGGAGGAATGGGCTAAGAATTCTATACTTGAATGCGCATAGTGTCAGAAATAAGACAGATGAGCTTGAAGCTCAGATGAAAATGGGGAACTACGATATTGTTGGGATAACGTAGACATGGCTGCAAGGGGATCAGGCCTGGGAATTGAGTGTACCAGGGTATACGTGCTATTGTAGAGACAGAAATATGGGAAGAGGGGGTGGGGTGGCCCTGTTGGTGAGGAATGAGATTCAGTCCTTAGCAAGGGGTGACTTAAGAACAGGGGAAGTAGAGTCTGTGTGGATTGAGCTGAAGAACAGTAAGGGTAAAAACACCCTAATGGGTGTTGTGTACAGGCCCCCAAACAGTAGCATGGATCTTGGGTACAAGTTGATTAGGGAGTTAACATTGGCATGTGCTAAAGGTAATGCAGTCGTTATGGGAGATTTCAACATGCAGGTGAACTGGGAGAATCAGGTAGGTGCTGGACCCCAGGATAGGGAGTTTGTGGAGTGTCTAAGGGATGTATTTTTGGAACAGCTTGTGCTTGAGCCAACCAGGAACGAGGCTATTTTGGACTAGGTGATGTGTAATGAACAGGAATTGATAAGTGATCTTGAAGTAAAGGAGCCATTAGGAAGTAGTGATCATAACATGATAAGTTTTTATCTACAATTTGAGAGGGATAAGGGCAGATCAGAGGTGTCCGTGTTGCAATTAAATAAAGGAGACTACAGAGCCATGAGGGAAGAGCTGGCCAAAGTTAAATGGGCGGATGCCCTGGCAGGAAAGAGAGTGGATCAGCAGTGGCAGATATTCTTGGGGATAATACAAAAGATGCAAAAGCAGTTCACTCCAATGAGAAGGAAGGATTCAAAGAGGGGGAAGGGGCCACAGTGGTTGACAAAGGAAGTCAGAGTTTATATAGCATTAAAGAAAAAGAAGTATGACAGGGCTAAGATGAGTGGGAATACAGATGATTGGGAAAGTTTTAAGGAACAGCAGATCTTAACTAAAAAAGCAATACGGAGAGAAAAAAATCAGGTATGAGCTCAGTCTAGCCAGGAATATAAAAGGGGATAGCAAAAGCTTTTTTAGCTATGTGAAGAGAAAGAAGATAGTTAAGAACAATGTTGGCCCCTTGAAGAATGAATTGGGAGAAATTGTTATGGGAAACAGGGAAATGGCAACAGAATTTAATGCATACTTTAGATCTGTCTTCACCAGGGAGGACACAAGCAATCTCCCAGATGTATGGATGGGCCAGGGTCATAAGATATCAGAGGAATTGAAACAGATAGACATTAGGAAAGAAACTGTGATGAGTAGACTGATAGGACTGAAGGCTAATAAATCCCCGGGTCCAGATGGTCTGCATCCGAGGGTTCTAAAAGAGGTGGCTCAGGAAATTGCGGATGCATTGGTCATCATTTTCCAATGTTCCTTGGATTCAGGATCAGTTCCTGAAGATTGGGGAGTGCCTAATGTTATCCCACTTTTCAAGAAGGGAGGGAAGGAGAAAACGGAGAACTATCGCCCTGTTAGCCTAACGTCAGTCGTGGGGAAGATGCTTGAGTCCATTATTAAGGATGAAATAGTGGCATATCTTGATGGCAGTAATAGGATTAGGCTGAGCCAGCATGGATTTACCAAGGGCAAATCATGCTTGACTAATCTGTTGGAGTTTTTTGAGGGTGTAACAAGGATGTTAGATGAGGGTAAGCCAGTGGATGTAGTGTACCTAGATTTTCAGAAGGCATTTGATAAGGTGCCACATAGGAGATTGATGAGTAAAATCAGAGCTCATGGCATTGGGGGCAGGGTTTCAACATGGATAGAAAACTGGTTGGCAGATAGAAAGCAAAGGGTAGCAGTGAATGGGTGTTTCTCAGACTGGCTGGAGGTGACTAGTGGGGTACCACAGGGCTCTGTATTGGGACCACAGCTCTTTATGATTTATGTCAATGATTTAGATGAGGGCATTGAAAACTATATCAGCAAGTTTGCTATCGATACTAAACTGGGTGGCAATGTGACATGCGAAGAGGACGTTAGGAGAATACAGGAAGACTTGGATAGGCTGGGTGAGTGGGCAGATACTTGGCAGATGTCATTCAATGTGAATAAATGTGAAGTTATCCACTTTGGAAGCAGGAACAAGAGGGCAGAGTATTGTCTGAACGGTGTAGAGTTAGGTAAGGGAGAAATGCAAAGAGACCTAGGAGTCCTAGTTCATCAGTCAATGAAGGTGAATGAGCAAGTGCAACAGGCAGTGAAGAGGGCAAATGGAATGTTGGCCTTTATTACAAGGGGAATTGAGTACAAGAGCAAGGATGTTCTTTTGCATTTGTACAGGGCCCTGATGAGACCACACCTGGAATATTGTGTACAGTTTTGGTCTCCAGGTTTGAGGAAGGACATTCTGGCAATTGAGGAGGTGCAGCGTAGATTCACTAGGTTGATTCCTGGGATGGCAGGGCTGTCTTACGCAGAGAGATTGGAGAGATTGGGCTTGTACACACTGGAATTGAGGAGACTGAGAGGGGATCTGATTGAAATGTTTAAGATAATTAAAGGATTTGATAGGATTGAGGCAGGAAATATGTTCCAGATGTTGGGAGAGTCCAGTACCAGAGGGCATGGATTGAGAATAAGAGGTCAGTTATTTAAAACAGAGTTGAGGAAAAACTTCTTCTCCCAGAGAGTTGTGGAGGTGTGGAATGCACTGCCTCGGAAGACGGTGGAGGCCAATTCTCTGGATGCTTTCAAGAAGGAGCTGGATAGATATCTGATGGATAGGGGAATCAAGGGATATGGGGACAAGGCAGGGACTGGGTATTGATAGTGAATGATCAGCCATGATCTCAGAATGGCGGTGCGGACTCGAGGGGCCGAATGGTCTACTTCTGCACCTATTGTCTATTGTCTATTGTCTGTTGATTCATAAACAGTAATTACCGGGTGACAACAATCATAAAAGAAGAGCAGAAATGGCTGGCTACATCAGAAAGATTGACTTTCTGTGTTTGATTACTCAAAAGATAACAGGAGTATGTATACTGAATTAACTGAAGAGTATTTTAGAGCAAATAGAACAGCCAATGAGAAACAAGTACCCATCTTCCTAAGTAATTGGATTCAAAGGGATTTGGTTTGCTTAGAAATTTAATTGCTCCAACCGAACTAGCTGAAGTAAACTTTACTGATATCATAAAAATAATTCAAGAGCATTAAGAACCAAAACCAATATATACTATAGAACACTTTAGGTTTCATAAGTAGAATCATAAGGAGGGGGAGTCTACTGCAGCGTATTTGGCTGAGTAAAAGAAATTGTCTGAACACTGTCAGTTCAGCAATGGGATTAATTGTGCACTGAGAGATTGTTTAGTTATTTGAATCTTACAAGAAAGCATTCAAAAATGGCTCATAACTGAAGAAAAACACACCTAAAAGAGTAGTTGAAATAGATGTTTCAATAGAAACAGCAGACATGGGCACAATTGAGCTGCATTCAGGAATAAAAGTAAGTCTAGTGTCTAGACTTGCAGTGTCTAGGCGGAGGCCTGCCTGGCCAAACAAGTTGTGCTACCATTGTGGCAGAGACTCACGTACATCAGGCAACTACAGATTTAAAAATGAATCTTGCAGAAAATGCAACAAAGTAGGATACACACAAAGAGCACGTCAGACAGACAAAAATAAATGGGCTGCACAGGGAAGATAAAAAGACAAAAAGCTGAGTTGCATTTTCAAAAGTTGCATGTTATTGATGAAAAATCTGAAAATAAAGAGAGTGAAACAGAACTGATAGCCTTGAGATTTACAATGTGAAAACTAACATGAGACAAGCATAATGGCTGACACCTGAAGTGAACAGCAAATTAACTAAAATTGAATTGGACACTAGTTTGGCTGTTCCAGTCATTCCACAAAAAGCATTTAAATGGCACTTCAAAGATACTGAACTGAAGCCTGCAGATATCCAAATAAGAACTTACACTGGAGAAAAGACAACTCCTGTGGGAATGACATTGGTAACAGTGAAATAGAATCTTCAACAAGCTTCATTTGGCTGATATGTAGTAAAAACAGGAGGGCCAGAATTGTGGGACATGAGTGGCTAAGACAACCACAACTTGACTGAAGATCTATACACTATCTGCATGCCACATCCAGTGTAATAGAATTCAAACATATCAAGGGTAATATAGTGTTAAATGAAAATGCCACACCCAAGTTTTTTAAAGCCCATCCGGTTCCTTATACTATCCATGATAGCCAGTGAGTTGGATTGCATGGAGGCTGAAGAAATTCTTTCCAAATCTGAGTGGAGCCCATGGGCAATGCCAGTGATCCTAGTAGCCAAGAAGAATGGGTCAGTCAGAATCTGTTGTGACTTTAAGGTCACCATCAATGCAGTAGAGCAATACCTTCTGCTCAGCATAGAACATTTTTTTGCAAATCTCTCTGGAGGGAAACACTTCAGCAATGTGTACTTAGGACCTAGCTGAGGCCTACCTACAGATAGATGTGGAAAAATGAGTCCAGAGATCTTCGCACTATAAACACTCACAAAGGACTTTGTCACTATATAGGCTTATTTTTGGAGTTGCAACTGCACCTACCCTCATGCAGAAAGCTATAAGCAGGACCTGCAAGACTGTCCAGCCACTCAGTCTTACCTGGATGACTTCACTGTAATCAGTAAGGATGACAAGGAATATCTTCAGGACAAAGTGTTAAGAAGATTAGAAGATTATGGGCTCATTGTACATCATTTGTATGATGTACAAAATGTGAATTCTATAAACCACACATCACCTTGTGGTTACGTCATCGATGCACAAGGATTACACAAGTGTGCTAAGAAAATCCAAGCAATGGCAGATGCCCCAAGACCAAAGGACGTGTCATAGTGCAGTGCTTTTCAGGATTTGTCAATTACTATAACAGATTCCTGCCAAACCTGGCTACTGTGCTTCACCCCTTGAACTCATTACTGCAGATTGGGAAGAAGTGACACTGGACAAAGCAGTGTGAGGTGGCTTTCCAAAAGGTGAAGAAAACGATGACTTCAGACACTGTACTCACACATCATGATCCACATCATCCAATGAAGCTTGCTATGCACTGTTTGGGGTGCCAACGTGTCGAGAAGAAAAATGCCCAGCGTGTCCGAACCAATTCCTGCAGGTTCTTTTACAATTTTTTTGTTTTGTGGCTGCCTGTAAGGAGACGAATCTCAAGGTTGGATAATGTATACATACTCTGATAATAAATAGCCTGAACTTTGAACTATACTGAGGTGGAGTTTATAACTAAGCTTGGAGGAGTGTTGTGTATTTAATATTTAAATAATATTGTAGGTATATTGTTTAATTAAGCCTTCTTTGCGTTCACATATTGTATTGCGGGTTCTCTGTAAAAGTACGTAAATGACATACGTCATCACACCACCACTTGATACATATGCACCTCACTTAAATTAACAAACCAATTTAGACTCACATTTTAGCCTCCTGTCTTTTCCTTTCAATTAGTTTAATGTTTTGGACTTACAGAACGTAACAGCCTCCTTCTTCTTCCAAGCCACTCAGTGAGAGTGAACTAATAAATTTCTCTCTGGGCTAGCCTAGCTTTCACCAATGTTCATAATTTCAGGTCACATCCCAGTGTTGCCTGGACCAAACTCCAGATCCACCAACAACATGACTCTAGTATGTTTTCATCCCTCAGTGCTCCCTGCCTCTTTATGTTCCTCTGCATATCTATATTTTTCATTTTCACTCAGAGCCCTACAGATAACGAAGCCCAATGTCTGCATGCAGCACCAAGTATTTCATGTCGAGTAATGAACAAAGAGCCAGGCAATTAGCATCTCCAAGAAAAAGTCTCTTTCCTGCCGATATTCAATGGTACGGTTATCTCCAACTCCCACCAAAGTTACTGCTGACCAGAAAGGTAACCAGAGCAGCTGAGTAAATTCCATGGCTACAAATACAAATCTGTGCCTGGGTTTCCGTAGCATCATCAGACTCCCCACTGGTTTTCCAACATTTACAAGGAGTAATTAATGACAATGCACAAGTTTCTCCCACTCAAAGCCTTCAACTCCTCCACACCCAGCGCACTATATTAGAGAACAAAATACACTGCAATAACTTGACAAAGCTTCCTTTTTGCCTCATAAACCCATAATTTTTACAACCATGCACATAATTTGCAATCCTTCTCTAGATATACCAGAGTGAAATATATTGCCATTGCTTCATTGCTTTTGGGTCTGAATCCTCAAATTCCCTTCCCAACAGCACTACAGGAACACCTTCACAGCAACAGCAGTTCTTCGAGAAGGCAGATTAGCAGCATTTTCTCAGTGGGAACAGACGTTATGACTCAAAGACTGAAGCTGGTAAATGCGAAAGTCTTTAGTCATTGTGACAAGCTGAAATTCTCTTACAGATCCTCTCAGTGGAATCTCCCTGAACTCAAAATATGTTTTGTCATACCTTCTAAGAACAAAGATAACAGCAGGGGATTCAATTCAATTTCAATAGGTAAAATGACATTGCTTACTTCGATACTTTGAATCTGATAAATGGTGCCATTAAATTATAAGTCCATAAAACCATAAGAATTAGGCCGTTCAACCGATCAAGTCTGCTCTGCTATTTCATTATGGCTGATTCATTTCCCTCTCAAACCAATTCTCCTGCCTTCTCCCTGATTAATCAAGAACCTATGAACCACCATATTAAATATATACAATGGTGGCCTCCACAGCCGCCTGTGGTAACAAATTCCACAAATTCCCTATTCACTGACTTAAGAAATTCCTCATCATATCCACTTTAAGTGGATGTCCTTCTATTATAACCATATAACAATCACAGCACGGAAACAGGCCATCTCGGCCCTCCTAGTCTGTGCCGAACTCTTAATCTCACCTAGTCCCACCTACCCGCACTCAGCCCATAACCCTCCACTCCTTTCCTGTCCATATACCTACCCAATTTTACCTTAAGTGACACAACTGAACTGGCCTCTACTACTTCTACAGGAAGCTCATTCCACACAGCTATCACTCTTTGAGTAAAGAAATACCCCCTCATGTTTCCCTTAAACTTCTGCCCCCTAACTCTCAAATCATGTCCTCTCGTTTGAATCTCCCCTACTCTCAATGGAAACAGCCTATTCACGTCAACTCTATCTATCCCTCGCAAAATTTTAAATACCTCGATCAAATCCCCCCCTCAACCTTCTACGCTCCAATGAATAGAGACCTAACTTGTTCAACCTTTCTCTGTAACTTAAGTGCTGAAACCCAGGTAACATCCTAGTAAATCGTCTCTGCACTCTCTCTAATTTATTGATATCTTTCCTATAATTCGGTGACCAGAACTGTACACAATATTCCAAATTTGGCCTTACCAATGCCTTGTACAATTTTAACATTACATCCCAACTTCTGTACTCAATGCTTTGATTTATAAAGGCCAGCGTTCCAAAAGCCTTCTTCACCACCCTATCTACATGAGACTCCACCTTCAGGGAACTATGCACTGTTATTCCTAGATCTCTCTGTTCCACTGCATTCCTCAATGCCCTACCATTTACCCTGTATGTTCTATTTGGATTATTCCTGCCAAAATGTAGAACCTCAGACTTCTCAGCATTAAACTCCATCTGCCAACGTTCAGCCCATTCTTCTAACCGGCATAAATCTCCCTGCAAGCTTTGAAAATCCACCTCATTATCCACAACACCTCCTACCTTAGTATCATCGGCATACTTACTAATCCAATTTACCACACCATCATCCAGATCATTTATGTATATTACAAACAACATTGGGCCCAAAACAGATCCCTGAGGCACCCCGCTAGTCACCGGCCTCCATCCCGATAAACAATTATCCACCACTACTCTCTGACATCTCCCATCTAGCCACTGTTGAATCCATTTTATTACTCCAGCATTAATACCTAATGACTGAACCTTCTTAACTAACCTTCCATGTGGAACTTTGTCAAAGGCTTTGCTGAAGTCCATATAGACTACATCCACTGCTTTACCCTCGTCAACATTCCTCGTAACTTCTTCAAAAAATTCAATAAGGTTTGTCAAGCATGACCTTCCATGCACAAATCCATGCTGGCTCCTCCTAATCAGATCCTGTTTATCCAGATAATTATTAATACTATCTCTAAGAATACTTTCCATTAATTTACCCACCACTGATGTCAAACTGACAGGTCTATAATTGCTAGGCTTACTTCTAGAACCCTTTTTAAACAATGGAACCACATGAGCAATACGCCAATCCTCCAGCACAATCCCCGTTTCTAATGACATCTTAAAGATCTCCGTCAGAGCTCCTGCTATTTCAACACAAACTTCCCTCAAGGTCCTGGTGAATATCTTGTCAGGACCTGGAGATTTATCCACTTTTAAATTTCTTAAAAGCGCCAGTACTTCCACCTCTTTAATTGTCATAGGTTCTATAACTTCCTTACTTGTTTCCCACACCTTACACAATTCAATATCCTTCTCCTTAGTGAATACCAAAGAGAAGAAATCGTTCAAAATCTCTCCCATCTCCCTCAGTTCCACACATAGCTGACCACTCTGATTCTCTAAGGGGCCAATTTTATCCCTCACTATCCTCTTGCTTTTAATATAACTGTAGAAACCTTTCGGATTTACTTTCACCTTATTTGCCAAACCAACCTCGTATCTTCTTTTAGCTTTTCTAATCTCTTTCTTAAGATTCCTTTTACATTCTTCATATTCCTTGAGCAATTCCTTTACTCCATGTTGCCTATATCTATTGTAGACATCCCTCTTTTACCGAACCAAATTTCTAATATCCCGTGAAAACCACGGTGCTTTCAAACCTTTAACCTTTCCTTTCAACCTAACAGGAACATAAAGATTCTGTACCCTCATAATTTCACCCTTAAATGACCTCCATTTCTCTATTACATCCTTCCCATAAAACAACTTGACCCAATCCACTCTCTGTAAATCCCTTCGCATCTCCTCAAAGTTAGCCTTTCTCCAATCAAAAATCTCAACTCTAGGTCCTGTCCTGTCCTTCTCCATAATTATATTGAAGCTAATGCTATTGTGATCACTGGACCCGAAGTGCTCCCCAACACATACATCTGTCAGCTGACCTATCGCATTCCCTAACAGGAGATCCAACACTGCCCCATCTCTAGTCGCTACTTCAATGTATTGTTGCAAAAAACTATCCTGCACACTTTTCACAAACTCTAAACCATCCAACCCTTTTACAGAATGAGCTTCCCAGTCTACGTGTGGAAAATTAAAATCTCCCACAATCACCACCTTGTGTTTACTACAAATATCTGCTATCTCCTTACACATTTGCTCTTCCAACTCACGCTCCCCATTAGGTGGCCTATAATACACTCCTATCAGTGTTACTACACCTTTCCCATTCCTCACTTCCACCCAAATAGTCTCCCTAGAGGAGCTCTCTAATCTATCCTTCCAAAGCACCGCCATAAGATTTTCTTGGACAAGCAATGCAACTCCTCCTCCTCTGGCCCCTCCTACTCTAGTATTCTGATACTATGTCCTCTGGTCATAGACTCCCCCACCATAAGAAACATCCTCTCCACATCCACACTATTTAGGCCTTTCAGTATCATTAGGTTTCAATCAGATCCTCTCATTCTTCTAAATTCCAGTGAGTAAAATCCCAGAGCTAACAATTGCTCTTCATACAGTCATCCTTTCATTCCCGGAACCATTCTCATGAAACTTCTCTAACCCTTTCCAATATCAGCATATCTTTTTTTTAAATAACGGGCCCAAAACTGCTCACATTACTCCAAGTGAGGCCTCACCAGTGCCTTATAAAGCCTCAGCATTACACCATTGCTTTGATATTCCAGATCTCTCGAAATGCTAACATTGCATTTGCCTTCCTCACCACTGACTCAACCTGCAAGTTAGGGAAACATGCACGAAAACTCCAAATCCATTTGCACCTCAGACCTTTTAATTTTTTTCCCATTTAGAAAACAGTCTATGCCTTTATTCTATTTCCCAAAGTGCAGGACCATTCACTTTCCAATAATGTATTCCATTTGCTGCTACTTTGCCCATTCTCCTAATCTGTCTCAGTCCTTCTGCAGCCTCCCTACTTCCTCAACACTACCTGCCCCTCCACCTATCTTTCATATCCTCTGCAAACTTGGCCACAAAACCATCAATTCCATCATCCAAATCATTAACATAAAATATTTTAAAAAGCAGCCCCTAACACCAATCCCTGTGGAACACCTTTAGCCATTGGCAGTCAATTAGAAAAACCTCCCTTTGTTCCCACACTTTGCCTTCTGAATTGCTCCCAGAAACTCCAGCCCTTGCTGCTCTGCTGTCATCCCTGCTAGTGTTCCCTTCCAGTTAATTTTGGCCAGCTTCTCTCTCATGTTTTGTAATTCCCTTAACTCCATTGTAATACTGTGTCACACCTCGCTATTAGATGTGGGTAAGGGTGCTTGACGTGGGTCACCAGTTGGAAAAAATCAGATGCTAAGCCGCAACAACATGTTAGTGCCAGGTGAAAAAAAAATTAGCAAAAGCTGCACAAAAGTTGTGAACAAAAAAAAGTATTTACAAATTGACAAGTGAAAACAAACTTGTTCAAAAAATTACAAATATATAGAGGTTTTTTCCATGACACAATTTGTCATTAACTTTCCAATATACTGTAACAATTCATCAACTGTCAAATCCAGCCTCCACATTTCTCAGCAAAGCCAAACTGAGGGTTTAAATCTGCCATGTAGGTTGTAGTGCGCCTGCTCCCACTAACCCAGGCATTATTTTAGGACACCCTAAACTGTCCCTCGGGTCTTTTAGGGCCATTCTGCTGTCTACAAACCGATGTTACAGTGTGAGTGAAAATAAATGAAACTGTCTGGAATGCCTGTGTCCAGAATCCTGATTTTTATGTGGTATAAACCAGTAGAGCACATTAAATGAAGGGATTGTTTTGATCAGCCAAGCTAGCGATTGTTTTACTGTTAAGGTGTGTAAATGGTGAACTCCCAGGAACCGCAGAACAGGAGGGCAAAGTGTGTGAGAAAACTAGACCTGGGAGAGTACGAGAAGGAGTAACTAACCAGACAAAGGGGTAATCTTTCCCAATCTACCTGCATATTGAAATCCCCCATGGATGCCCTAACACGGCTCTTTTGACATGCCTTTTCTGTATCCCATTATAATTTGTGTCCCACATCTTGGCTACTATTCAGAGGTCTATATATAACACCCATCAGGGCCTTTTCACCTTAGTTTCTTAACCCAACCCACAACAATTCTAGGCCTTCCAATCCTACTGTATGTCACCTCTTTCCAAGGATTTGATTTCATTTTTTACCAATAGTTCCACACCATTCCTCTGCCTACCTGCCTGTTCTATGGTACAATGTGTATCCTTGGATGTTAAGCTCCCAGCTATAATCTTCTTTCTGCCATGACTCAGTGAAGCCCACAACATCTTACCTGCCAATCTCTAACTGTGTGGCAAGATCATCTACTTTATTCCATGTAATTTATGCATTCAGATATAAAACCTCCAATCCTGCATTTATCATCAATGTTCCTTTGAATTTGTAATGACCAGTCTGCGCAAAAATCTTGTGCTGCTCAATTTTTTGCCTTCAGACAACAATGTGCGTGCACTGATTTTTTAATATGGAGGTATTCATATTAATAGCTAGCAAAGCACTGTCAATAAGAACTTTGATTTCCTCTGGGTTTGATCGTTTTCACTCTCGTTCATCTGCACTCTCACAAAATATACATAGCAGGCCTGTAGCGGGTAATGAAGGATTTTCCCACGGGAGGTTTTTGCACGCCGTCCATAAGTGATTTGCTTGCTGAATGATGCTCTAAAAAGTCCAAATAACAAACCACTTCTTCCCACTTTCAAATTCTCCAGCAACTTTTGCATCAGGACAATACTCACAGGTAACACCAGTACAGGTATCTGTATTGTACATAAACACTTTTTGTAGTGGCTGACTTCATGAGCTTTCAGTGTGGCAGTTTCTATTGTTGAGTTAAGCCATTCCACCTTAACTGAACTAGCAGCTCTTTTGCACTTCACACCCTTTGTTTCTTTGCAATTCGACACAGTGAAACAATAATTTCTTCAATAAAAACAGTATAAGTAAGTCATTTCTAAAATCTGCAGACAAATCACCACAAACTCCATTTTGTCAACACCATCCACATCAGAAACCAGAAAAGGAAATGTGATTGTGTATGAACGTGAAATACATTTAACATAATGAAATATACTTAACACGCCAACGAGATAGAGGGTGACAATGTTTTGTGTGTAGTTTAAATTCTTTTGTGCGCTAGTAGCAAAAGATTTTGCAAGGTGTAAAACATTATTTGTCACCCTTTTGATTTTGTCCCTCTTTACACTGCAATTCATCCCACTGACTGCAATTTTGCCTTATCATCTGCTTGTCCTTCCTGACAGTCTCACAACACACTGCCTCTGCTTGTAAACCAACAGCCCTATCACACAGGTTCCCATTCCCAGCCAAATTACTTTAAACCCTCCTGAACAGCTCTAACAAACCTGCCCGCAAGGATATTGGTCCCCTTTCAATCATCCCCTTTTCTATAGGTCAAACCTTTCCCAGAAGAGATCCCAATGCTTTAGAAATCTGAAACTCTGCCCCTTGCATCAGTTTCTCAGCCATACATTCATCTACCAAATTAGCCTGTTACCTTCACTGGCACGTAGCATAGGCAACAATCCAGAGATTGGTGCCCTCGTGGTCCTACTTTTCAGCTTCCAACCTAACTCCCTAAATTCTCCCTCTTGAGCACCTCCTCATTCTTTCTACCTGTATCAATAGTACCAATACGTACCAAGAATTCTGCTGCCCATCCTCCCCCACTGGAACCGATCCGAGACATCCCTGACCCTGGCACCTGGGAGACAACATACCATCCAGGTGACTCTATTATGTCCCACAGACTCTTGTGTCTACTCCTCTAACTACAGAATTCCCTATCACTCCTGCAGTCATCTTCTCCCCCTTTCCCTTCTGAGCCACAGCACCAGACTCAGTGCCAGAGAGCCGGTCACTGCGGCTCCACCCGGGTAAGCTGCCCCTCACAGCAATATCCAAAGCGGTTTACAGTCACAGGGGTACTCTGCACTGTCTTTGCATTTCCCTTCTCTCTCCCGACAGTCGCCCACTTACCTGCCTCCTGACATTCAAGGATGACTACTCCCCTTTAACTCCTGTCTGTCATCTCCTCAGTTTCCCATGTGTGCTGAAGGTCATGGAGCTGCAGCTCCAGTTCCTTGAACCTTTCCCTGAGGAGTTGCAGCTTGGTGCACCTGGTGTAGATGTGGTTATCAGGGAGGCTGGAGGTCTCCCAGAATTCCCACATCTCACACAAAGAACACAGCACAAATCCTGGAGCCATTCTCATTCTTCTAACGCTGTAGTAGTGGACAAAGAATGAAGAAGAAGAAGAAAAAGAACAAGGACAAAGTAACTTACCAGATTTGTAGCTTGGCTGTTCTCACTGAAGTGTGATGAGCCAAAGCCTTCCCACTCTAACACTGGTCCACTCACACAGTGGCCACTCCAACAACAGCTGCTGCGTTTGTCCCTGCCTTATTTTTATCTGTCATTGGTAATGAATCGTGACTACATCACCAAAAAATGTCAAAATCTTGCAAAAGCTCCTCTTTTAAATTTCCCGCTCCCAGACCCACACAAGACCTCACGTACCAATTCAACTGTGACTGCACCACCAAAATCCCATGAAAGCCCCCTGTTTAAATCTCTCACCCCAGGCATACATTATATGTTGTACATATATTAATTATATATTTACAATGGGAGCATGTTGTAAATGACAAAACTGAATATTCAAACAGCATTTGCTGAGACAAAGTAATTCACATGGATGATCTTAAAGCTTCTAAAGACAGAGAAGCAGACCACAATAACATAGTAGTTAGCGAGATGGTGCTACAGATTGGGGTGTTGGAGTTCAGAGCTCCATTCCAGTGCTGTCCGTAAGGAGTTTATACGTTCTCCCTGTGCCCGCATGGGTTTCCTCTAAGTGCTCTGGTTTCCTCCCACGATTCAAAGACACACTGGTTCATAGGTAAATTGATCATTGTAAATTGTCCTGTGATTAGGATGGTGTTAAATAGGCAAATGGCTGAATGGTGCAGCTCGTTGGGCTGGAAGGGCTTGTTCTGTGCTGTATCTCTAAATTAAAATATATTAGTGTTATGAATACACAAATATCCCAGTTGTTTATAGGGTAAATATGTCCATAGTTGATGTGTAAGTCCCCAGATTTCAGTCCAAATGATACAAAGTAACTTTGCTGAAGGTTGATAGGTTGATGTGGGCCAATTAACATAACCCCGTGATTTTATGTTTGGCTGGTGCAAATAAGAATGTCTTCTGGTCACATCCATTTGTAAACCATATCACTTGAGAGTCCTCCTGCCCCGGGCCATTAACTATTTTCCTGCAGACAGTACCATTTGTTTTCAAATCTGTTAAATTTTAGAACTGGTTACAACTTGTAATTTATATTTGGACAGTATATTTTTAGAAGATTGCTTCTTGTTTGTATATATGCCTGCTGTCCACGTAATTCCACAACAATGGACACTAGAATGTTGTTGACTGAAATAGACTAAACATTCAAGTCTGTGATTTTTCCAGCATCTTGTCCTCTGACTTTAATTACTGTGCTGTTAGCAGCGGTGCCTTCATCTGTCACTGCCCTAGGTGCTGGCAGAGCACTCCTAAGCCTCTCTTTGCCCCTTTAAAATAATTCCTTCCTATTTCCTTCTTATCTAAAGATGTCAAATTCTGATTCCTAACTGTCCTGCTTTTGAGGATAATTGGCTATTTGTTCTCAATCATGGGCATGGACTAAAATGATAACTTCATTTCTGATTCAGTCATTGAATTTTCATAGCAGGAGCATTTCCCATTAAATATTGTTGTACAATTCCTGATAAAAGAATAAAATTTAGATACAAGGCTGATCTTCGACATTCCACATAATGTTGTTTCCTTTGAGTGATTATTTTGAAATTAATGGTTTCTTTCCCATTATTATCATTATCTAGACATAATGCTGAATTTTCGGACCACATACGTCAGCAAGTCTGGGCAGGTTGTCTATGATCCTCGGTCAATTTGCGTTCATTATGCAACAACTTGGTTCTTCGTGGATCTTATAGCTGCACTTCCTTTTGACCTTCTCTACGCATTCAATATCAATGTGGTGAGTGTGTCATCTGAAGAAATAATTGAAATACACGAATCTACAGCCCAGTGTTTGGGTACATTAACTGTTAACTTTACCTAATACTCCTGTAGTTGCAGTCACTTTCCTCTGTTAACATTGTTGAAGGCCAAGTATATTAGCTCAGCATGAGCCAGACTGTGTAATTATACATACAAATTACTCTAAGTCTGGCACATTTTTAGATGCTTTATTGCTTTATTGTTCCTATTTCCTTGCACTTTCTGCAAAGACCCGTAGAGAACACAAAACCGATAGCCGGAAAAGGCCAGGTAGGCCAATGAGTCTGCATAATAACTGTGAGCATGCTGGCCCAGCTGCCGCATGTCCTCAGTCCTTGGAGCCAGGAGGAAGAAGCTGCCGGGTAGGTAGCGCCAGCAGAAGCTGAGCTCACTGTGGGACTGGTCTGGTTTGCCTGTATTTTAAGATGTCTGTGGAGGAATACTGCTGACTGGCACATTCCAGGCTGAGGATGCACTGAAGCTCGACACAGCCACTGCAAGGGCTGAGTGAGGAAGGACCACAGTGTAGGGTTTTTCAGCTACTGGAGAGGGAGGGCCAGGTTGGGGGAGGAAGGCCCTCAGCTATTACCACCCCAGAGTGCCACATGAGAGGCAGCAATGTTATTGATGTGTACAAATGCAATAGAGCAGTACAGAAAACATTGACTGCTGTTGTAAGGAATGAAAAGGAATTGAATGGTTTATTCTTGTAAATTCAATATTAATGTGGTGAGTGTGTCATCTGAAAAAATAATTGAAAATACACAAACCTGCAGCCCAGAGTTTGGGTACATTAACTGTTAACTCAACCTCATGTTCCTGTAGTTCATAATAGTTAAAATCATGGGACCTCATTTTAGCTGGGAGTGCAGAGACTGTGATACTGGTGTCCCACCAGCTCCACTGTTATTTGGATGCCATGCATATCATTTACAGCAGATAGTGAATGTAAAGCCTGACTGTGAAAAGAAGGTACCATAATCACAGCTGACAGTCACAAGCTTCCCATGAATCTCAGATCACACAGATAGTTGATCAGTTGAAAAGAAACTAGATCTAATGGGAATTTTAATGTCTGGGTTTTAGATTTTAAACATGTTGGCTTTGAAATTCTTTTTTTTAAACTTTTTTTATTGCATTTTTAAATGATTACAAAGTATGAAAAAACAATGTATATAACCCATACCCCCTCCCCTTAACCCCTCCCCCCTAACTGCCCTATAGAAAAAAAAGAAAGAAAGAAAGAAAGAAAGCCTGGCTTTGAAATTCTGAAGTGTTGTTGCACTGTGAACCATGACCATTATTGTGCGGGGACTGCCACATCCAAGGCACAAGTCATTGACGTTGTTGATCTCCTATTGCAGACTTGCCTTCACCCTCCTCACAAGGAAGGGTGTGGAAAATGTGAGGCCAGTGCTGTTTCCAGGACCTTAAGGGAGGAGAAAGAGCCAGGTATTAGAAGGCCATTCAGGACCAGCGTTGCTCTGATGCTTGGAGCTGGGGGGAATCAGAATTAGATTTATTACCATTGACTTGTATGTCATGTAATTTGCTGTTTTGCAGCAGGAGTACAGTACAACGGCACAAAATTATTAAATTACAAAATAAATAACTAGTGCAAAAAGCAGCAAGAATAGTGGTGATGGGTTCATTGACTGTTCTGAAATCTGATGGCAGAGGGAACTGTCCTGAATCATTGAGTGTGAGACTTCAGGCTCCCGTACCCTCTCTCCTATTGTCATTACGAGTAAAGGGCATGTTTAGGGTGGTGAGGGCCCTTAGTGCCGGATGCCTCCTCTAATATTTTGTAACTCCAAAACATTGAAACTAATTGAAAGCAAAACAAGGAGCTATGATGTAGTGTAACTCGTATAAGTTTAGTTTTTACTTTCAATGAGGTGTGCACTTATCACATGGTAACAACATGAAATATGCAATTCATCTATTTTGCATAGAACCCATAATGAATTATTTAAATGAACAAGAATGCTTAATCAAACAAAATATTTACAATATTGCTCAAATATTACTGAATTAAATACACCACACTCCTCCCTGCTCAGCTCTAAACTCCTTCTTGAAGCACCATTTCTCAAAAATGTCCTCGATTTTGGAGAGAGCTGTGACCATGGTAGAGCACACTGAGTCTGCAAATCTGCAGCCTCTGGCAATCTTGTGCATTGAAATCTCCTTCCCAGGCTGGGACGCAACCAGTCAAAATGTCCTGCACCATACATGATAGAGTATGGTGTATCTGTAAGAGTCTTTGGATATTGGAGATCAGGAGTTGAGGGAGGAGAGTATGAAGGGTGGTGAGATCCAGCTTGAGGAACAAGTTGTCAGAAGTCTGACGTGTGGACGGCGCTTAAAGACCACCTGCATAGGTACAGGACAGGTAGGTTCCAGTCAGGAGGAAGGACAGGGATGGCAAGGTAAGAGAACCTTGGATGTCGAGAGAGGTGAGGAATTTAGTCAAAAAGAAAAAAAGAAAACTATGTAAAGCTTAGGAAGCTAGAAGCAAACAGAGCCCTTAAGGGATTATAAAGAATCTGGAATATAATTCAAGATGGGAATTAGGAGAACCAGGAGGGGCATGAGAGGTCCTAGGCAAGTGGGATTAAAGAGAATCCCAAGGCATTCAATACATACATCAAGAGTAAGAGAATAACTAGGAGAGGGTAGAACCACTGAAGGACAAAGGGAGAGACATTCGCTTGGATGTAGAGGATGTGGATGAGGTCCTTAATGAGTATCTTACATCAGTATTTACCAAGGAGAAGGACATGGAGGACATGCAAGCATATTGATTTGCTAGAGCTATTCAGGGAAAAGGAAGAGGTAGTGTTGGGTCTTTTAAAGAACACTAAGATGGATAAGTCCCCGGGGGCTGATGGAATTATAGCCCAGGTATTGAGAGAGATGAGAGAAGATATTGCTGAGGCCAGGCAAGGACCTAGTGGGCAGGCAAGAAGCTAATGTTGTTCCATTATTCAAGAAGGGAATGAGGGATAATCCTGGAAACTATAGACCAGCAAGTGTCACATCAGTGGTATGGAAGTTACTGGAGAGAATTCTTAGGGATAGGATTTTTGGGCATTTGGAAAACCATGGCCTACCTGGGTAGAGCCAGTATGGCTTTGTGTGAGGCAAGTCATACCTTAATAACTTGATTGAGTTTTTGATGAGGTTATGATTAAGATGTATAGTATTCGTGGTGAATTGGCCATTTGGATTCAGAACTGGCTTGCTCATAGAAGACAGAGGGTGGTCCGTGAAGGGACTTATTCTGGCTGGAGGTCTGAATTACTGGTGCTCTGCAGGGATCTGTACTAGGACTTTTGCCGTTTGTGGTGTAAATAAATAACATGGATGAAAATGTAGATGGGTGGGCGAGTAAGTTTGCAGATGATATGAAGATTGGTGCAGTGGTGAACAGCATAGAAACCTGGCAAAGAATCAGATGCAGATATAAGCAGAGAAATGGCAGGTGGAGTTTAACCTGGACAAATGTGAAATGTTGTACCTTGGTATATCAAGTGCAAAGAGACAGTGCACTGTTAAGGGCAAGATCTTAACAGTGTTGATGAGCAAACGGGTCTTGGGGTTCAAGTTCATAGCTCCCTGAAGATGGTTATACAGGTTGATAGGGTGGTTAAGAAGGCATATGGCATGTTTGTCTTTATTAGCCAAGGCCTTGACTTCGGAAGTCAGGAAGTTATGTTGCAGCTTTCTAGAACTCCAGTGCGGATGCATCTAGAGTATTACGTGCAGTTCTAGTCGCTCTGTTATAGGAACAATGTCAAGGCTTTGCAGCGGGTGCAAAAGAGGCTTACCAGAGTGCTGCCTGGGTTAGAGGGCATTGAATATAATGGGAGCTTGGACAAATCTGATCTTCAAATAAATCCTAAAACTAGATAAAGACAACCCAATTAAATAAATAACACAAAACATTATACTTGTTCATTTATTTTTTGAGAAAAATGATCCAGTATTACTTATATTTGTTAGTAAAAGTATGTTAAACCTCTGGAATAATGCCTTCGACAAAAGCTATTTGGAGTCAGGTGTTCCAATCAATGAGATGAGATTGGGGGTGTGTGTTGGAGAAGTGCCCAGTCCTATAAAAAAGACACACAGAGTCAGGTTACTGACAGAGCCTGCTCTTCTCAATAAAGATCTGTTTGTGTGCACCATGCCACAATCAAAACAACTTTCAGAGGACTTTAGAAAAATAATTGTGGAGATGCATGAAGCTGGAAAAGGCTACAAAAACATTCCTAAAGACCTGAGTGTTTATCAGTCCATAGTGAGAGAAATTGTCTCCAAATGGAAGAAACTCAGTACTGTTGCTACTCTCCGTTGGAATAGGCATCCAGCAAAGAGTGCAAGACCAAGAGCACAACTTGCAATGCTGAAGGAGGTGAAAAAGAACCCAAGGGTAACAGCAAAAGAACTGCAGAAATCTCTAGAACTTGCTAAAGTCTCCGTTCAAGTGTCCACTATAAGAAAAACACTGAACACAAATGATGTTCATGGAAGGACACTAAGGTGGAAACCACTGCTCTCCAGAAAAAACATTGTTGCACATCCCAAGCTTGCAAAAGTCCACCTGGATGTTCTACAATGCTTCTGGGGCAATGTTCTGTGGACAGATGAGACAAAAGTTGAACTTTTCTAATAGAAGAGGACATTGCTATGTTTGGAGGGAAAAGGGCACTGCATACCAACACCAAAACCTCATCCCAACTGTGAAGCATGGTGGAAGGAGCATCATGGTTTGGGGCTGCTTTACTGCCTCAGGGCCTGGACAGCTTGCAGTCATTGATGGAACAAAGAATTCAAAATTGTATCAAGATATTTAAAGGAGAATTTCAGGGTAGCAGTCCATCACCTGAAGCTTAATAGAAGTTGGATAATGTAACAAGACAATGATCCGAAACACAAGAGTAAATCAACAACAGGATGATTTAAGAAGAAGAAAATTTGTGTTTTGGAATGGCCAAGTCAAAGACCTGACCTTAATCCTATAGAAATGCTGTGGAAGGATCTGAAGCAAGCAGTTCAGGCAAGAAAGCCCACCAACATCCCAGAGTTGAAGCAGTTTTGTAAGGAGGAATGGCCTAAAATTCCTCCAAGCCAACGTACAGGACAGTTACTGCAAACCTTTGGTTGAAGTTATTGTTGTACAAGGGGGTCATACAAGTTACTGAAAACAAAGGTTCAAATGCTTTTTCCAACAAATTCTTGTAATATTGGATCATTTTTCTCAATAAATAAATGAACAAGTATAATTTTTTTGTGTTATTTAGTTAATCGGGCTCTCTTTAGGACCTATGTGAAGATCTGATCACATTTTAGGTTATATTTATGCAGACATAGAGAAAATTCTACAGGGTTTGCAAATTTTCTAGCACCACTGTAACTGAGTTACTGCATATCAAAATCAAATCCGGGGAGCTCCTGATTTATCTTTCTTAATGATAATTCAGGGGTCCAAGGTGATTTTATATGGGGATTTAGATCCAGTGAGGAAAACCTGGCTGATGCTTTAGTGGATTTTTTTTCCCTCGCTAATCATTTGGCAATTTGACTACCAATTACATGGGCAAACTGGCAAACAAGACTGTTGGAGATTTAAGTATACACTTCTAGTGGTTTGATTACCTGCGATCAAATTTATCCTTGGGCTACAGTTCACAGTTGAGTAGTTCCAAATATTTTATGGTATTAGAACGTTCTGCTTTTTTTGTGCCTCAAGTATACTTAGCACTTAATACTGTTTGCTTCTGACACTGTTTTGAAATCTGCTTAGGCAGGGCCTGAGGTTCATGGTTCATTTGTTCCCATTCCATTTCCATGCAAATGATTGATGAGGCCTAGTGCTGAAGGCCCCATCAGTGGCAGAATTGAGTAATGCTATGCCTTGACTGTACCTGCTCACCTGGCAAGACAGAGTAGCCACTTCCTGATAAAAAAAACTGCAATTGTTGCGAGCATTAGCCTGATATAGCAGTCGTGCTCTCAGTCCAAAAATAGTTAACTATGCGTTATTGATAGTCATATAAATCTGCTCCAGCTAAATCAGTCAGAGTCAACTCCACTGCTCAACAATTTGGTATCACAATTGTTTCTATTTTAATTTGTTAGGCTGTGAGCTTCTGATTAAACCAGTTATTTTTCACATTGAGATAACTATACAATAACAGAATATTTCTTTTAATTCCTCACATTTTATACATATTTAGTTCCAGGGCTAAATGATATCTGACATTTTAATCTTATCAAATTGCCGATGTATTTCTGGATTATGTAATTATGTTTCAGACTGAACTAAGTATTTCAGAGCCACAACAACCCATGACAAGATTATGATATTATTTGCAGACAATAAAATTTAAAATATGAGTTACATCATTAAGATAAAAATATAGAAAGAAGGGCTGCTGTTTTAAATAGAAAATTTTAAGACATGGTTTTAGAAATCTATGTTTTCAGTAGTGTGACACCAGGCTAAAGAATCAGGCTGAACTTGGATCCAAATACAATTTTAACAGAGTCCTCCTTGATTTTAAAATCATTCTGTTTCTGCTTGCTGAATTTGAACAATTATCTGTATATATGTAATGAAGTTTGTAAAGTACAAGCCAGTGGGCATAAGTTTAAGATGAGAATGGAAAGATTTAAAGACCATCTGAGGCGCAGCCATTACACACAAAGAGTGGTACCAGTGGAAGTGGCAGGTGGGTAAAATTGCTGTGTTTATCCAAGTAGGTACATGGATAGGAAAAGTTAGGGGGATACAGGTCGAAAGCAGTGAAATGGAACTTGGTGAGGCTGGAAAAGTCGGGCCAAAGGCCTGCTTCCATGCCGTGTTTCTGAGCCTCAGATCCACAAGAGATGTCAGGTAATCACATTCAGGTCAGTCCATTATCAGCATTGTAGGGCAATGTAATTGGTGGAAATGTCCAGAATTCACAACCACTGACATTGAGTCAGGGTTCACTTTAAGAGGAAGATCTGACATGATGAGGTAATTACATAAAGACCTTTTAGCCTGCTTTGTGTTCAGTTTTGGGTGTTTAGTAAATGAGTTGCTCTGGCTTCCTAAACCATAAAATGCTTCCGTTTTTGTATTTGTGAAAACCTGTGGCATTACTACTCTTTCACTTCTGTTTCTAGCGATGTCTTCTTACTTGAAATCAAAATCAGGTTTGTTGTCGTATGTACAGATATGCTCATGTGCAATGAAAAAACACATGCAGTAGTAACACAGTAGCATACTAGCACCAAATAAGCAGCATTCATGAGAAAAACATAAGACAACAGATTTTAAAAACCTACCGATTCCTACAGTTACCTTAGCTATACCTCTCCGCACTCTATCTCCTGTAAAAATACTGTTTCTTTTTCTAATTTCCTTAGTCTCGACCACACCTATTCCCAGGAGGCAACTTTCCTTTCCAGGACACCAGAGATGTCCTCCTCCTTCAAAGAACAGGATTTCATGTTGATGTTGCCCCCACCCACATCTTCTCTATTTCCCGAACATCTGCACTCACCCCATCTTCACAGTGCCTTTACAGTGAGTGTTCCTCTTGTCCTTCCATACCACCCGTGAGCCTCCACATCTAACACATCATTGTCCACCATCTCCAAAGGGATCCTACCACCAAATCTAACTTTACCTCTTCCCCTTTTCACAGCAATCTTCCCTCTGTGATTCCATTGTACATTTGTCCCTTCTCAGTAATCTCCCTCCCGGCAATTATCCCTGAAAGCAGCCCAGTAGCTACACGTCCCCATACACCTTCCTCCTCACCTTCATTCAGGGACCCAAACAACCCTCCCAGGTGAGGCCTACAAATCTATAGAGTCCAGTGTTCCCAATGAGGCCTCTTCTACACTGGTGAGATCCATCGTGAATTGAGGCACGGCTTCATCAAGCACCTCTGCTCCATCTGTCCAAAGCAGAACTTCCCGGAGACAAACATTTTAGCTCTGATTCTCATTCCTGTTCTGACATGTCAGTCCGTGGCTTCCACGTGCCATGATGAAGCCACCCTCAGAGTGAAGGAACTACACCTGATATTCCATCTGGGTAACCTCGAAGCTGATGGCACGAAGTTCAATTTCCCCTTCTGTTAGAAAAAATTCCCTCCTCCCCCTTCTTTTATTTCCTACTCTAGCTTCTTACTTCCTCTCACCTGCCTATCACCTCCTCGTATCCCTGCCCCCCTCTCCCCTCATATCAGATACTTTCCTCTCCAACCCTTTACCTGGCTTCACCTATCACTATCCAGCTATCCTCCTTCCCTTCCCACTCTTTTATTCTGGCAACTTCCCCCTTTCCTCTCCAGTCCTGGAGAAGGGGCTTGGCCCAAAATGTCAACTGTTTATTCATTTCCATAGATGCTGCCTGACCTGCCGAGTTCCTTCAGCATTTTATGTGGGTAACAGTCTGCAATGCCTTTTGCCCAGTGCCAGCTCCCTAGGCCTGAGTCGACGTAGTAATAGTAGAAGCAACATTCTGCAGTGATAGCTATCTTTTGAAAGAAAGCATATTGATCCATGAAAAAATACTGAAGGCTTTACACATAACATTTGAAATCCACCGCTAGGTTCTTGTTCCAGTTCCAATGGCATAATGAGCACACTGACAGCCGAGAATTGATATTCCAGTCGCATTACCTGTTGCAGTGGTACATGTAAGATCTCATCCTGCACATCAACGCCCTTTTTTATTCACCTTTTGAGATCTATTTGTCATTTCTAGAGTGAACAGTTATTGGCCTTGAATGGAGTAACTTGCTAGGCTATCTTAGAGAACTAATATGACTAAAGACACAAGAAACTGCAGATACTAGAGCAAAGAAAAAAAAACTGGTGAAAGAACTCAACAGGCCAAGCATCATCTGCAGAGGCAAAGGGCTTGCTGATGCCCAGACCCCGCATCAGCATGGAGAATGTCGAGAGAAGATAACCAGTATGTAGTGCAGAGAGGGCAGAATGAGACAGAGGTTTGTAGCTGACAAGTGGAAACTGAAGAAAGACAGAGAGGGAGAAGGAGAGGGATGGGGCCAGGTGGTAGGAGTGGTGTTTTGAGTAAAAGTAGAGCCAGAGGGATGTCTTTGATAGGTGGGATGAGGTAAGGGGGGGATGATGGATGATGGATGAAGTATCAATGAATCTCTGCCTCAGCTGGATGGTGATAAGGGAGCAGGATGAGGGGCAAGTGTTGCACGTCCTGTAGCTGTAGGGGAAAATGTCAGGGGACAGGATGGCATGGGTGAAGGGGAATGAGCAGGCCAAGAAGTTACAGAGAGAGTGGTCCCTGTGGATAGCAAGAAGGAGGGGAGGTGAAGATGTAATTGGCACAGTGACCCCTTTGCATGTGTGGAACCACGTTTGTGGGTCTTCAATGATACCTAGGCCAGGATGGTAATTCAAGGGCAGTGGTAAAGCAGGTAGGCCTGCAACCTTCATGGAAGGAACTGTCTCATCCTTTCCTGGCTGAACCTGATGTAACTCCTGGCCCACAACAATAAATACTGGCCTTGCAGGACACGTCCACAATGTGTGGTCAAATTTTAAGATCATACAAATGGTTGTTTATTATAAGGAACTCTATCTTGCACTGAAGGACACTTGCAAGCCTAATTGTGATTTACTCCCACAGTATTTTGGGGTTCACCTGCTAAAAACCGTGCGCTTGCTGCGTCTGCTACGGCTGCTTCAGAAGCTGGACCGCTACTCCCAGTACAGCGCCGTGGTGCTCACCCTGCTCATGTCCATGTTTGCTCTGATCGCACACTGGATGGCCTGCATCTGGTACTTCATCGGGCAGAAGGAAATCGAAGTCAATGATCTGTCTACCTGGGAAATTGGTAAGTGACAACCCGTGCACAGCTTGGCAGTGATTGCCACGTGTCCAACATGCAGTATTCTGCTACGTGGATTTACTGAGGTGAAAGGCTGGGATGACTTACATGTGATTATCACCCTGAAGGCCTTGATTTTCTTCTGTTACTTTGAATTTTATGTTACGTTTGCTTTTGTGGTTATTTAATTCAATAACAGCAGAAGGCAGCTTATTAAATTTCCACTCCATAAAAACTATACAATGATTTACTAACACACCATATGGTATTGTTTTGAACAGTTATGGGCATCACAAACAATATCCTTTCCAAAATGTCACTTGGCAGTATAGTCCGGAAGAAATTAGTTCATGACCATTAGTTTAATTGAGATAGAGATATTAGTTTAATGAAAATACTGTAAAAAACTTAGTATATGATCCAGTACCTTCCTATAAAGTTCCAGCTGTGACAATTTATCAGAAATTCTTCCTTGTATTTTCTCCTCTAATTTAAAAAAAAAACATGTATTTGTTTTTCTCTAAACTTTAAGAAACATTTTAAGAAGCATATTTTGAGGTTTGGTCTGCAATATTTTTTTAAATTGTACAATCCTTTAATTTAGTTATGCACTCCATTAGAAACTACTGTCATGTGGTATTATGATAATGAGCATCCTCTCGGCCTGCATTTCCTAAGGTCATCTTTGATATTAACTGTTAAATAATTACGTCATGTTTAATATTTCTTGAGAGTTTGTAGTCTACTGATGAAAAACAAGTCAAGGTGTTTCAAAATGGGAGTGATCTCTAGAGTCAGCCAAAGAAATTTAAAAGTATTATTGATTAGGAAAGAAAAATCTGCATAGTGACCTTTTCATTGTAGGAAATACATAATTCTTATGATATATTTAAATATTGTTGGTGTTCATTTGTGATTAAATATAAATATTCCTGAAATTCAGACTGCAGTTTATTCGGGCAAAATTTTTTGTCAGCGTCTCAGAAGAGAACTGTCAAAAAGGAGCTCTTTTCAGGTCACGAAGATCCTGAGGTTTATATCTGTGGATAACTGTGCACGGTTCAAGAATGGCTGGAGGTCAGTTGCTGACGCAGACCTCAGTCTGGTTGAGCTGAAGGTCTCGCTGTATTCAGTATCTAGTTTAGTCTTGACTGGCATAGCCAGCTCCCCCTCATTCATCTGAATGAAATAACTAAACTAGGATGGAAACAGTAAGTGAGGACAAATGGTTTTATTTTTTTCTTTCCTTTTTTATTTCCTATGGTTTTAAAATAATACACTTCAAATTATTAAAATCTGAGTCAATTGTTTTACTCATCTCTAATCAGCATTGACAGAAACGGTTGAAAAGGCCTTTGTTACCAGTGACTAGGAGAAGCCGAAGGTGATCTGGAGCTGGGGCCTCCAGATCTGCTGTCTGAGGCCTGGTGGCCACTTGCACGCTGCTCTGCTCTGCAGAACAGATGGAGCAGCCAGGCACCTAGCTCAGTTGACCCAAGGGATCATAAAAAGTTACGTGGCTGCAGGAATATCATATGGCAACAAATAAAAGGGACAAACTGTGTCAAGTGTGAAGCTCTCTATAATTATTGCAATGTTACTCTAAACCAGTGGCAAATGTTAGTTAAAATTGACTTGTTGTTTCTGCTCATGCTGGCACCATTTCATTTCCAGGGCCTTGAAAAATAGTCCAGCCATGAAACAATAGGTTCCTTGAAACAAAAAGTGTATTTATTTAGAATCCATTATTGCTGTCCCTTTTCATCAGGCAGAAAGTACAAAAGCTTCAAACGTGTATCACCAGGCTCAAGACAGCTTCTATCCCTCTGCTACAGGACACTTGAACAGACCTCTTGTACAAACCCTAAGCAAAGACAGGGGAGGAGGCAGTTTCTGTCACAACCAACAGAACCGGTCAAGAAAGGCTGTAGGTTACAGGCATACCGTCAACACATGGAGCGAGAGCTGCTCGTCTCCACCGATGGTCCACATTTACTATGTCAGCCGGGGTGCACCCCTGAGCTCAATGGATCTCACAGCTTTGCATGGCTGGACATTCATCCGAAGCTACGAAATATTAGCTTCATGGACAGCCTCTGCACACCACCTCTGTCGTTCATTCCTGACTGTGATATGCAGGGGTGAGATCACCATTCCGTTGCTGTGGGAGTGCCAGATTCTCAACACAGCGATGCATAGCCTGAGTGGATTTCTCTTTTAAAGTACAAAGGGTTATGTATCTGCGAGTCTTCGGTCACTAATGTGACTGCAACTAAGTCACTGAAGAAACTGGAGAAGTTGTAGATATGAAAGTCTTTATTCATCACGACAAACAAACATTCTCCTGGAGACACTCATGGTGGAGTCCCACAAACTCAAAAGTCCATCATATTCTTATCCCCTGAAAATCAATGTGATTAAATACAGTTTCAATAGTTAGAATCACATCATTTACTCAATACTTTGGTTTGACAATGCTTCCTTTAAATTGCATATCTACAGTGGGAGACACCTCTGAATGTTCAAATACCTTTGCTGTGGCAAACTAGTTGCATACTTCCCTAAACTTACACAATGTTCACAATGTTACATTGAGGCAAATTCCTTCATCAACCCATTGTTGCTGCAGGGCAATTAACACAACCCCATTGTTTTAACATTTGGCTGATGCATAAGCAAAAGTGATTCATGGTCACCATTTTGCAAAGAGGTGCTTTTAACTTCAATTTACTGCTTCAATTTGCAATCTATATTAATAACTGAAGACTAGTTCTTGCCTGAATTATTATCTGCTTTATTCACATAATTCCAGAACATTCACTAATATACCTTCCTCTTGGCCCTTGGACATAAATCTGTCCCAGGAAGGCTAAACTTTAAGAAGGACCTAATTGAGTAGGGTAGTGTAAGTGCCCTTAACTTTGGATCCCCTCTCCAGTTACTAGGCTATCTTATCTCTGTGCGGACCTGCATCTACACGATCATTCCTAACTGGCTATCTACAAAACTAAGCAAAGATGGCAATAAAACTTTACAGAAATTTGGTCACATCCTCTTCTTGGACATTTTGGTCTTCTCGATTTCAACAGTCTTTAAAATGCCGCTTTTTCATCCGTGTGCTTGTACCTCATTCCTTGAAGTTGAATCACGTGCTTATCATCATCCCTTTATTCTCCAAAAGCTAAAATTCAGCAGTGACTATCTGTAATTAGTTTACATGCAGGGGTCCCAGCAAGAGAACTTTGTTTCAGCATCACGGGCAAATGTTCAAATTCCATGCCATGGCAGAAGATTATCAGAATAATCGAACAAGTCCCTCCTTTGCTTTGATCAACCTACAAGAGGGTTTGGGGTGGTCTCTATTCGAATAGCTGTGAGGAACACACCCTCTTGGCACCCCCTCTTAGACTGCCCTTTTGATCACTGGCCCACCGACTGAAAGAGCCCACAGCTCATTTGTGTTCACTCCCCGCATTCAAGCTGGAGTGGCTGCCTTAACATGCTGAGTGCAATTTCTCCTCTGTTTTTCCGTTCACCTTTCCAGCAAGGTTGATGTCTCTGCCATAACTCAGATCCCTTCCCATTTATTCTCCCAATATCTTTCTATTCTGATCTAATAACTAATCATCTACCTCCCACAATCAGCCTTCATTACGAAGTTACCATTATTCTTTAATGCTTTATTCATGGCTTGTTGACACGCTCTCTCTGTGTCTTCTGCATTAGTGTTCCTGTTCCTTTTCATTCACAATCGGGAAGTTATCTTTGAAGTTATCTATTAAGATTTTGGACTATTCCAATAATATCAGATCTTGGAGGCTTAATGCCACTTTGCTTCAAGACCCAGAATTTATTACCTACATAAAACAGCAAATTGACTTGTTTTTCTCAACAAACTATACTGAAGAAATCGACAGAGGAATACTTTGGGACTCTTTTAAGGCTTTTATCCGTGGACAAATTATCTCATATTCTGTTGGTAAAAGAAAACAAAGATATTTAGATATTGCTTTATTAGTGGATAAAATCAAGGAAATTGATAAGATTTATTCCGTGACTCCTACCAAAGAACTTTATAAGAAGAGAGTTGAGCTTCAAATGGAACATAGTTTACTATTATCTTCTTCAATTGAAAATCAATTAATTAGGACCAGGGCTCAATTCTATATTCACAGTGATCGAACTGGCAAACTGTTAGCTAATCAATTAAAAGCTATTTCGACTAAGTGACAAATTATTAAAATTCGCAAACAAGATGGTAATTTAACTACTGATCATAAAGAAATTAATAATACTTTTCAAGATTTTTATAAATCTTTATATCAATCGGGACAACTCTTATAGAACAAAAACTAATCGAGAAAATAGCTAGAATTTGCTTCATTTATTTGGGACAGAAGACTGTTGCCAAAGCTTTCAACTTGCATCACTCACGGGCACTTGTTTGGCTGTTAGCTACTACACCCTGCTTAGAATGAACAGTTTTTAAATGGCATCAGTTGCATGTGTTTGTGCTCAAGAAGCAGTGATTTTTGTCACAGATAGTTGGTAAGAAATTAGCAGTAAGACGATACAGAACTGTTTTCCTCACTGTGGTTCCAAGTATTCAGGCTTAGAGATGCCAGAAACGACCGAGAATGAACTTAAACAATTTCACTACTTAAACAAGGAATTGAAGGTATCAACAATCATCTTGAATGTGACAATGAAAATGAAGACTCGGTAATCATTGTATGAAAAGCATTGTATGAAGACACTCCATTATCTGCTCTAGGTGTCTACACAGATTTTGTTAATTTACAATCAAAAGAACACGGCAGTGTACATTGGAAGAATTGTTCTGTCAATAACTATTAGGAACTACAGTTTTATAGCGCTGTTGAAGTATTGTTGGTGTCCTGATTTGTTCTGTATTTCATTTAAATAAGCAATTTGTTACTCAGTTAAACAGTATATGATTTAAACTATTTCCATGAATATTTGGCTAATTGGGGCATTCACTTATTTGGGCCAAAATGTATTGATGCCAATGAGTCCTAAATAATTGGAATCCATAGTATATATATTTTAACCCAATAGAACATCTTTGTTAAGAAAAGCAATATTTCAGATCACTCCCCAAGAGTTCCAATCTCCCTACAACAACATAAATTTTAAATTCCCAATTTGAGTATATACAAATCACCAATTTCACAAAATGCCAATTTCTTGCTAGATGTGGCAATCCCATATCTGTATAGAGATACTCAACTTTCCATCAACTTAACCTGGATACCACATGGCCAGTGTGGAATCCAGGTCTCTCCAATATCAATTGCAATGCAAAGAAATAAATAGACATAAACTTAAAACATATATAAGACAAAACAAAAATCCATCTTTATACCTCTCTTCCTTCTGAAGATTCATAAATAAATGAATAATACTTGGAACAAACATTAAACACACAATTAAGACATAATCCAAAAAAACAAAGAAAATGAAAATTAGCGTTGATGTAGCCCCCATACACACATATTCTCACAATTTCTTAGAGACATCTTAAGAATGCATCCTGCAAATTCATTTCACGTCAAGGAGCAGAATCTTCCTCTAGGATTAATTCCAACAACTTTCCTCCAATATAGATTTAACAATCACATGACAGACTTTGCCTACTCACTCATTTGTACGTATTTTTCCTTTCATTCTCTCAAGTATATTCACATGACCACACCTCACACAACATTTTTGTAACTGAAACCATTCATACTTTAGTTACTTTCTCTCTAAATTTAAACATTCAGCAAAACATCTTGGAACACACATTCACAACCATCTTCCAGAATCTTATACCTTAAGGCTTTGAAACAAAGAGTGCTGGAATTACTGGCAATGGAGGAGCAAGCACATCAACCAGAATTCCAACATCTTCTGAGCTTTCTCAAATTCAAACCTCTGATCTACAGAATTCTTGTTATATGGCCTGTTTGTCAGGAGTACCACGGTAGCATAGTGGCAGCGCGACACTGTTCCAGCTCAGGGCTGTCCAGAGTTTGGAGTTCAATCCTCACATCATTCTGTAAGGAGGCTGTCTACGTCCTCCCCATGGAATGCATGGGTTTTCTCCAGGTCCTCCAGTTTCCTTCCACAGTCTAAAGATATACCTGGTAGGTTAATTGGTCATTGTAAATGTCCCATGATCAGATTAGGATTACTCTGGTTTGTAGGGGAATGCTGGGGCAGTCTGGGCCAAAGGGCCAAGAAGGCCCACTCTGTGCTGTATCCTTAAATAAAATGAATTGTGCCCTGCTTCAGAGCAATTCATCCTTCTCGGATCATCCTTTAGACTAGATCTTTGACAAGTCAAACTTAAGTCTGAGGTATGTGTGTGTGTGTGTGTGTGTGTGTGTGTGGTTTTAATGCCTCTATTCTAATCAGATCTATTCTGACTGGTTCACAGCCTTGCTTGTGTTCAGTCTAAACCACTTAGAATGCTTGATATTATCTAGATAGACCATCCTGGTTCCAGTCCCTGCTGATGAAGGCTGCTGTGGCCATATTGTCCACTTTGAATCTTATGTGCTTGCTGACCCTGAGTTATTCACGTAAACTGTCCTTTCCTTGAATCTATGATAGCACCTGCCTTACTCAGTACATCTAATTCCTGAACTGTGCCCTCATTGTTCAGCCACACCCAGAAATCGTTGGAAAGCCTACTCCCTCTACCTCAAGTACCTGAGGCTGACTTTCTTTGTGCCTTCATTATTTCCCCCCTACCCCTGTGAGATAAGTAGCCTCTGCAGTCGTGGGCAAGGGTAGGCCAGTTGTAGATGGCCTACAACTGTCTACAGTAACATATCGCATTACTCGCCCCTTTTAAAGCTCATGTATACAACTGTGGGTGACCAATATTTCAATGGAGGCTGCTGATAGCTGTTTATCTGACTTGGATGCTGTCTCTACCAGCTCTGTAATCTGGTTAGTGTTCAATGTGTGTAGGGAAGATTCTGCAGTGGTTTCTGCCTTTGTTGGTGGGGGGCTGTCACACCTTCTTTCCTTCTTGAGGCATGTTCTGAGAGGTGACAGCTGTAACAAGCCATCATCTTTACCCTTCCATGTCTGTTCAGGCAGTCCTTCGCTCAGTGCCCAGATGCTGGCAAACGAAACAACTCCTCTGTATCCTTGCAGTAGCTATATACACCAAAGCCACCTCACGACCCCTCTTCCCCTTCTTTCGGTCTATTTCCCCAGCCCATGAAACTATCATGGAGTTAGTGAATGCTACCATTATCCCCAACTCAAAAACATCCTGGTGGGTTGAGCTCAGCCCTCAGTCTGCCCAGATCCCTAACGGTTTCATTCTTGTAGTGCTCTAATTTCTCTTATTTGTTTCCCACCTATATGTGCCTCTCTCTGTTCCTGCAATCTGCCAAGCTCTGCTTATACACTGTTTGCTGTTCTCTATATTCATCCCTTTCCTTCTGAAGCCCTGCTATCTGTACACTGTGTGATTCCAGACACTTTGTTTTTTCTCACAAATACACCTGTTGTAGAACGACTGCTGCTTTATCTCCCTTCCTCTTTGGTTGGCTTTTCCACCACCGCCAATGTCCCTCCAGACTCTCGGTCTCAACCCGCCCGGCTTTGTCCGTTCCCAGTTTAATCTTCTGAAGTTTATGGAGTATACTGTATGCTCATTCAGTTCTCCTCTTTTCACAATTAAGCACACGATTTTGCTGTTGCCACTTCACGTAGAACATTAAGTAGTCCTGCAAGCATCCCTCTTGGGCTTTGATTCTAACAAAAGCACAGTCAAGCACACACTTGCAAACAATGCACTGCTATATGGTCTCCCTAAACAAGAACACACGTACCCTCTGGCAACCCAAAAGGTATCTTTCACACTCGCAAAGCATTCTCAGTACACTTACATCCGGAATAGTAGCATTCATAGCTGGTAGCCCTGTCTTGACAAATTATCTGGTGTTGTCTGGTCCCTTACACCATCAAACGTGAGCTTGTGCACGCGCACGTGCACACACACACACACACACACACACACACACACACACACACACACACACACACACACACACACACACACACTTCTCCAGTTCTTGGATACTTTGCGACCCCCATGTTCATTGACCTAAGCAACTCTGAGCATGGGGTGTCATTATGATCAGTAATAATGACCCTCCCTAGACTGCTTAGTTTGCAGGCCTTGTAATCCATCCCAGATGAGCCCCCAAAACATTATGACTGCAACTAAACCACTGGGAGAAGTTGTAGATATGAAAGTCTTTATTCATCATGGCAAACAGACATTCATGTGGATACATTCATGGTAGAGACCTCCAAAATCAAGGTCCATCACCTTCTTCTACCCTGAAGATCAACAGGTGATTTAATATAGTTTTAATAGTTACAGTCACATAATTTACTTCAATACTTTGGGTTGACAATGCTTCCTTTGAAATGTGGGTGACAACTTGGTTAAGACAGATTACTTGTAGACTTCCTGGAACTTACACAATGCTCACAATAATGCACACAAAATTTTGGAGGAACTCAGCAGGTCAAGCAGCACCTATGGAAATGAATAAACAGTTGATGTTTTCAGCTGAGACCCTTCATCAGGACTGAAAAGGAAGGGGGAAGATGCTAGAATAGGTGGGGGAGAATGGTGCAAATTCTGTATAACCGTAGCTGTTGTGGGGCAATTAACACAACCCCATTGTCTTAATGCTTGACTGATACATTTGCAAACATGCTTCAATGTCACCACTTTGTAAAGATGTGCTTTTAACTTCAATTTACAGCTTGTAATTTACATCCTACATTAATAACTGAAGAGTAATTCTTGCTTGAATTAGTATCTACTATATTCACATTACTCCAGAAAACTCCCTAACATCCTGCACCAAGTACACTATAATAAATCAATACTCTATACAGTTGAAGTAAATTTATTGTCAAAGTATGTTTATATCACCAATTACTACCTTGAGATTCATTTTCTTGCAGTCAATTACAGAATTAAATCTAAGAAAAGCAATACATAAACAAAGACTGATAAACAATCAATGTGTAAATGAAGACAAATTCCTGTGTTGTTCCTGTGCTGTACTGTTCTATGTTCTACGTAAATTGTGCAAAATTTTACTGAGAACACATTTTATAGAGTCTCTGAAAGTGATTTTGTAGGTTACAGAATCAGTTCAGTGTTGAGGTGAGTGATGTTACCCATGCCAGTTCAGGAGTCTCATGGATGTAATAGCTGTTCCCGAACCTGGTGATGGACACTAACTGTGTGGCAGCATAGTTCAAAGTTCTTTGCAGCTGACCTATGGTGTTTGTATGAGTACTTACTTAACTGGGCGCTTGAATGTTTGTTAGTTCACCTGTGCAGTCATATATTTATGGTTGTATAAACAATAGGTGACTTACAGCTCCATCATTCCTGCATCCAGCCAGATAACTTCAACAACAACCCACTGCATCTCTCTGACACTAGGGCAAAACCAGTGTGACTGACTGCAATCATTCCACACTACACTGAACCCTACATAATTAAAGGATCCATGAACTAACTCATCCGTATTATCCATACCTGAACGCTGGGACTTGTGAAATAATTACTCTCCTGAAAGGTCTGCTTTTCTTTATTTACAAGTTCAAACTAGAATTCGTTTTTAATTTTTTGAACTTTTGTTCAAGAGGTGATATCCAAATTTACTGCCATGGAGATTGCCATCTCCATATAGTGACAGTAAAAATAATTAATGAATAATATCAGCAAAGGAACTTTCCTCAGCATTTGTCCCCAGTAGTCGTCTACTGAAAGAAAGCTAAAAATTTTTTAAAAAACATAAACAGCCTTCAAGCAAGGAATACATGATCACACAAAGTGGTTTTATTAAAAGGAACAAAATAATCTCAGTATTATTCTTGGAGGACTTTATTGTAATGATGAAAGCTCATGGGCTCCTTTTCTCTTTATTTGATTATTCTCTCCAAGAGCAAAGAGCAGTTCTTTCATGAATTAAGTACCACCCTTGGTATGTTGCATCATAGTCTCAAAATAGCAGATGGCAATTTCTGCATAATAAACACAGCCCTGATCTGTAGTTTTGTTCTATTTCATGTTGCATCTTGCAGCCTTTAGCACTGGTTTTTAAGCTAAATTAGAATATTCTGGAAGTTGTAGCAACATGTTGCTCAGGATGTTAAATGATCTTCAGCTAACTGCATTGCATGCTGCTAACTTGCAAAGACCCATGTCAGACAATACCTCACAGGCAATTTGTAATCAAAGCAGCCATGCTGTTCGGTTCATCATAATTAGCAGACATGAAGATACTATTGGTGTCTCTACCAGAAAACACAAGGACTCTTTTGATAAGAAGAACCAAGTGATCCAGGAGTTAAGTAAGCACACGTACAATACTCTTAGAAAGGAACTCCAACTAGCCTCAGAGAAAAAAGAAGTAGATCTTTGACTGCCTAAAGGGAAGCTCTGAAAGAAAATTCATTCACTGAAGAACACAAGAGGTACAACAACCTATAGATTGGATATTTCTTTGATCCTGCCAAGGCCATCTACAGCCCATCCATTGAGAGCGAAGAATGATAGTCTCAGCAAGCACAAGGAAGCAATCAGTAGCTACTGGAAAGAACACTTTGAAGCACTGCTAAAACATGAAACAGACAGACAGACATACTTTATTGATACCAAGGGAAATTGGGTTTCGTTACAGTCGCACCAACCAAGAATAGTGTAGAGATATAGCAATATAAAACCATAAATAATTAAATAATAATAAGTTAAACATGCCAAGTGGAAATAAGTCCAGGACCAGCCTATTGGCTCAGGGTGTCTGACACTCCAAGGGAGGAGTTGTAAAGTTTGATGGCCACAGGCAGGAATGACTTCCTATGACGCTCAGTGTTGCATCTCGGTGGAATGAGTCTCTGGCTAAATGTACTCCTGTGCCTAACCAGTACATTATGGAGTGGATGGGAGACATTATCCAAGATGGCATGCAACTTGAACAGCATCCTCTTTTCAGACACCATCGTCAGAAAGTCCAGTTCCACCCCCACAACATCACTGGCCTTACGAATGAGTTTGTTGACTCTGTTGGTGTCTGCTATCCTCAGCCTTCTGCCCCAGCACACAACAGCAAACATGATAGCACTGGCCACCACAGACTCGTAGAACATCCTCAGCATCGTCCGGCAGATGTTAAAGGACCTCAGTCTCCTCAGGAAATGGAGAATGGCTCTGACCCTTCTTGTAGACAGCCTCAGTGTTCTTTGACCAGTCCAGTTTATTGTGAATTGCCCTTGACACAGCGTGCTTTTCTCCATGGCATATCTGATCATTTGGCCTTGCTATCAAACCTGATCGACAAGATATTAGAGACTGTTGTCTGAAAAAAAAGCAAGACCTCAGCAAGTTTCTCATTGGTGGAGGAGCTGGACTTTGTGCCTGCTGCAGGAAGGCATCAGAGTTGGAGTGCAAAGGCCATGTGCCGTCTAACTGCAAGTGATTGTATTGGATGTTTCTCTTCTGATCGCAAGACCCTGCTGGACATTGGTAATGAAAAAATCTGGATCTGTTCCCCTTCTTTATGGAAAGATAGATGGTGGGGGAGCTATGTTGCCTCAGTTCTTGCGAGGACTAGGCCTCAGGCCACAGGTGTGTGTGTGTGTGTGTGTGTGTTCTTCTGTGGACTGCTGAGAACTGCTTGTTCTTGCTGATGACACACCTGCACCCTCAATTTACAGAACATGTCACTCAGAGGCTTGGGCTAGATAATTTTTATGTCTGACTGTATGTTTACTTGCTATCTTATATGTGCTCTGTGCCGTGTATGACAGTTGGTATTGTGTTTTGCACCTTGGCCCTGGAGGAACACTGTTTCTTTTGACTCTATTCATGGGTCGTCATGTATGGTTGAAGATAGTTCAAGTTCAAGTTTAATTATTTTCTAATGCTCCTGAAATGAATGCAAGCTTTGCATTTGTCTTCCTTACCACCGACTCAACCTGCAAGTTAATCTTTAGGGAATCCTGCAACAAGTACTCCCAAATCCCTTAGCTCCTCTGATTTCTGAATATGCTCCCCATTTAGAAAATAATCTATGTCATTATTCCTTCTACCAAAGTGAATGACCGTACATTCCCTACACTATATATTCCATCTGCTGCTTCTTTGCGCATTCTCTTAATCTGTCTGTTGTTTTGCAGACTCCCTGCTTTTTCAACTCTACCTGACCTTCCACCTATTTGTGTGTCTTTCACAAACTTGCCCACAAAGCCATCAACACCATCATTGAAATCATTGACATATAACATGAAAAGTAGAGGTCCCAACAAGAAGTGATCCCAATATCTGTTGGGTGAGGCTTGGCATACCACACACTTAACTAACGAATCCATTACAAGCCGGTCACGTTGCAGGTTGATAACCAGGAACACTCTTCACCCTAATCCTTCCTGTCAGTGCTGCACCTTCCCGCAGGTGAAGAGCTGATTTACGGGGCAAGTCATAAACTGTTCAGCCTATGTCACCATCACTCCGGAATCTAGACCACTTCAAGGGCAGCCACAGAACCGCAGCGCACAGGCAATATTTGCACATGTACATGTTCTGAGGCTCAGCTCCGTTTGTAAAATGAAGCGCACAAGAGAATGAGCTGAATGCTAGGCCTCTGCTCAGCAGTGACATTCTGCCAAATTTCCCCTGACTACATGAAGCAACAATGCAGAACTAGAACCTGGAAGATGAGGATCATTTCCCGAGTTTTTCATTGAAGACAGACAGCAGGGATGGAATTCACAATGGCCATCAGTGTCCCAGCAAGGCCTCTGAGGAAAAAGGGTGTTGAACTCATTTTTCAGATTCCACATGAAGCTCGTAGTCTACTGGATACCAATGATCCTGCCACCCTGAGTGCATCTAAAACATGGTTAAACTTCCAGCAACCTCAGTGTACCAAAGAGTATCACTGCTGCCATCTTGACAAAATCCTCCAAATCCACTGACATTAGGATCAGTTTCTTATTGCTGACTGATGTGAAACTTGCTGTTTTGCAGTGGCACTAAAATACAAAGACATAAAAATTACTATAAATTGCAATAATAAATTAATAGTACGTCCACATCATCAGCATCTAGTTGCATTCTGTCAGTTCTAACATGCAGACCATACCTCTCCCATGATTCCTGAAAAGGCATTTTACTGTCAGCTCTGTCAGTGCAACAGTTATGAGGAAAAGATGCAAATCTCAATAATAAAATGCAACATTGCCACTGACTCATGGTAATCGATGGTTCGTGACCATTCAGAATAAAGAAAGAGCTTTTGGAATGGCATTGAGAATCTCACGTTCTTTTGCTGGGTGCAAATCGAAGCCCTGTGTAAGCAACAGAGGAGGCACCCCAGCTTCTAAACTATCCACCTATGCATTCTATCAAACATTGCCTGTTCCTCTGTTGTCAGAGTTTCTGGTCCCATATTACCTCATCAGCCCAGAACTAGAGTGGAAGCAAGACACCCTCAGTCCTGAGGGACCAAATAGGAACATGCCGATGGAGATGATGTGCATTGTGATGCTCTCTGCAGTATCCCATGCACTCCCCATTACATCTGGTGACTCTGCAGTATTCTGTCATAAAGAGATTTAATTTGCTGCAAATATATCCTTCAAACTACATGTTCTGTGCAATGTGTATCTTGAGTAGTTCACGCAAATGAGTAGGATGAAGTGGAAACCTCAAATCGTCATTCCCATTTCTCTCACCGCCTGCACTAGGAGCATGTCTCGGAAAAGCAATGCCGGGAAGAAAAGCTGCTTGACGAAGCAAAAGAAACTGTGTATGGATGTCGACAGTGCAGGGCGGGTCAGAATAAGGCAGAAGGAGGGGCATCACTAAGAAAGTGGGCATAGAATATAAAAGTTGGGACATCATGTTGCTGCCTTTCAAAACACTGATAAGACCACACTGAAGGATTGTGTGGAGTCCTAGCGACCACACTACAGGAAATGTAGTGACCTCATTGAAACCTATCAAATGGTGAAAGGCCTTGATAGAGTGGGTGTGGAGAGCATGCTTCCGATGGTGAGAGAGTCTATGACCAGGCGACTCATCCTCAGAATAAAGGGCCGTCGTGTTAGAATGGAGATGAGGAGGAATTTCTGTGGATCTGTGGAATTCTCTGCCACAGGCATCTCTGGAGGCCAAGTCTTCATGTATATTTAAGTGAAACCCTCTGCTTCTGTTGGCTGCGTAGGTCTAGGGAAGGCAATCTCTGGCCCCGCCGTACGAGGGAGATTGAAGTGCATGCCTCCCAAAACCCTCTGTTTGTGTGGATCCTGCATTATTTGTTACCCTGTTACAAATAAGGACCACAAAACAGCAGGCAGCACACTGCATACAATGGAATGATTTAGCTTTATAATTCTTAATCTGACTAAAGCATTAGTAAAGAAAAAGCAAAAAAAGAAAAGGGTCCATTTTAATGAAGCAGTCTAACGTGCGCAAGCTGGAGCTCATGGTTTCCCTTCACCGATCCTCCTTCCATCTCCCCGGCTCGTGCCCCTGCTCCAAGTCGAGTCCTCTGACCTCCTCTCTCCGGTGTCTTCTCCCTTTATCTCCCACCGAACAAAAGATGGTGTCGGGCACACAACATAAAAACAGACTCCCTTCATTGGAGGGCTCATGTTCCAAAGCACCTTTATCTCTAACCATAGCCCAAACACTGCTTCTACAGAAAGACCATTACGTTAGCAGTGAGACCTTTCCCAGGGTGTTACACTCTCCCCCCAGCAAAATTAATCATGTCCTCATGACATTGAGATAATTTGCCACCCCTTCATACAAAGTACAAAGGTCAACCCAGGTGTAAATGGCAGTGACATGACTCACCAAGGCAATAGGTACCACATTCTTGTTTCCCTGGTGCTACATAGGCCAGCTTGTCTGGTGGTCTCCTGATTCTTTGAGACCTCCTTACCCCGTCACATATTTCTTCAGGTTGAGACACTCCTTGGGATACTTCTGGACTAGATGGCGAGGCCTCCCCCTGGTCAATCACTCATGCCCCCCTGCAACTCGGACCTCTCTGTCACTTGGCTGAGCCCTGCTTCACCCCCGGTATGGTCACACTGAAACCCAGTCTGTCCACAGGTAGCCCCCTCAACTTCACCTGACTCAGCGTGAGAGGGGTTGGGAATCTCTTAATCAGTGATCAGTTAGCAAAAGTCAGCATATACTACACCCCCATTTTCTTATCCTCCTAATCAGTATCCCATTCAGAGGTGGCGGCCAGTCTAAATTCTCCTGCTGTGGGTCCATCAATCACGCCGCATTACCTCAAAGTCCTCTTCCGAGGTGCAGTCTCCAGACTGGGCTCTGGGTCAAACTGCACCTCTTGTCCCTGAGGCAGAAGGTGGTAGTGATGGAGAATCATGACAGGCCCTTTGCCATCCTCTGGTTTCTTTCTTTTGTAATTTATTTTTTATTGAAGTTCATCATCAAACAAACATTTCCATAAGATGTATTTCAGATATTGTACATATATATATGCCACAAATCTCCACATAATATTTATCTGAGGTACACTTAATAGAAAAGAGAGAAAAGAAAGAACAAGTGAAAGGAGAAAACTATGTACAAGTAGGGAGTGATTTTTTTTTACAACATGTTCATTGATTTGTGAGAATAAAATCAGGCCTATGAGGTGTTACATATTTAAACCATTTTTTCCAGTATGAATCAAATTATTCCAACTTATGATTAACAGATGCTGTTATCTTCTCCATTTTGTAAATGTCCGTAGTAATTTCTATCCATGCATTTAAGGTTAGGCTCTCCTGTGATAACTATTTCCTAGTAAGAGTCTTTTTACCAGCCACCAACAGTATGTCTCTTTTCAACCATTCTTGAGGTATATACCCAAACTTTATAGTCTTACTTTCTAAGGGTATTTCACATTTAAAGATGTCTTGTAGGGCAACGTGTATTGCACTCCAATAGTCTTTCATAACGGGGCATTCCCAGAAAATATGATAATGGTTTGCATTCTGATTTCCACAATTTCTCCAGCAAACAGGAAGGTTACTATCATAATGGGATTTCTGAGAGGGTGTAATAAAATATCTTATCAAGTCTTTCCATCCAAACTCCCTCCATTTCTGTGAACTGGTACACTTCATTGATACCTCCATATTATTGTCCATTCTTCCTCAGATATAATTATCCCTCCTTCCTTCTCCCATTTTATTTTAACGTATGAAGTCGAATGTGTTTGAAGATTTGACAAACCCTTATACAGACTTGAAATGATTTATCTGAATTATATGCTTTTCTAAATAGTTCTATCAAACATGTTCTTGCCTTGGTCAACATTTTTAACTGTCCTATTACCATATTGCCACATCTGTCAATACCGATAAAAGTCTTGTTTTTCTAATAAGTGTTTCTCTTTAAGCATTTCAAAACTGAACAGTTTTCCTTCTTTCATTATATTGCAAAAAACTGTTATCCCTTTAGCTGTCCAGTCCTTAAATCTAGCACACCATTTAAGTCATATGCACACCATTTAAGAATTGCAATATCTCCCTTTAGTTTATAGTTTTTTATAATAGTTTTCCATATTTTAAGAGTCCATTTCACCCATGGGTTATCAATAGTATTTATGTACCTTTGCAGGTTGTTATCAGCCAAAATTGCCTGTATGGGGATGGGAAGTATCCCCTCCTCAGTGTTTTTCCATTGAGCGCCATATTATGGGTTGCACCAACATATCACAGCTCTCAACTGTGCAGCAAAATGATAATCTCTAAGAGAAGGTAGGCCCCATCCCCCCTTTTCCTTGGCTAATTGCAAAGTTTTGAGATGAACCCTAGGCCTTTTACCTTGCCAAATATATCTTGATAACATTTTGCTCCATTCATTCAATTGATCTTGATTAATCTCTATTGATGGGTCTGAAAGCGGTATATTCATTTTAATAGATTCAATCCTTGAACTGAGACTAACAACAAGGAATTGTTTCCATCTTGTTATATCTTCCTTAATTTTATATGTATATAGGCTGATAATTGCATTCTGATAATTTTGCCAAATCTTTTGGCATAATGATGCTCAAATATTCGAAAGACTCTGTATACCATGACCAGGAATATCTACTTTCAATTTCTCTTGGTGGGCTATAGTTATATGAAAGTAATTGGGTTTTATCTATGTTGATCTTGTATCCTGATAATTGACCATATTGTTCAAAGAATTGCATCAATTTAGGTAAAGAGTATGTTGGTTGCCCTAGATAGATCAAAATGCCATCCACGTAACAGGCCAATTTATGCTCTGTCCCTTTAATAGTAATTCCCCTGATGTCTTCATCTTGTCTGATGTATTGAGCTAATGGTTCCAGATATAAAAGAGTATATAAGTGAAGAGTAGCGGTGACCATGCATAACCCTGTCTCATGCCCCTTTCTAGGGTATGACTATTTGATAAATATCCATTGATTTTAATCCTAGCAGTAGGGTTGTCATATAGTGCATGTATAGTTTTAATAATTGTATCATGGAAACCAAATCTATGTAAAACTCTTTAAAGAAAATTCCAATTAACTGAATCAAATGTCTTTTCAGCGTCCACGCTTACCACTATCACTTTGATTTTATTTTTTTGTATATGATCCATAATGTGGTGTCCTTCATATATTGTCTTATGTTTGGCGTTGTTGTATAAAACCTGTCTGATTGTTATGTATCAGTATAGTTAGAAACTCTTCTAATCATTTGGCCATGATGGAGGTAAATAATCTATAATCTACATTAAGAATGGATATTGGTCTAAATGACCCGCATTCCATTTTATCCTTGCCTACTCTTGGTACAGCTAAGATTATTGCTTCCTTCCAACTGGGTGGCATTTGTGCCTTTTTTAGAGCCCAGTTCAGAGTGGGGAGTAAGACAGGAATTAACTCATTTTTAAATTCTTTGTACCACGCTACTGTATACCTATCTGATCCTGGTGACTTGCTAAATTTAAGCCTACTAATTGCAGCTTTTAGTTCAACTACAGTTATGTCAGCAGTCATCGTTCTATTTTGTTCTTTGCTTGAAGTGGGTAACTCTAGAGAATTCAGGAAGGTGTCAATTTGGGTTATGCTTTCCCCTGGAACTTTGGAATATAGAGTTTTGTAAAACACTTCAAAATCTTCTTGAATTTCACTTAGCTTATTTTTTTTTATCATTTTTGTTCTTGGGTCCTTAATTCTATGAATTGTATTTTCCGCTATCTTTTTTTCCCCAGTTTCCATGCTAGTATTTTCATAGACTTAGATCCACTTTCATAATGTCTCTTTCAGAAACATTAAGTTTTTCCTTATTCCTTGCATAGCCAAGCTATTAATTTCATTCCTAATTTTTAAAATTTCCTTTAATGTATCCTGTGCCAAATTCAATTCGTGTTTTTTTTCTAGTTCCTTCAGCCTATTTTGCAATTCCTCTAATGTTTTATTTTTTTCCCCCTTATATAAAGATATCGCTATAATTTTCCCTCTTAAAACAGCCTTCAGAGTATCCCATAGAATGGAAAGTGAAACCTCTCCATTATCATTGAATTCTAAGTAAAGACCAATTTCCTTTTTAATTTGTTCCTTAAAGTAGGGATCATTGAGTAGACTTGAATTTAGTTTCCAAATAGTATTCTTTGGTTGTAGGTCAAAATCAACAGATAAATATATAGGTGCATGGTCACTTACATCTATTGTCCCAATTCCACAGGTGTTTACTTTGTCTTTGTTTTTCCCAAATGTTATGAAATAATCTATTCTTGTATCTACAGAATGGGGGGGGGGCAGAATAATGAGTGTAACCCCTTCTGTTGGGGAAAAGTCCCTCCATTTACCAATTAGACCAATATCCTCAAAAAGTGTATTAATGTTCTTATGTAAGGATTTTGTTTCCATCCTCTGGTTTCACCCGGAAAACTGGTACATTTGGCATCTGACTCCACTACATAGGGTACTGGTTTACCTTCAGAGCAGTCAGGTTACAGTAAGTTTGTGGAATGGCGCCATCAGAAGCTCCCAATAGATCTACCACTCGATCCTGCCCTTGCCTTCCCTCTTGCTTCACCGTGATAGAAAACTGGCACATGGCTTTCATTCCCAAAGCAGGAACGCTCTCCCACTCTTCATCCCTATACAGCTCACTGGGACAAAGCAGCAGCATCAATGTTCCTACTTCCCGGCTGGTACTTCAGGCTGAAATTATAGGCAGGCAACGCCACCAACCACCGATGGCCTGTGATATCCAATTACGCTGAGGTCAGGACATAAGTTAGGGAATTGTTGTCTGTCCTCACTTCAAACTTGGCCCCATAGAGGTAGCCACTCAACTTATCCACCACCGCCCATTTCAATGCCAGGAACTCCAACTTGCGCATGGGAGAGCTTTTCTCAGAGGGTGACAGACTCCGGCTGACAAATGCAATGGGTCTCACCCCCTAAGCCCTCTAGCTGGCATTCATATACAGTACATAAGGTGGGGGGGTTATATGGGAGGTAGGGTACATTGCGAGCCAAAGGGCCTGTCATGTGCTGTACCATTCTATGTTCTATGTTCATACAGCAATCGGGGGGTGGGGGGGGGTCTGCAAAAGCCAGCACAGGCACCAGTGTCAGCAGCTCCTTCAGCAACTGAAAGGCCTCTTCACATTTCACATCCCACCTCAGTCCAAAAGTCTCTGAAGGGCTAAGATACACTTTACCCTCCTCTTCTTTTGTCCTCCTCCCCTATACTCTCCTCCTCATGGAATGTATGGACAGCCCAGGGCCCCAATAGTACCAAGCAGTTCCACTACCAGTACATCAACACTAGTCTGGACTAAAATAAAGTCTTTGCCCACCATTTCATCAAACCTCGGCTTCACAATCGTAACTTTTCCTACAGCTTTAACAGTACTTAAAATTTGAATTACCAATTCATCAGGGATTCAAGTGTTTACCCCAATAAACGCGCACGCATTTGTTACCAGTAACCCCGTGGATTGGCACCACCACTCAAGCCCAGAAGCATCCATAACCACGTATCGTAATCACTTTACTGGACTATAGTTTAGCACAGACCTAAACACACAACCCACTGAATCAAAGCTCAGAGCAATCACACAGCATCCAACGAAATCGATCCCGTCGCTACCCCAACAATTGAAACATTCTGGTTCCGTCACTGCGTAAGTCTCGGGAAGACAATCTCCAGACCCGCCATACGAGGGAGATTGAAGCACAAGCCCATCAGAACCCCCTGTTTGTGTGAGTGCTGAATGATTTGTTACCCTGTTACAAATAATGACCACAAAATAACAGACAGTACACTGCATCCAATTAAACAATTCAGCTTTATAATTTTTAATTTGACTAAAGGGTTAGAAAAGAAAAAAGCAAAAAAAGTAAAGGGGCCATTCTAATGTGCACAAGTTGGAGCTCACTGTTTCCCCTTCGCCGATCCTCCTTCGATCACCCCGAGCTTCGTTGAATCCTGGCATCGCTCCGGGTCCAGTCCTATGACTTCTTCTCTCCGGCATCTTCCCCCCTCATCTCCCACCGAACCAAAAACCCAGCTCACACCAGTGTCAGGCACACAACACGAAAAACACACTCCCTTCATTGGACACCTCACATTCCAAACACCCATTATCTCTAACCATAACCCAAACACTGCTTCTACAGGAAGATCATTACATTAGCAGTGAAACCTTTCCCGGGGTGTTACGTAAGGCAGAGGTTGATAGATTCTTAATTGGTCAGGGCATGAAGGAATATGGGGAGAAGGCAGGCGATTGGGGCTGAAAGGAAAATTGGATCGGCCATGATGAAATGACAGAGCAGACTCAATGGGCTGAATGGCCCAATTCTGCTCCTATAGCTTATGGTCTTCAGGTAACATCTTGAATCTCAAACCAGTGGACCACTTCCCATATCTGTGAAAGTAGATGCCCCTGAAACTCACAACCACATTCGATGCACTTCCCTCCGCCTTCAGACTTTGATTGATTACAGAAAAGAGTATCTGTAGATCAAGACCTCAGATGTACTGCAACATTCATCATCTGCTATGCAGCAGTGGCCTCTATCCTCTTATATTCTTCTGAAGCATGAACTACTTACTATCAGCATCACAAGTCATTGGAAAAAATCTCTGTCACCACAAAATCATCCAAATCCACGGGAAAAACAAACAAATTAAATGTCTAAATGACTCTTAAATGTAGTGTTTGTATCTGATTTCAGCACCTTCTCTGGAATGATGTTCCATATAAGCATATAACAACTACAGCACAGAAACAGGTCATCTTGGCCCTTCTAGTCTGTGCCGAACGCTTACTCTCACCTGGTCCCGACTACCTGCACTCAGCCCAGAACCCTCCATTCCTTTCCTGTCCATATACTTAACCAATTTTTTTTAAGTGACAAAATCAAGTGCCTCTACCACTTCTACTGGAAGTTCCACACAGCTACCACTCTCTGATTTAAGAAGTTCCCCCTCGTGTTACCCCTAAACTTTTGCCCCTTAACACATGTCCTCTTGTTCAAATCTCCCCTACTCTCAATGGAAAAAGCCTATCCTCGACAACTCTATCTATCCCCCACATAATTTTAAATACCTCTATCAGGTCCCCCCTCAACCTTCTACGCTCCAAAGAATAAAGACCTAACTTGTTCAACCTCTCTCTGTAACTTAAGTGCTGAAACCCAGAATCAAATATCAGCCACTCTCTGTAAAGAAAAACTTCATTCTCAAATTCACTTTAAAGCTCCTTCCTCTCAGCTTAAACCTATCCTTCACTCTTTTCCATCTACTCTGTCTATGCCTCTTATCGTTTTATAAAACTCTACCATGTCACCACACAGCTCCTTCACTCTAGGGAAAACTAACCCAACCTACAGTAATCCAGTCCCTCCCCATAACTAAAGTTCTCAAATCCAAGCAACACCCTGGTGATTCTTCTCTGTAACTCTCTCCAGCATAACCACATCTGCCCTGTAGTGTGGTGACCGGAACTGCCCAGAATGGTCTACCTAGTTGTTTGCGAAGCTGCAGAATAGTATCCCTAATTTTATTTTCTCTGTTCTGAACTACGAAGGGAAACATGACAAGCATCTTCTTCACTATCATCTCCCTGTGTTACTACCTTCTGAGAACTATGGACTTGAACTCTAACCTCCATCTGTTCATCTGTGGCCTCTTCCAAGCCACCATCCCCAGTAATGAAGCCCTTGTACTCAGTTGCCGATGTTTGACCAATTGTCTCATTCATAAGCCTAACAGCAGACTGCTGAAGCACAGATTCTTCCAGCCTATGACGTGGCAGTAGATCCCCAGGCAGACAAAGATTCAAGGATGTGCTCAAAAGCCTCCTTGAATTAATTCAACAACATGACTAACTCCTGGGTGTCTCTGGCCCATGCCTTCTCCAAACAGAGGAGGAGCTTCGGAAAGGTACTAAGAATCTCAAGTACACGTTCAAAGGCACGTAGACACCATGGATAAGTGATAAAAGGGGGGCACTAACTCACAAGTACATCGGATTCATCAGTCACCTCAGAACCCACAAAACAGAAGTGGGAGTCAGCCATCCTCAACACTTAGAGACCCTTAACAGTAAAATGAGGTCAACAGTTGTTCTTCTTTAATGTTACGTTTCCAAATGTTCCCTGGTCCACAATTCTTCTTCATCAGCTCTTCTGTGTCTCCAAGCAGACTAAAGACATAGGCTTTGTTACCATTTTTAAAATTCTGTAAGATCTGCTAAGAACAAAGAGGAATTAAGTATCTCCTGGAACCAATGAAAACAACTGAGGCAAATGGTATGTAATTTACATTTATATATTAGCCCTAGTGTTCCATGGATCCCAGGGAAAAAATTTTCCTGGAACATTATTTTAGTCAGACACTGAAGGATCTGTTCTTGTTTCCTAAGGGGCTAGTAATCTTTGTGTAGGCTTACTTGCAAGGACTAGGAAATTGGAATTCTTTGCCAGATTACCATATGTGGTTTGTTACACTATCTAAGCAACATATTCCGATAAGTATTGCTTTGGTATGGCTTTTTCAAAATCCAAATTACAGGAAACATCACATGTAAAGCAACACCAACAGAAGGGCAAATAAATTTAATGTTTCTGATCAATTGTGCTTCATCAGAACTACCTAGAAAATGTTTGCCTACATGTGGCATTAAGAGTGGATTCTCCCATTTGAAAAGTACCAGATTTCATGGCAATATCTGTAAATGTGGGTTAATCTGATGCATGAAAATAGTTGGAATCCATATGAAATAAGTCCAAGAGCAGTTGCCTAGAAGAGGTGTGACTCTGGCAGCAAGTTTTGATGAACACGAGAAGGGAAGCTGGAAGCCTTCCCTTAAGAACATAAGAGCAGAAGTAGGCGATCTGGCCCATGTAGCCTGCTCTGTCATTCAATAAGATCATGGCTGATCTGACCATGGACTCATCTCCATCTACCTGCTGTTAACCCCTTCATCCTTAGTTCCCCTACTACGCAAAAACCTATCCAACCTTGTCTTAACTATATTTACTGAGGTAGCCTCCACTGCTTCATTGGACAGAGAATTCCACAGATTCACCACACTCTGGGAGAAGCAGTTCCTCCTCATCTCCGTCCTAAATCTATTCCCCCAAATCTTGAGGCTATGTCCCCTAGTTCTAGTCTCACCTACCAGTGGAAACAATTTTCCTGCCTCAATCTTACAATATCTATCCTGTTCATAATTGTATATGTTTCTATAAGATCTCTTCTCATTCTTTTGAACTCCAGTGAATACAGTCCCAGGCAATACAATCTCTCCCCATAGTCTAACCATCTCATCTCTGGAATCACTCCTTCTGCACTGCCTCCAAAGCCAGTATAATCCTTCTTCAAGTAGGAAGACCAAAACTGCATGCAGTACTCCAGGTGTGGCCTCACCAGTACTCTGTACAGTTGCAGCATAACCTCCCTGCTCTTAAATTCAACCCCCTCTAGCAGTGAAGGCCAACATTCCCTTTCCCTTCTTCATAGCCTGCTGCACCTGCAAACCAGACTTTTGTGATTCATGCACAAACACTTCCAAGTCCCTCTGCACAGCAGCATGCTGCAATTTTTTTTATCGTTTAAATAATAATCTGCCCTTTCATTTTCCCTTCCAAAGTGGATGACCTCACATTTACCAACATTGCACTCCATCAGCTAGACCCTTGCCCACTGACTTAACCTACCTATATCTCTCTGCAGACTCTCCATATCTTCTGCACGTTGCTTTTCCACTCAATTTAGTAGCATCAGCAAACTTAGAGACACTATATTCAGTCCCCTCTTCCAGATGGTTAATGTATATTGTGAATAGTTGCAGGCCCAGCACTGAACCCTGCAGCACACTGATTGCCAACCATAGTAACACCCATGTATCCCAATTCTCTGTCTTCTATTAGTTAACCAAAGTAAATCAGTTTGAATGTGCTGCTGAAGTAGTTATGGATTTTGGCATTAGAGCATTTGTTGCAAAGTGAAGCAATTCAAGCTTTCCTTCAAGTATCTCCCCCACCCCCAACACACATTTGGCTTACTTGTCCTTTGGGAAGCAAATGAAATCATAACCTGGAAAAAGGAGCTGGCAATTTCTCATACAATTTTGGTTCTATGTTTGAGGAAGAGCACAACCCGAGGCCATCAATTTAATATAGTTGCCAAGTCCAACAGGGAATTTAAAGGAACTTGCCCAAAGAGCGATGAGAATGTGGATTTGCTACCCCAGCAAATGGATAAAGCAAATAACATGTTAAGGGATGCCTGAACTAACCTACGGAGAAGTGAATAGTTGGCAGAATCAGAATCAGGTTTAATACCACTGGCATATGTCGTGAAATTTGTTATCTTCCAGAAGCAGTGCATTGCAATACATAATAAAAGCAATGAAATTCAAATAAGAAGTATATATAAAAATAATTTAATTAAATACAGTACATAGTGCAAAAAGAGAAGGGAAAAGCTACTGAGGTGTTGTTCATGGGTTCATTGTCCATTCAGAAATCTGATGGCGGAAGGGAAGAAGCTGTCCCTGACACATTGAGTGTGTGCATTCAGGCTCCTGCACCTCCTCCTCAATGGTAGCAAAGAGAAGAGGGTGTGTCCTGGTGACGAGGGTCCTTAATGGTGGATGCTGCCTTCGGAAGGTGTCCCGGATGCTGGGGACATGAGAATTAGCTAAGAAGTGACAGAAGGATGCCTGAATGGTGCATTAATGATGATGCAGCACAGACGGCCCTGTTTCTGTACTGTGCGTTCAATGCACTATAGTATAGGTCAATTCCTATGGGTGGTGCATCAGGGTAGATCAGGAATTAATTAAAAGACAGAGCTATTGTGTCATTTACAGTCATAGGTAGTTCTGTGTCTTGATATGAATCAGCTGCAGGGCACTTCCCTACGTTTAATTTAACTCACACGCAATCACCCAAAGGCCAGTGTGGTCAAACACTGCTCCTCGACCAATTGCAGGTCAGTAAAATTGAGTATGCTGCTGTAGATGCAAGTGAATGGGCAAAGAGTTCTTCATGTAGCTGTATTCCACACTGTCATTAATCGTACTCCTTTACTTCCAGAAAAATCATCAGCCTAACAACTCAGGGAAGATAAAAAGAAACAAGCAAAATGATAGATATGGATTCTCCTAAAAGCCTTCAGTCAGTCATAAATAACCATAGATGCCTATTACGAGAAAAAATCAAATGCATTTTCAAGAGTTGAGAATCAAAATGAAGGACACAAGATTATCAGTGGAGTTTGTAAGAATTGTGATAGTGGTGAGTAACATAAAGAGAAAAGGAATATACCACTGGAAACACGTGAAAGGCAATAAATCAATTCTCCACTCTGATTTCCAAAGTTCAACATAAATTATTATCAAAGTACATACAGTATATATGTCACCATGAGATTTATTTCCTTGCAGGCATACTCAGCAAATCTATAGAATAGTTGCTATAATAGAATCAATGAAAGATCACACCAACTTGGGCGTACAACCAGTGTGCAAAAGACAACAAACTGTGCAAATACAAAAAGAAAGAAAGAATAATAAATAAATAAACAAACAAACAAAGAAGCAAGCAAATAAATATCAAGAAAATAAGATGATGCATCCTTGGCAGTGAGTCCATAGGTTATGCGTACATTTCAAGTGAAGTTGAATGAAATTATCTGCTTTAGTTTAAGAGCCTGTTGGTTGATGAGTAATGACTGTTCCTGAAGCTGGTGGTGTGAGTCCTGAGGCTCCTGGACCTTCTTCCTGATGGCAGCAGTGGGAAGAGAGCATGACCTGGTTGGTGAGGGTCCCTGATGATGGATGCTGCTTTCCTGTGACACCATTTTGTGTAGATGGGCTCAGTGAAGGGGAGGGCTTTACGCATGATGGACTGGGCCATAACCACTACTTCTTGTCGGGTTTTCCATTCAGGGGCATTGGTGTTTCCATACCAGTCCATGATGCAACCAGTCAATATACTCTCCAATTCGCATCTCTAGAAGTTTGCCAAAGCCTTAGATGTCATGCCAAATCTTTGCATACTCCTAAGGGATTGGAGGTGCTGCTGTGCTTTCTTTCTGCCGAGCCTGGGAGAGGTCTTCTGAAATAATAACATCGAGGAACCGAAAGGTGCTGACTCTCTCCACCTCTGATGAGGCTTCCTCGGTAGCGTCTCTCAAGTCCATAACTTCTCGGGGAGAACACATTGGGGGCTCCAGCACCTGTTGTTTTTGCTCCTCCAAGCAACACACCATCCTAACTTAGATGTTGATAGTGGTCCCTTCCTTTCAGGGTCTCAAACCTGGACTGGCCCACTCAATAGCAGTGAGACTGTCACCACCAGGCACACTTGAGGGTTCAGCAGCACCACCTCAGAATCATTTCCAGTTGGGAAACGATCACTAGCACTACCCACATCTAATGAATGAAGTGAAAAAATGCTGACATTCATGACATAACTGAAAAAAATATTCAGCCGTGAGTGATGAGTTTTCATTTTCACTAATTTTAATAGACGAAAACTTAAGTCTCTTAAAACTTAAGATCCAATGAAATCTCTTCAGTATCTCTCTAAAGTTTTCATCCCTTTTCAAATGTGTGAGATTCATCAATGGATATAAGCTAGTTGTGGTTGAACCGGCTTTGTCTGGACTTTCTTATTCTTGAACTCTGTGTCTTTGTTTCTGTAGCCTGGGATTCCATGTGCAATTTTAATCACTTTCTCAACCTGCCCTGCCACTCTCAATGAATTCCCCACAGAAATCTGCAACTCTGCGTACTTTCAATATCGTCTCATCTCCCTTTGCACGTACCCCTTTTAGAATTGTGCTCCCCAGTTTAAAACGCCTGTTGTTGGCATTACACTTCATCAGTTGCCTTTCTGCCCAATCTACCAAACTGTCATGAACCTGAAATATCCATCATCCATTTTTCTTCACAGATACTGCTTGATCTGCTGAATTCCTCCAGCGCTTTGAATTTTATTTGTTGCTCCAGGTTCTAGCATCTGCAGTCTCTTGTGTCTCCGTCTCTTCATGCAGTCTGTTTTTATCCTTTTTTTTTAAATCTCTCTTCACTCCAAGATTTGTGTTATCTGCTTGCTTGGAAAATGTCCAAATCACATACAGAATAAACATTAATATAGTTGTGGACACACATCCCAAATCTGCCTTGGGCATGATTGATAAACAAAGCTCGTTGCTAGGTGAAGATTTATCACTTCTCTCAGGAAATGTATTTGTGTACTGCGTCTATTCGTGGAAGAATATATCACCAACTAAGACCCCATTTAAGTATATTAGTAATGCAATTCTTACCATAACTACTAATATGTTAAAAAATCGTATTTTCTAAGTTGCTTTTGGTGACTCTGCCGGGCACCTTCATTCTTCACCTATTTTTGACTGCACCAGCACTGGGAAGTTCTGCTTTATTATTCTAATCTACATGCCTGCAGATGAGTCTGCTGTTGTATTGTTGTATTTATTCTTCTTTCAAAATACTTACAAGGCCACTGTCATTACAAATCTTATTTCCTTTCCCGTCACATATTGCTGGTATTTCAGGTCCAGGGATAGCCACAAATGAAGAAAGCTCCTTAAATCCCGGGATACCTGCTAACAAAATTCATGTCTCTAACAATTTTTATCATGCCATGTGTACTCCAGCGGAAAACTATTTTGTTTAGATTTTGAATGTGTGTGAGGTGTAATGTTGAGTTCTGTGCTTCCTGTATCAGAAGAAAAGCAAGGCCTTGCTTAGAGAAGATTGACCAGTGATATCAAAGATAAAGTACTTTGATTATGTTGACCTAGTAGAGCAGCAGCCATCATTTCCCCTTGAGCAGTAAGTATTAGAGGAATATTTGATAGAAGCTTGGAAGATTACACAGACTTCTCGTAAAGTCAGAAAGGAGAACCTGTTTCTGCTTTTGAGAGAACAGGATATAGATTTCTGATGATTGTCAGAAGAGAAATGTACAAGTTCAAGCATTTACCTATAATCTGGAATTTCCTATATGACAATAGCAGAGTCAATAACATATTTCAAAAGAAGATTTGATAAGTAGTTCAAAAAGGAAGGAAAATGACTAAGAAGGGATGATGGGTGTGGATCCAACTGAAAGTTTCTCTCAATGTTCAACATTGACATGATAACTTGCTTATTCCTGTGTTGCTTGACTCCATGACAAGAAAATCTTTCAAACTAATTTGGAGCTGTCTGGATTTTCCTGTGTTTTCATAGGGTTACTCAGAGTCATGGACCCAATAGTATGCTGGAGATTATAGAAATTATTTTGCAGAACATTGTGTTTCTGTAGAGTGATTTGATAAGGTTACAAGGAGAACATCAGTAGAGTTATCTGTTTCCTTTTAACTTCAATTACAGACAAAACAAACAACCAAGGATATTCAGGACCGAATACCGTAATTCTGGTTATCTGAAACCGTATCAAAGGCTTGTTATGTCAAATTGGTCTTTAAAATGTAATAATACAAAATGTTAACTTGGTCACTGGAACACTCTCAAATAGCAACAAGTGTCAAATTTCTTATGTCAACTCTTACTAGTGTTACGAAACCCCACAACTGGGTCACTTACCAGCAAAGATAGAGAGGTCCGTTGAAGTCTGATGGTACTATTTTTAAAAGTATTTATTTATAAAGGGGCACAAAAATAAGATTTTTTTAATATTGTATTTCAAGTAGTTACAAAATAAAAGTATGAAAAAAATGTATATTTCACATCCCCCCTCCCCTTAACCCCTTCCCCCCAGCATCCCTATAGAAAAAGAAAGAAAGAAAGAGTGCCTGAATATTGGAAGATCCCCACATGCTCCATGGAGTTCGTAATAACTTTAGTATATATATTTATTTATTTCCCCAAATAACCAATTATTTCATCTTCAGAGCACCTATATATTTAATCCTGTCTTTTGTAAATAAGGGCGCCAAATTTTCAAAAATGTTTCATATTTATCTCTTAAATTGTAAGTAATTTTTTCAAGTGGAATACAGCTATAAATTTCCTTTTTCCAACAATCTATACTTAAATATGTATCCGATTTCCAAGTAACCTTTAATTCAAAAAGGAAAGATTAAAAAATTCATTTCTTGTATGTATAATTTGATTCAAAAACAGGCAATTAAACAAGGAGTCCATAAGTCAAGACAAAAATGGGAAAGTGACTTGAATATTAAAATTGAAGAAAAAAATTGGTCAAGACTATGTCTTGAGAGTATGACAAATACAATAAATGTCCGGTTAAGATTAGTGCAATATAACTTTTTACATCAAATATATATTACACCACAAAAAATAAATAAATTAAACCCAAATTTATCCGATCAATGTTTCTGATGTAACGAAGAAATTGGTACTTTTTTACATTCTACTTGGTCTTGTTCTAAAATTCAACCTTTTTGGACAAATTTAAGAGTTTTATTGGAACAAATTATTGGAATACAACTTCCACATAATCCAATATTATTTTTACTAGGTGATATTGAAGGGATAAAACTGATACCCAAATTGAATAAATATCAGAAAGAATTTATAAAAATTGTATTGGCAGTAGCCAAAAATAAGATTAATGCAAACATACAGATAATATGCGTCGTCAATACTAAATCTAAAAGCGCGGGTATAATAATAACCAATAAGAAATAGCTCTATCGTTGTTTAGGGGATAATGTAATGTCCGATGGAAATATAAAAGTCACTGTTAGTTCTTTCAAGCTGCAACGTTTTGGGTTTTAGAGAGAGACTGTTTAAACTTGCCCAGTCTTTTATGATGCCAATCCGTTGAGTCGGGGAGTTATAATAAACACTAGTTTATTATGATTATTGGGTACTTTGACAGAATTGTGCATTGCCTAAATTTCCTCACTGAAATATATCCAAAACAAAACACTGAACATATTGAAAATCTGGAATAAAAACACAAAATTGTAGAAATACTCACCAGATTTTTGTTTCCATGTGGAAGAGACTGAGGTTACATTGCAGTTGAATGACCTTTCACAGAATTTGCTGAAAAGTAACACTTGGTTTTACTCCTAAACCCTATTCTATTATTCAGATAGGATAACCCTGTGTTGCCTTTACTGGGGCAATTTCACCATCCAGCACTCCCCAAAGAAAGATGTACAGATAGGAAGTTCATTGCTGGAAATTATGATCTTCCAACTGTTAATATTATTGCAAGTCACTCAACATGCAATATGCTTCCTGCAACCCCTGTTCTCTAATATAAATATGATTATGGTAATCAAAAGTCACAAGAGATACAGTAATTCTTTTTGAAAATTACATAGTTTTGATGGTATACATTATAAGAATTAAGTATAGAATTACTTCATTCAGTCATCAGAATCTAAAGGTTATGATTGATCTTTTACCTGAACTCCACCTTCCTTTGATTCCCTCAGTACCAAACCATTCATTCATTTTTGACTCTCACTCTTTGACTATTCACTGCCTTCTTACATGGAAAGTTCCTTCCAAAGATTCTCCACACTTGCAGAGAAAAATTTTCTTAATCTTAAATGTCCAACCACTTATTGACACAATGCTCTGGGCTCCTCAGTGGTGATTATCTGCTCTCTATGATCTTTAAGACTATTTGCCCCAACATGATTATTTCTCATTTTTCTAAAGGCTGGGAAATATAAATTTAGTCTAGTATTTCAAAGAGCAATCATCTCAGTCCAAAAATCAGTCTAGAAAACTTTTGTTGAACTCCTTCTAGGACAAGAATACACAAAAGGCACCTGCAATATCTCTGGTCTGGTCTTCTTGCTTAACAAAGTAGAGAGTGTACAACAAGGTTCACCAGATTGACCCATGAGATTGGGATGAAGTTCATGAGGAGAGACTAATCAGGCTGGGCCTACATCCTCTGACTCTGAGAAGGATGAAGGGTGATCTCATTGAAATACTCCTAAGGGCTAGAGCAGGTAAATGCAGAGATGACATTTCCTTTAGCTGGGGTGTCTAGAGACAAAATAAGAGATTGATCATTCAGGACTGAAATGAAAATAAATGTCTTCAAACAGAGGATGGCCCTTAAAGGCATTTTTAGGTCATTTACCATTATTACAATTGTCTAACACAAGAACTGAGAGGATCTTGGGATTGGGAATGTAAGGCTCTTTGTCTCATTTGCAGTTTCTGCATTACTTATTGAATATTTGTATTTAGCTCATTAGTGAAATTAGTGCATCTGTGCTGAATGCTGCCTTTTGGTATTAATTTATGCCATTTCTTTCTCTTGCTCTTTTATCCCTCTCCAATTTCTGCTTCATTTCCTTCACCTTCCTGAAATCACTGGTTGATGCTGAGGTACTGTTCTACTGGATTTCAGCCATCCCATTCCCCTGCTTATACAGATGCTGCTGGATCCATTTGGTTCCTCCAGCAGATTGTTACCATTCTATTGCCCTCCTTTCACTGAGTGCATAAATATTGAGGCATGAACCTGGACAATATCATGACACGAAAGCCTCATCTGGCAGTCACTAGATCACTGTCGAGTGCAAGTCTTCCAGTAATTATATTTCCTCCATTCCTCCAGGGCTAATTGTGTTCTTTTTGCCAACCTTTCCAAAGTCAGCAAGTTTGCAGCAGGACTGGGAACATTTCTGCTCTTTGTGGTTCCCTTCCATATGGACAGTGTTTTTGATTAGGCACACAATAATTCGCAGAACAAAATAAAATATAAACCACATAGGCTCATGATCAGAGTGACAATGTTAAAGTGGCTGAACTTTATGTTGCTGAAGGAAACCTATCTGTCACTGAGGAGTAAGCGGTGGTCTTTTCACCAGGAAAGGCTAATCCTGATGTAATTATATGATAGAGGAAAGATCCTCTGGATTGAAGCAATGCTTCACTGCCAGATGAACTCAATGCCTTCTATGTCTGCTTTGAAATTGAGAATACAGCTACAGCTGTGAAGATCCCTGCTGTACCTGATGACCCTGTGATCTCTGTCTCAGAGGCTGATGTTTGGCTGCCTTTAAAGAGAGTGAACCCTCGTAAGGCCAAAGGTCCCAATGGAGTACCTGGTAAGACTCTGAAAACCTGTGCTAACTAATTAGCGGAAGTTCCCACTTACCTCAAAAAGGCAACAATTATACCAGTGCCACAGAAGAATAATGTGAGCTGCCTTAATGACTATCGCCCAGTAGCACTCACATCAACAGTGATGAAATGCTTTGAGAGGTTGGTTAAGACTAGACTGAATTCCTGCCTCAGCAAGGACCTGGACCCGTTGCAATTTGCCTATCGCCACAATAGGTCAATGGCAGACACAATCTCAATGGCTCTCCATACGGCTTTAGACCACCGAGACAACACAAACACCTACGTCAGAATGCTGTTCAACGACTATAGCTCAGCATTTAATACCATCATTCCAACAATCATGATTGAGAAGTTGCAGAACCTGGGCCTCTGTACCTCCCTCTGCAACTGGATCCTCAACTTCCTAACCAAAAGACCACTATCTGTGCAGATTGTTGATAACATCTCCTCCTCACTGACGATCAACACTGGCGCACCTCAGGGGTGTGTGCTTAGCCCACTGCTCTGCTCTCTATATCCCCAAGACTATGTGGCTAGGCATAGCTCAAATACCATCTATAAATTTACTGACAATACAACCATTGTTGGTAGAATCTCAGGTGGTGATGAGAGGACGTACAGGAGTGAGATATGCCAACTAGTGGAGTGGTGCTGCAGCAACAACCTGGCACTCAATGTCAGTAATATTGTTATTACAAATTGGCAGAATTTGAGATGATGACAAGGAGGCATTCTGGAGTGAGATAGATCAGCTGGTTGAGTGGTGTTGCAACAACAACCTTGCACTCAATGTCAGTTAGACCAAGGAATTGATTGTGGACTTCAGGAAGGGGATGTTGAGGGAACACAAACCAGTCCTCATTGAGGGCTCAGAAATGGAAAGGGTGAGCAGATTCAAGTTCCTGGGTGTCAGCATCTCTGAAGATCTATCCTGGGCCTGATATATTGATGCAATTACAAAGAAAGCACCTCAGTGGCTATATTTCATCAGGAATATATACAAATTTGGTACGTCTCCAAAAACTCTGACAAATTTCTACAGATATGCCAAGGAGGGCTATCTAACTGATTGCAACACAGTCTGGTACTAAACAGGAAGAGAAAAGGATGCAGAGGTTTGCAAACTCGAGTCAGCTCCATCATCGGCACTAGCCTCCCCAGCACCGAGGACACCCTCAAAAGGTGATGCCTCAAAGAAGCTTTAAGGACCCCTATCTCCTAGAATATACTCTCATCTTAGGAGTACTATCAAAGAGGAGGTAGAGAAGCCTGAAGACCCACACTCTATGTTTTTGGAACAGCTTCTTGCCCTCTGCCTTTTCTGAATAGACAATGAACCAGCCCATGAACACTACCTCACTATTTTTGCTCTCTTTTTGTGATTTTATATATATATATATGTACCATATTCCTTACTCCTTAAATGTACTTTATAGTTTTTTATTGCAGTATAGTGTACTGCTGCTGCAAAGCAACACATTTCATGACATATGTCACTGATATTAAACCTGATTCTGATTCCCAAAGTTCTTCTGTCTCTATTCTGCATCAGAACATCCTTGAAAGAGAGCATGTGCACTTAGCTGTGATCTCCTTCCATGAGTGAAGTTTGCTGGAACTCATTCCTTAGACCTACATTTGAAGACTGCATGTTGGCAAATGATTCTCAGCCCTGAGCCATACACCTGCATGACCCGTGACCTCAGCAGAAGAGTTGACACTGAAGTGAAGAAGAGGATTGTTAGGAGAACCAGGAAAAATACAACACAAAACTCAGAGTTGAAAATTTATTTCAGAAATTGGCAACCTTGTCCAATCATGAGAAACCAAATCATGATTCCTTAAGTGTATGATGAGGGGAACTGATCGTGTGGATAACCAAAAACTTTTCCCCAGGGCTGAAATGGCTAACACGAATGGGCATAGTGTTAAGGTGCTTGGAAATAGGTACCAAGGGGATGTCAGGGGTAAGTTTTTCACGCAGTGAATGGTGGGTGCGTGGAATGCAGTGGTGGTGAAAGTGGATACAGTAAGGTCTTTTAAGAGCCTCTTAGATAAGTACATGGAGATTAGAAAAATAGAGAGCTATGCAGTAGGGAAATTCTCGGCAGTCTCTAGAGCGGGTTAAATGGTCAGCACAACATTGTGGGCTGAAGGACCTGTAATGTGCTGTAAATTTCTATGTTTTTTTTTTGTTTAATTTATTTTAGTTCATCATCAAACAAACATTTCCATAAGATGTATTTCAGACATTGTACATACATATCATATAATCATATATATCACAAATCTCCACAAAGTATTTATCTGAGGTATACACTTATAGAAAAGAGTGGAAAGAAAAAACAAGCAAAAGGAAAGAACTATGTACAAGTAGGGAGTGATTTTTTTTTTACAACAGATTCATTGATTTTTGAGAATAAAATCAGGCCTATGAGGCATTATCTATGTTCTATGTTCTCAAATAAATAAAAGCCCTGCTGGTTTTCAAAGTTTGTTGGGAATTTGTGATGTAGATTATTAACCCTTTTCAACTTCCTGGTGAAGAAATTAAAGGTATTTACAGTTTGACACCACACTATCTTATCTTGGCTTTAATGAAAGATGTCAGCCATTCATCCACTTAGCTGGAAACCCACAAGAAGATAGAAAAGAAATGAAGAAGATGTTAAGATTTCTTAAAGGCAAAAACATCAAAACAACTTGCAGTTGATTAGTATATTTAATGTAGAAGTATATTCTGAAGCATATTACAAAAGAATAATAAACCAACATAATTAAAGTATTTCTCTTTTAGTACTTGGGAGATTGTGCAATTGATTCCTTTAATTGAACAGACCCACGTAGATTGCAGCTGCAATCAGAAATACTAAATATGTAGCACCTACTTGTTGCAAGAATTAGAAATACCTGAAACACTAGTAATCAAAGTGATAGTCTTTCTGTACTATACATTTTGGTATGATGTTGATAAGGATCTGCATTTGATGTTGTTTCAGAGATTTGAGTTTGCAATAAAGGCATCGTACACCCTTTATAGGGGATTTGAAGGGTAGTGCATATCATCGGGTAAATCAGGTTTCTGTCTTGCTGTATCTCAATGTAAAAAATATGTATAAACTTTGCTTTATCTGAACGTTGGGTTCTAACTAGTTGCACAGAAGAGTGGTTCTTGCTCATCATTATTTTCGAATCATAGAAAATGTTTGTACTCATTGCATCCCATGGAGTGGATTGGGTTCTAATTCATACGCTGCTGTCACAGCTTCCCTTGTTTGAGTGAATTTGATTGAGTGTGTTCCATCATCAGGTAATTGTCTATTTATGTAGTTTGAGGCTCATTAAGATCATATGGAAATGGCAATTACCATTTTTCACTGAAAACTGTTATACTCATCTGGTGTCATAGTTATTCAGTAATTGATTGATGCATTTAATTTGCCGTATTCAACACAAATAGACAATTTCTTTTGGGCTTCACTTATTGAAATGTTAATCGTGATTGCTGGTAGACTTTATCTACTGAATCAGAAGATCATGAAATCCTATGAAGAGAATTTGCACATTCACAGGAAACTTAGCAAAGCTGTTGAGCAGTTCACGCTGGGTAGTACAAGAGAGGGTCACCAGTATTAACATGCACGTACAGAATTCTGACCTTAAATGGATCAGCTTCAGAATTCTAAAGGAAAACCACAAAGGTTTTGAGTCTTTGAATAAAAACAATCACATTTTAGATTCTAGTAACTTGGCAATATGCGTCCTGCAATTTCCACAAACAACAGTATTTTGGTGATGTTGGATAAATGTTGGTAGGAGGCTAAAAATAGCAAATTAGAGTACATAGCACATTGGCTTAGTTACTAGGTTATAGGGAGATATGCTCATTAATTGGATCAAATGTTACATTTATTTCTGAGTAATTATAAGCACATGGCTCTCTACACCAACACAATTTATGAAAAGCTGAATAGAGTGACAATGTTATATGGTGATGATTAAGTAATTTCCCTGATTAATAACAAACAATTCCAAAGTAGCTAGGGAAATGAGATCTCAATGACATTTTTTTAATCTTAGACTCTCTTGTCCATTAATCCTTATTTATATGTGCAAATAGCGCTTTAGATCCTGGAGGTGTTCATTTCCAGGTTGACTTGTGATCTCTGGGAAATTGGTCTGTGTTCTTAAGTACCCAATTCTACTTAGCTTAGCTGAAATTGTAAGTCAAGCAATTTACGTGACATTGGCCACGTAACAAAACCAACAGAAATAGGAGGTTTTGGAAGAAAATCCATGAACATTTATATGAACGCAGAAAAAAGGGATGGATCAAGAAAGGTGTAAGAAGGAGACATTGATTAAAACTTCTGCACTGTACATCACTATCCTGGACATAGCCTCTTTAAGCAGGGACTTCCTGCTTAAAAGATGTTCCATTGGGAACCAGCTAAATCCTGTTTCTTTGCATGAATTCACATGCTAAATACTACATGGCCACCTCTTACACTGTTGCAGTTTTATGATTTCATTTAAAAATCATGGTAGACATTTCGGTGATATCCATCTCATGTTTAGTGCACAAATGAGAGTAAATTCCAAATTCTACATATCAACTTGGTAAACATTCTTCATAATTTCAGTCATTGAAGTATTTCTATGAATGAACAAAAGCATTACAAGAGATATTGTAAGATAATTATTGCTGTTCCCTGCTATCAAGTGCAACATTGATATTATGAAATTAGCATACATAGCTATAGCCATCTTCAACAAAAAAAACACCTATGTATTCTTAACTGCCTAACATAGTCTCTTCCTGACTGTTCTTTCCATATGCTGCAGAGGTTGTTTTGTGAATTTTTGATGCCGCAAGAGCTGACTGAGTGCTACATTATTACAGTGTCCCTCTGCTTCTGAAATTGTTTTCCAATGGGTGGTGCATCGTCCTGGATCACCATTCTATGTTTCCTTATTTGCAATTTTAAAATACAGCAGGTTTCATTCCATTTATGAATGTTCAATTTATCAGTTTTCACTGTAACACAAGAGACTCTTGAAGCCTTTGATTTAAGGCGATGCATCACTGTAATGCCCACAGCAAGTCTTGAGATCTTATGTTAGAGAGTAAGGGCTTCGAAGTTCAAAGTAAATTTATTATCAAAGTACTTGCATGTTACCACAGACTACCTCAAAGTTCATTTTCTTGCAGACAGTTACAGGAAAAAGAGTATCCATAGAATTTTATGAAAACCTATACATAAACACCGAAGTGCAAAGGATGACAAACTTTGCAAATAAAAATAATATTGAGATCATGAGTTGTAAAAAGTCCTTAAAAGTGAGTCTGCAAATTGTAGAATCATTTCAGTGCTACAAGTGATGGTTATAGTATAATAACTATTTCTGAATCTAGTAGTGTTGGACCTAAGGTATCTTTACCTCCTGCACAATGGTGGTAGCAAGAAGAGGGTTTAGCTTGGATAGTGGAGGTCTTTGATGATTGTTATATTGTTTATATTGATGTTAGCAATAGGAATACATGCGTCTGTGTGAATTAACATTGCTATCTACAAGACTGAAAGCTGCACTGAAGTGGATTCCTCCTTATGCAAACTATTAAGATAAATACCTATTGATTTAATTGATCAATGGAAATAGATGTCTATACATTGTGCCAGAATGGGTCTTCAGGCTCCTGTATCTCTTCTGTGATGGCAGTAATGAGAACAGGGCATGTTCTGGATTGTCCTTTGGAAGATGTCCTCAATCATAGGGAGGCTTGTTATCCTAATGGAGCTGGATGAGTTTACAATCTTCTGCAACTTTTTCCAGTCCTATGTATTGGAGCCTCCAATAATGTGGCTACAAAATAGAAAATGCTATGCTTTGCTGTGAACAACTTTATCAGATGAAGAAGAAGAGAGATGTCCAGTTGTCCGTCTAAAGTTTCCTCTATCCTTGTTCATCAGCCACCTAGGAATGTTCAGGGGAAATCCCCTCACCTTCAAGACCGCAAACTCTGCCAGACTCACTCACCAACAGCACAAGCACCAAACATCACTGGCAATTCCGCCAAACTTTCACCACTACCAACTTAACATGCAAAATGAGCATCACCTAATGGCAGAAATAAATGCTTTGCTGCTTAACTCTGCTCAGCCATTCAATGTGAACATGGTTGATTTGACTGCTGCTACATTTCTGTTTGCTCTCTGTAACCTTTCAACCCCATGTTCTTTGAGTACCTGCCTCATGGAAGATTTGGTTTCCATTGACTTTGAGGAAGAGAGTTTCAAAGATTCTTGACTCTCTGAGAGAAAACAAATTTGCCTCATCTTTTTAAATTGTAAAGCCATTATCTTGGGGCAATGACTCCTAGTTTTTTTGATTTTCCCACAAGAGGATGCCAGCATCCTCTCAAGAGCACCCAGGATTTTCGTGAGTAGATGAGGAAGAATTTCTTCACCCAAAGAGTGGTGAATTTAGGGAATTCACTGCCAATGAGAGCTCTTGAGGCCATATCATTGTGTGTATTTAAGATTGAGGTTGATAGTTTCTTGACTGACAAGTGAATTAAGAGTACAGGGAGAAGACAGGAGTGAACATTAAATTAGCCATGACTGAATGGCAAAGCAGACTTGATGGGCTGAATAGCCTAATTCTGCTCCTATATCTTATCTACAATGACATGAAAGGATGCATTATAAATGTTTTAATTACTTTAAGATATGATTGTTAACAAAACATTATTTTAGTATTTCAGATATTTAATGAATTTTTAAGTATATAAGTTTATTTGACCAAGATTCTTGAGCGCACAAATACATTGGAAGATTTTTCATTGAAACTAATGGAAAACCCAATTTGGATTCATTTTCTTGGAATGTAACCCTTACGTAAATTGAGAAATATATGTGTGAAGTTAGCCTGATCAATCAAAAACACTTAGAATTGCAATTCTGTAAACATTGATTCTAAGAAAACTCCCATTCCTACCATGGCTCCAGTATAAAACACCCAGGACTAGTATCCACACACCTATCGTCTGAGCTGGTATATAGTTCAGCATCTTCATGCTGGTGAAAATATTTCATGAAGGGTGTATTATAACGTATCATTCCTGTCTTAAATGCTTGCAATTATTTGACATAGTCATCTATAGTTACTCAATGTATTAATGAAATTATTTGTCTCTTTAAATAATGATGTTATTATTAATGATAACTATTTTCAATATGTTGTTTCTAGAGGAGTAATCTGTTATTTTCTGACAATTGAAATATGCAGCAAAAAGAATGTGAAATGTTCATTTTATTATATATATAAAAACGATGAATGAACTTGGATGCATTTCCAGGCATTACACAACTCCTGGTGTTCTGGACATAGGCTGAATATCTCACATTTGTTTGTGTGTTAAGATGACCCTGGAAATTTTACACTTGCTTGTGTTCTTAGGAAAACTGTATTAATTGAGCGTTCACACACCCACTCAGTTTGAGATTCAGTCAGAGGGCAGTATGGAAAGCCATTAACGTGGCAGGGTAAGATAATTAATTCCATTTGGTCTGAATATGATCCCCAGTATTAAGTTGCACAAAAGGATTAACACAAGCAGTACCCTGCACCAAGAAGAACAGATCACAGTTTTTATTGCACTTCAGTAAAATATAAAGATGAGGTCATATTTGCATTTTAATAAAGGCTTCACGGAGTGCTAAAGGAGAATCGGCTATGTTCATTCAAATTGGTTTGTCTAGTTGTCCACTTTAGTAGATGTGGTTTCAGTTGAAAAAGGAAGAAAGGGATTATTCTTTGGAGTTTTGTCAAATTACAAAAATCACTTGGCATTTGGTGAAGAATTATCAATCTGCTATTTGATGACCTTTGATCGTGGTAGGAGTATATTACATTTATATAACTGACTCTCGTGTGGGAGGTAATACTCAGAGGAAGAAATGGGGAACACATCAATATTAATAATAAATGTTCTAGAAATGAGACTAACAATTGAGGAACTGGGAGAGAGAGAGAAAGAGAGGCACAGAAAGAAAGTGAGATGGTGAGAGGAGAGCGAGAGAATATGTTGAGCTAAGCAAATCAGATGACGGCTGTGAATGTGAGGAAGGGTGTAAAGGCCTTGCTGAGGCAAGCATTCAAGCAATCAAGCATTGAGATAGCAAACAATCTACTGGAGGAACTCAAGCGACATCTGATCTGTTATTTCAAATCAAAACAATTCACCTGAGGAGAGGAGAGGGTGAGTAGGACCCCAAGGGCCTTTCCCCATCAGATGCTGCTCAACACATTGAGTTCCTCCAACAGATTGTTTGTTGCTCCAGATTCCAGCTTTTGCAGTCCTTTGTGCCTCAGTCACTGTGTTAACTGCAACATGACTCTTCATTGAAGCAGTAAAGGGCAGGGCTACCTGCCAGTGATGTGTCCAGGCTCCACTTCCTCTCCTTCAGTGTCCTGCTGTAATCCAGGCAGCACAAAGATATAACTCCCCCTTCACCTGGATTGATGACCTGAAGAATTGCTCCAGTCTGCTTCTGCACTTGAGTTTCTTCAAGTGCTAAAGTTTACTTTTTGATATCACCATAGGCCCTACAAGCCAAGGGAACTTTGTTTTGGACATTACAGTGTGGATTCAGATCATTTAGAGTCCTACAAAATGGTGATGTTGTCCATTATCTCAACAGATTATCATACAGCAATAATGAATGACATTTACCGACCAAAACTTCCCCGGGTGCTTCACATTGCTGCCATCAAGTTAAATGTTATTCTGAGCCACATAAAGGAAATGATCAAAGTGTCATCAAATGCATTGACTTCCAAAACTATCTCTGAAGAAGGAGGAAGAGATGAAGAATATTAAAGAGATTTTAGGGGCTAACAACTGATGGTATATTGGCCAGTGATAGTGCAACACAGACTTTTCTGAGTTCTACAGGACAAGCTAAGGAATAATTTATCAATAAGTAGATAGGTTCTTGATTATCCAGGGCATTAAAAGGTATGGGGAGAAGGCAGGGGAGTGGGGATGACTGGAAGAATTAGATCAGCCCATGATTGAATGATGGAGCAGACTCGATGGGCTGAATGGCCTACTTCTGCTCCTACATCTTATGGTCTTATAAAAACTTATAAAACTTATAATAAAGCTGAGGTGTTGTCGTGTCAGGAGCCAGTATCAACCAAAAGCATAGCAGTAAATGATGAACAGGATTTGCACACGAACACATTTGGAACAAATGGCTGATACCCTGGAAGCACAGAGAAGACTAGCCTGACATTGAAAGCTTGTTAGAAGCCTCCTCCACAAAAATAGATCTTGACTGTGATGGTATTTAATATTCTTCGTCTTAGACTGTGAAAACGTTTCAAAGCAACCTGGGTGGTAGATTACAGGATGCACGTGAGAATGATGGAAGCTCAGTGAATGGATCACTGCAGTGTGATATATCCAGAGCTTCTGGTGCTTTTTGAAGATAACAGCAGTGTAGACTAATTATGTCCTTATGGATGTCCTGCTGGTCTGAAAAATAACAGCCCACAGCTCATGAAGGTATTGCAATATTTTCCAGACACTGCCCTGATATACAAGCACAGTTGATTTATCAAAGATGCTTTATTGAGAAGTAGAATGTTGCTAGACACATCAACATAAACTCACCAACCTTACATTCCCAGCAGGGCAAATGAGATATGGAATTGCAGTTCTTATTCTTCAACTGTGTCATTTCCTTCAAGGAAAGCTCCTGACTAAACTAATGCTGTCTGCTCTTCAGAACAGTAAAAACAGTTTGTTACATTTCCCAAAACGCAAGCTTGCATGCACGGTGAAATAGGGTCAAAAGAAATACTGAAAATGCAGGAATTGAAAACAAAAATAGAAATGCATCTGGAAAAAGATCGGATGAAGCTGTCTGAATGAGGAGCCATCTAGTTCTGAGGAGGGGTCTGTAATCAAAATATCTAATCTGGATTTATGATGTTCTGGCTTCAACAATGTGGTTTGTTGATTCAGTATCAAGATGTTCACAGTCATTAAGATCATTAAATTTTAGAAGTGTTACCAAACAGAAAGGAGGCCATTCAGTTCATATTATCTCCTGGCAGAGCAATCCCCGATGATTTGTTTCTCTACTTTTTCCCCGCAGTTTTGCAAATTATATTCTGTCAAGTACCTATTGTATTCCCCTTTTCAACATTATTTTCAGCACTCTCACCAGACAATGAGTTTTTGATCATAACTGCCTTCAGTTTAAAGAATGTTTTCTTTATGTATCCTTTGCCCAGAAATGATAATCTGTAATCCAAAATCTCTGAATATTCTGCTAAAAGGAACAGATTTTCCTCTCTCTCCACTGTCTAAACTCCTGTGGATTTTGTGTAATAATGCTCCAATAGGCATCTTTGCTCTAAGGTAAATGTACCAGCTTCAATAGTGTAACTTTGTGCTTGGCATTTCTCATGCTTGGAACCACTTTTAAGTTGCCTCTCGAGGACTTCCCATCCTTCAGATCTATTGGGAGACCAGAAATGAACATAATATTCCAGTGTCAATTCACTTAAAGGTTTAACATAATTTAACTGCTTCTGTATTCTGTGTTCTTGTTTACAAATTCCAGGATCTTCTATACTTAGCCAATTTGTTGTCATGGTAATTAAAGTTACAATCAAATTAGGCATGATTTTACACCATATGACACTGAGCAGAATTAGGACATTCAGCCCATCGGGAATGCTCCACCATTCCATCATTATCCCTCTCAAACCCATTCTCCTGCTTTCTCCCCAAAACCTTCAACACCCTGACTATCACCCTCCACTTTAAACTTACCCATACTTGGTCTCCACAGTGGCAATGAGTTCCACAGATTCACTACCAGCTGGCTAAAGAAACTCCTCTTAATCTCTTTTCAAAATAGACATCCCTCGATTCTGAGGCTGTGCCTCAGAATCCACTCCAACTGGGCTTTTCAGTATTCGATAAGCTTCAATGAGATCCTCCGTTGTTCTTCTAAACACCAGTGTGTATCGGCCCAGAGATGTGAAATGCTCCTCATACATTAACCCTTTCATTCCCGGAATCATTCTCGTGAACCTCCTCTGGACCCTCCCCAATGCCAGCACATTTTTTCTTAGATAATGGACCTGAAATTGCTCACAGTACTCAAGTGCAGTCTAACTAATGCCTTATAAAGCCTCAGCATTACATCCTTGCTTTTATATTCTAGTCCTGCTGAAATGACTGCTAACATTCCATTTGCTTTCATGTAGGGAAAGTTAACCTGCAGGGAATCCTACATGAGGACTCCCAAGTCCCTTTGCACCTCTGAATTTTGAATTTTCTCAGTTGTCTCCTTTATTCCTTCTACCAAAATGCATGACCATACACTTCCCAACAGTCTGTTCCATCTGCCATTTCTTTTCCCATTATCCTAAACTGTCTAAGTCTTTCTGCTTTCTCAACACTACCTGCCCCTACACCTATCTTTCTATCATCCACAAACATGGCCACAAAGCCAACAATTCCATCAGACAAATCATTGCCAAATACAGTGTAAAGAAACAGTCCCAATATCAACTCCTGCAGAACACCTCTAATCACCAGCATCCTACCAGAAAAGGCCCCCTTTATTCCTACTCTTTGCCTCCTGCCAGTCAGCCAATCTTCTAACCATCTTTCCTGTAGTAACATCAGCTCTTATCTGCTCTTATCTGCTCTTATCTGCTCTTATAAGCAGCCTTCTGTGTGGTACCTTGTCAAAGGTCTTCTAAAAATCCAAGTTAAGTTACATCACTGACTCTCCTTTGTCTATCCTGCTTGTTATCTCAAATAATTCCAACAGATTTGTCAGGCAAGATTTCCCCTTAAGTTGACTTTTGCCATATTTTATCAAGTGTCTCCAAGTAGCCCAAAACCTCATTCTTAACAATGGACTCGAACATTGACCAAACAACTGAGGTCAGGGTAACAAGCCTGTAATGTCCTTTCTTCTGCCTCCCTCCCTTCTTAAAGGGTAGAGTAACATTTCTAATTTTCCGGTCTTCCAGAACCATTTCACAATCTCTTCAGCCACCTCTTTCAGAACCCTGGAGTGTAGCCATCTAGTCCAGGTGAGTTATCTATTTCAGACCTTTCAACTCCCAAAGCACCTTCTCCTTCATCATAGTAACTAGAGTCACTGCTGCCCCCAATACTCTCAAATTTCTAGCATACTGCTAGTATCCTCCACAGTGAAGACTGACGCAAAATACATATTTCTTCATTCCCCATTACTCCTCTCCACCATCATTTTCCAGTGGTTCAGTATCCACTTTCACCTCTCTTACACTCTTTCTATATCTGACAAAAGCTTTTGATATCCTGATTTATATTATTGGCTAGCTTCCTTTCATATTTCACCTTTTCTCTCCTTATGGCCTTTTGGCTACCTTCTGTTGCTTTTTAAATGCTTCCCAATCCTCTAACCACGCTAATTATTGCTATACTATATAACATCTCTTTGGCTTTTGTGCTGTATTTGACTTCCCTTTTCAGCTATGAATGTGGCATCCTCCCTTTAGAATACTTCTTTAGCCTTGGGATGTGTCTTTCCTGTTCATTAGGAGTTTGAGGAAATTTGATTTGTCAACTAAGACACTCAAGAACTTCTACAAATGTATCATGGAGAACATTCTGACTGGCTGCATCACCAACTGGTATGGGGGTGGGGGTGGGGGCTACTCCATCAGATCAAAGTAAGTTACAGAAACTTGTAAAACTAGTCAGTTCCATCATGGTACTAGTCTCCATAGTAAGCAAGACTTCTTCAAGAAGTGGTGCCTTAGGAAAGCGGTTTCTATCATTAAGGATGACCATCACCAAGGACATGCCCTCTTCTCATTGCTGCCATCAGTGAGGAGGTACAGAAGCCAGTAGGCACAAACTCAGTGACTCAAGAACAGCTTCTTCCCCTCTGCCATCTGATTTCTGAATGGATATTGAACCCATTAACAACCACCTCTCTACTTTTTAATTTTATTTTGAACTACTTATTTTAACTAAACTATTTTACAGACATACTGTATATATATACTTACTGTAATTCCATTTTATTTTCTCTGTTTACTTATCACATATTTCATTGTACCGCTGCCATAAAGTTAACACATTTCAAGACATACGCTGGGTATATTAAACCTGATACTGATACCCACAGCATCATACCTGCCAGTCTCTAACTGTGCTACAAGATCATCTGCCTTATTCTATATACTGCGTGCTTCCAAGTACAACTTTCAGTACTGAAGTCATCACCCTTTTCAATTTTGTCCCCATGATTCACATCAAATCACCCAACTGCAATTCTTCCCTATTATCTGCCTGTCCTTCCTTCCAGTCTCACAACCCATTGCATCTTGGTGAATACCTCGAGGGAGCCTGGCCTTCTCTTACTCCTAATATTTATGTTCCACAGTATGTTCATTGGTACAGAATAACTATCTCCTCTATTAAAGGAACCCATAACATAGGTCAAACTCACAAAATTTGGAACATGTAGAAAAGAAATGATGACAGGCAGTTAAAATTCAGAATTCTTTCTCTAAGTTCTTTGTTGGGTAAATTGATATATGCCAGACTTGGAGATCTTTGTAACTGAGGATTTTGTTAGATAAGGCAGATAGATGCAGATGCCTTTCAGAATGGCTATAGTCTAATGTCATGGTGTAAAGGACTTGAATTTATATATGGCCTGCTTCTATTCCTTCATTCCTAATGATTGTCACACTGGACAGTTATGGTGGCTGAATAGTGTTAAATGGGTTCTGTCAATTATATCTGATGAAATTGTTTTGGATGTAATTTTATTCTGAAGACTCCAAGTAATTGTGCTTAGTCTTGTAAAGTTACAGGTAATCACTTTTAAAATAGATTTATTATCAATGATGATTATTAGAAGTTCCTATTAAAGTCAGGGTGTAAACTTTTTTCTGGGAGATACAGCACGAGACTTTGTTGTAGCTCCATTCAGATGGATGTGTTTCTGCAATTTAACCGAAGTGCAAGTTCTATAGGCCAGTCGTCCTCCTGATCTTCTGAAACCCAGTTCTGAAACCCAGCTTTTATGCAAACAAATATTGATTGTATCCATACAGTGTGGTACTGTTAACTATTATCAAGATCAATGATAGATTAAGTCCTACTTTAAAAGAATAGACAGAAGAATAAGCATCCAGGGCAGCATCCTCGAACACCATTCTGGCTTGGGGTCAGAAGTGAGACCTCAATGGCGCATCGGTGCTGGGGAACAGCTGCTAAAGGCTCAGAGGCAGTAAAATAATTGTTGAGCTGAAATTTTTGGAAGTCACTTTTCCTCACACCACAATAACAGTATTGACAAATGCCGGCCTACACAAACTTTGCTAAACGTTTAATTTGCATTAGATCTAATTACAGATCAGCAGGAGTCAATAAAAAGCTGTGCCTTTTTGAATTTGTTCTGTTAGTATGTTTCCTTCTATCTTTGCAATCGGCCCCCTTCTTCTTCAGTTTTGCATGCACCAGTTGGAATCATGCTGAGCTCCGAAGGGGTTCAATGTTAGTGTGCCACGTAGCCAGAGTTTGGGACACTGATCCCAAAATTAATTCCCTGCATATCTTTTTTACTTTTTTATTGAAATGTACACCATATCTACTGGAGATTAATTATGTGCCCAGTTCGTTCCTTTTGAATGTGTAATATGGTTTTTGAAAACACAAGGCTGTTTGATTTCCAAAACACTACGCCAGAACATTTACCATCACTTACCCTTTACTTTGCAATTACTAGCTCAGAGCATTCCCTCTCTATCGCTACAACAGGTCTACAGCAGATACGATCTCATTGGCTCTCCATACAGCCTTGGATCACCTGGACAACGCAAATACCCACGTCAGGATGCTGTTTTTTGACTACAGCTCAGCATTTAACACCATCATTCCCACAGTCCTGATAGAAAAGCTACAGAACCTGGGCCTCTGTACCTCCCTCTGCAAATGGATCCTCGACTTCCTAACCAAAAGACCAGAATCTGTGCAGATTGGAAATAATATCTCCACCTTTCTGACAGTTAATACTGGCACTCCACAGGGATATGTGCTTAGCCCACTGCTCTACTCTCTCTATACCCATGACTGTGTGGCTAGGCATAGCTCAAACAGTAGCTATAAATTTGATGGTGATACAGCTATTGGCAGAATTTCAATTGGTGATGAAAGGGCATACAGGAGTGAGATATAACAGTTAGTTGAGTGGTGTCGCAGCAACAACCTTGCACTCAACATCAGTAAGACAAAAGAGCTGATTGTGGACTTCAGGAAGGGTAAGACAAGGGAACACATACCAATCCTCATAGAGGGATCAGAGTGGAGAGAGTGAGCAATTTCAAGTTCCTGGGTGTCAATATCTCTGAGGAGCTAATCTGGACACAACATATTGATGGAGTTATAAAGAGGGCAAGACAGCAGCTATATTTCATTAGGAGTTTGAGGAGATTTGGTTTCTCAACTAAAACACTCAAAAGCATCTACAAAAGTACCATGGAGAGCATTCTGACTGGCCGCACCACCGTCTGGTCTGGGGGGGGGGGGGGGGGCTACAGCACAAGATCAAAGTATGTTGCAGAAACTTGAAAAATTAGTCAGTTCTATTACGTGTACCAGCCTCCGTAGTATCTAAGACATCTTCAAGGAGCAGTGCCTTAGGAAGGATTCATCATTAAGGATCCCCTCCACCCAGGACATGCCCTCTTCTCAGGAAGGAGGCACACGCTCTGCAATTCAGGATCTGCTTCTTCCCCTCTGCCATCTGATTTCTAAATGGACATTGAACCCATGAACACTGCCTCACTACTATTTCATTTCTGTTTTTTGCACTACCTATTTTAACTTAACCTTCTAACACACACACACACCCCCCTCCCTCCCCCCCATTTTTTTCTTTATATTTATTTATCATGTATTTCATTGTACTGCTGCCGTAAAGTTAACAAAGTTCACAACATATGCCGATGATATTAAACCTGATTCTGGTTCTCTTTCTTCTCAACCTGCATTTCTAGAGTTGTTGGTATCAAACCCAGACATCTGCCTGTTTATTTTCAGGTTTAATGTAACAATGAAGTAATGTAATGATTTACCAGTCTAAAAGAAGGAAGGGGATCATTGTCAGATATATAGAAACAGCTTGGATTTATATCATGCCTTTTGTGTATTTTTTAAAAAACATAGCTTGTTTCACAGTTGTATTGTTAACAAACATGGGGCACAGGGGAAGTTAGGATTGGTGATCTAATGTATGGTCAAAGAGGCTAGAGTGAGCAGTTTCTTAAAGCCACAGGCACAATTGGAAATGTTTAAGGAGGAAATGTTATCTCCACTACCTTTATAAAGCACAACCGGCAGCGGTGTAGCAAAGGAAATCATATGTGGGAGGCATCAAAGCTGGAAGGCCACAGAATTGCTGTATTAGATGTACGTCCACTCGAAAATGCCGTTGGCAGGGTGGATCAGCACAACTGCAGAATTTTAGATAAATAATTGCCACAACACCTAAAGGGTAATCTCAAGAAAATGTTCTCTGGAAAATCCCTGGATTGTATTTAAAAGAAACTCATGCACCAACTATGGTCAAACTTTCTGAACAAATTTCTCATAGCTTTTTTAAATATTCTGTTAATCCTTGAATGATCTTTAGGTAATTAAAATATGACTCCCTTTTGTGCTTTGGTTAAAGGAAGTCTGTTGAATAAATATTAACATCGTTCCCTATCCTTTTATTTTCTAACTTAACACTATCCAAGGACACCAACTATTTGTACTAGCTCCAATTTAATGCACAATGTTTATTACTAATGATGTAACCTCTTCAGTAGTGGGGAGACAGAATTAAAATCAATTGATTGCTTACTGGAACACCTCAAACTGATTACAATTTTCCACTCTGACTTTTGCACGTTCTTTTGGTGACTCAATAGAAATCTGCCACGTGCTCCAGTTCCATCCCATATCTTTTGGGTTTCATCCCACAACCTGCACATTTGTGAGTTAATTGGCCACCATAAACTGCCCCTAGTGTTTAAGTGAGTGGTAGAATCTGCTAGAGCCGGGTGGGTGGGGGTGAGGGTGAATGGGAGTGAAGCAGAATATGGGGAGGATAAGATTAATATAAATGGGTCATTGATGGTCAGCATGGATCAAGTGGGCTGAAGGGCCTGTTTCAATGTTTCCATGAGGATCACTGACAACTGTTACAGCTGGCAAAGTCCTGCCTCCAACTTTGTCAGCTGTCAACTGCTGTCTCAGGCATTTTGGGACAGTACTTCTGCACCATGCTGTAATTTTTGAAAGGAAATCTTCTGTCTACCTTTATTTTCCCTGACAGCTGTTAACATTGTGCCTTAAAGTATGAAATACAATTAGAGCTAAATGCCACCCTAGGCTAAAATCAACTGGGAAAAGGATAAAACTATAAATCTCACTTCACTTAGCACCAGTCCAGCTGAAACGAAAGGGAAGAGTCACCTTCAAATCTGTCCGAGCTGCATTTAAATCCATATATTAAAAAACATTCAGCTTCACCCAAACTTCCCAAGCTGTGAGATAACTGTATATACGCTGATCATAAACACGAGACTCCACAGATGCTGAAAATCCAGAGTAACAAGCACAAAATGCTGGAAGAACTCAGCAGGTCAAGCAGAATCTATGGAAGGGAATACAGAGTTGACATTTCAGGCCAAGACCCTTCATCAGGACTCATCTTGACTCGATTCCTTTCCATAGATGTTACCTGACCTTCCGAGTTTCTTCAGTATTTTGTGTGTGTTACTCAGCATGTCTGCTGATGAAGCATTAGTTTCTTTTCACTTAGGATCTGCACACCCAACTCCAGCACGACAGGACCCTTCTACATGCTGTGTCAGCTGCATATCCCGACTGAGATATTCAAGTTCAGATTAGGTCCCGCCCTGCATATCCAGCTTATTAAGTTATCCAGGTCAGGTTGATTAGCTCAGTATTAATGCATAAACAAACTACCAGAGGAACACTATGGGTCAGGCAACATCAGTGAAGGGAGAGGGATGGCTGATGTTTTGGGTTAAGACCTTGCAGCACACCCTGAGGTCATGACTAATTTGTCTGACTCAAAGCATTAACAATCTCACCACCTCCACAGCTGCTGCCAGACCCACTGAGTTCCTCCGGAATTTTCATTGGTCCAGGTTGCACCATTGTGTCTCAGTATTTATGCTTATGTCCTATTTTATTAATGCTTATTTAAACCAACATGTGAAGAAAAGCAAGTCTCTTTTCTCTGATTTTTCTGCAAATAGCTCCTAGCTGTGTCGAGTTGGATGTGGAATAGATGATAAATACGCAGGTTTAGGTTAGGTTCTTATTGGCCATAGTTGAGGCAGGTTGGGTCGGGTCAGGTTTATACCCAACAGCTCTCAACATTCACAACTCACTCATCTGATGACTTCAGTGCTTTGAATTAATGGAAAATATATAGGAAAAGGGGTAGAGCTGCCATAGCGGAAGTGCAGCATTCATTCATTAGAATAGTTCAGGAATGGCAAGCTTGCCACATGAGAAGAGATTGAGTTGACTAGTCCTGTATTTACCAGAGGTTAGAATAACAAGAGGATATCTCATTAAGATGTAGAAGTATCTTCCAGGGCTCAACAGTCTGGGGATGCAAGCACAGTAGCATAGCAGTTAGTGTAGCACTTTATACTGCCAGTGATCTCGATTGGGGTTCAATTCCCGCACTGTCTGTAAGGAGTTTGTACGTTGTCTCTGTGAACACAGTTGTTTCCTCTAGGTACTCAGGTTTCCTCCAACATTCCAAGGACGCATGAGTTCGGCTTACTAAATTGTGGGCATAATCTGTTGGTGTCAGAAGCATGGACACACTTGCGGGCTGCCCTCCAACACATCTTCAGACTGTGTTGGCCATTGAATCAAGTAACGCATTACACTGTATGTTTCGATGCACACATGAGAAACAAAGCTAATCTCTTTAAATCTTTATGCGTCTCCGGGCTGAGAAACCTAGAAAGAGCACAAGTCATTGTTTAAGAATAAGGGCTGGCCACTCCTGGCTGAGATGAAGAGAAATTCCTTCAATTATAGAGGGAGAATCTTTGGAATCCACAAACCTGGGGAGCTATGAAAGATGTTAATGGAATCAGGAGATATAGAGATGGCATTACGAAAGAGGTTTGAGGTAGAAACTCAGCCGTGATCTTGATAAAGAGCAGATTAAGCTTGAAGGGCCAAATTGCCTGTTCCTGCACCTGCTACATACGTTCTTTAGATCTTTGAGTTTTGCTAGGCAGGCTTAGTTCGCTGGATGCCCTGGAGGAATATACATCAAATCTGTTAGAGGGATGGAAGTGAACAGTCAAATTATTTTTTTGTGTTGAGCAAGGGAACAACAGCTTTTCTAGGATAAATTAATTTGCTCTGAGTGCAAAGAAAGGAGTGTTTGACTTGACTTTTAGAATCCGCCTGTTACATACAAAAACAATATTCAGCACTATTGAAACCAGCCATGAGTTATTAAAGTCTGACTTCTCAGACTAACATGGCCATTACCTCATTATATAGAAAGATAACAGTTAATCAATCCTGTCCTTCAGAGAGGTTAAGAATAGTTATGACAGGAAATTCTGTCTGAAGAATAGAGCTTTGGAATATATTGCCTTCAAAGGATCCAAAAATAGACGAGATATGAGGTTATGACTGTGATCTGTATGTTTAATGAAGATAAAAATGATGCATAGGGTTGGCTGGTTTTCAGAGGTCAATGGATAGAGGGGATGAAAAATACTTTTGTTTGAAAAATACTGTGTCTATAACAAACTAGTCATCATAATCATAATGCCTGTTCTGTATATTCCAGCATGTAGTACCTTGTACATTTTGGGGAATTGTGGAAGGAAAGAGAGTGAATGCCAGTATGATTAAATTGCACTTCATTGGCCTTAAATAATAGGCCAGAAGTCATTTCAGAACTTGCATTATTCCTGATCTTTATAAAGTGCTGACAGAGAAAAATTGCAAATACAAGTTTGGAGATACTGTAGCAGCTTGTGAATGCAACTGTATACAAAACTGAGGCAGAATTAGGCCACACAGATGCTCAGGTCTACTCCGGGCAATGTGATGAAACACGTTATCCAAGTCTATCTCGGTTTCTCACCTGAACACCATATCTTCGACATTTTAGTGTCAAAACTCTAACTGATGAGGAAATGTCTCCTCAATTGGCCTTCCTGAATCTCACCTTCCCAGCTGGATACAAACAGCCTCTCAGCATCTGGCTATCTATCAATGGAATCACATTTGTTTCAATGTAATTCCCTCCCCTAAACTCCAATGAATATCAGACAAATTTACCTGAAATATAACAATATCTCTTAGAAGAGCTGAAGTTGTCTCAAGAAGGGAAAACTATGTCAATGGAAACTGGTATGATCATCGTCTTCAATGGCATTGCTCTTTTGTAGGGTTTGAGAAGCTCTTGGAAACTGTTGGAAGAATAGGTGGCAATTTTAGGATCAGAGTGCCAAAAGATTAATTCGGTCTTAAACCAATAACCTTTCTCCTGTTCTGATGAAAGGTCAGCAACCTGAATTAATAACTCTTGTCATCTCCAGAGAGGTGACCTTATCTGTTCAGGATTTCCAGCATCTTCTGCATTTAGCCAGATTTTCCCACATCCACATTATTTTGCCTTTTTAAGATCACTACTGCTATCAAATGAAACAGCAAAAGGAACTTCAATTGCATATCCACCCAAGGTAGTTGGAGAGGTTCTGTGATTCATTGCATATAGTTTTATTGGACAAAGTTCACACATTACTGAAAAATAGAAAGTATGCAATGAGAATGGATATGTTATTCATATATACTTAACATGTATGGTTATTAACAAGGATGGGAAGCGATTAGGTTTTGATTCTAAATAACACTTCATGCATTCTTTATATTAGGCACATAAGAATGACCAATCAGTTTCTAGTGTTATGCAATCAGCAAGGTCACACAAATTCAACATTTGCACCTCAGCATTCAGTCACTGCTTTATTTTATTTCCTCCTTCAAAGAATACAGAAAACAAACCAGAAATTAAGCAGATTTTGGGTGCACTTTTGGAAAAGAGATGCTTGAAAAATTCTAGTCCAAACAAAAAAAATTAGGTAGTTTATTATGTAATGAATTCCACTCTTAGGTCACTGTTCTACCTTGTATGTTTCTTTTTAACCTCATCCTCAAATGCTATTGTCATGGCGATGTTTATTATTCGGGTTAGATCAACATGAGAAAGTGAGGGCTTGATTTCAAATTTAGAACAGCCCACAGCTGGAAATCTCAGTGAATATAGCAGTCAGTTAATCTCATCTTAATCCGTTTTGCTCATTGCATGGCTTCATTTCTCCAAATTCCCATCAAGAAAGATAAAGCATCATTTATAGGAGCAACAAATACTCCTCAGGCTGTGGCCTGCTTGCACGCAATGTAGTTCACAAGTGGTTTTTTTTTATTGTTGTTAAGGGTGTTTTCCACTATTTCTTAGGATTTGCAGCTTTCTGTGTTTGACCCTGTACTCTCTCACCAAATTTCTTTCAACATTCAACAGGATACTGCTTCATCGGCTGTGAGCAGATCCCAGATGAATCCTTCAAGCCTCTTGTTAGCAAAATGTCACAGCTGGCCAAAAGGCTAAGATTCGACTGGGGGATATTGCTCAACCGTTCACTTCACCTTTGTTCCTATTACACAGTAGATTTTGCTGCGTTTTATGATCACACCATTCACTTATCCTTTCAGGACAGGTTGTATGTAAAATGCAGAGCTTGGTTTCAATTAAGATTTATTTTGTTCTATTAATTACTTGCAGTCATAACAGAAGGTAAATCAATAACTGCTATCAATAATAAACTAAAATGACGTAGATGGAGATTTGTGTGTGTGTGCTTCTAGCAAAACCCTGAACTTGGCTGATTCAGTGAAGAATACCTCTAGCCTTATTTCTGAACCATCGACCCAGAGATGTGAGTTCAGATCCATCGTGGCAGAATTAAGTAAAGTAAATCTGGGACTAAAAAGAAAGCTACCCACAGTTACAGTAGTTATGAAACAATGAGATTATTTAGAAGAAAATATCAGTTTCTTTTTGAACTTCAGAGAAGTCAATGTAGCTTAGCCAGTATGTAGTTTTCAGTCTTAGTATGTAACTAACACTTAACTATTATCTTAGTTCAACAGGAAATCAAGGATAGACAAGAAATGGCAATAATGACATCCATATTCCATAAACGTAGTAAAACAATTATTCAAAGCATAATTCAAAGGAATATATCAGTATATGGTGGTTTAGAGGTGGAGTGCTTTGAACTGGCATCCATGTTCTGTTCAGTATCGACGTATCTCTAACTTGACTGCATTTTAACCTCCTGTATTTGTAAGACTTTTCACCCCCACTGGCTACCAGAAGAACAGCCCCTTCTGAGTCACCCATCCACTCCCAGCTTCTACATATTACTGCAAAGTACTTGGGTCCTTAAACACAGGAAGTTCTGCAGATGCTTGGAATTTTGAGCAACACACACACAAATTTCTGAAGAAACTCAGCAAGTCAGGCATCATCCATAGGCCTTTCAATCCAAACAGTTCTCTTTCTAGAAAGCAGAATGATCATCCTTTAAAGGTATTAATTACTCTTAATGTAATCTGCCCTCAAATATTTCCCCCAAGGCACTCCTTGGCCAAACCTATTGGGTAGAATATCTGACATTAGAAGGCAGACAGTTGGTACCAAACCTCCCCTCAATATCAAGTCCTGAGTAAGTTGATGAGACAGATAAATAGACACCTGAGAGTTGTACTGTAGTGTCATTGGTACTTGCCTGTTCTAGTTAAAAGAGATATCCACATACATAGTAATTGGGCTAGCATGGAAACTCACTGTGAGGTATTCTGACAGTTCTGTCAAGGTCGTGAATTTTTAGTTCCACCATCTTTAGAAGAGGAAGCAAGAAGATATTTGAAATATTTATACATATTATAGAGTCATAGAGCACTACAGCTCAGAAAAAAATCTCTTGGGCCCATCTATTCTGTGGTGAACTGTTAATCTATCACGTCCCACTGACCAACATTTGGACCATAGTCCTCAATATCCCTTCCATCCAAACTTCTTAAAATGTTGTAATCGAACCCACATCTACCACCTTCACTTGCATCTTGTCCCACACTCACATCAACCCCTGAATGCAGAAGTTCCCCTTCAGGCTCCCCTTAAATATTTCACCCTTCATCTTTACCCTGTGACCTATAGTTGTAGTGTCGCCCAACCTCTGTGGATAAAGCCTGCTTGCATTTACCCCTCATTATTGGTTATACCTCAATCAAATCTCTGCTCATTCTCCTGAGATCCAGGCAATAAAGTCCTAACCTATTCAACCATTTCCAAAAAGAGTCAGGTCCTCAATTCCCAACAACATCCTTGTAAATGCTTTTCTATACTCTTTCAATCTTATTGACATTTTTCTTGTCCTGTAGCTAGTTTACCAAAACTGCACATAATACTCAAAATTTGGCCTCACTGATGTCTTTTACAACTTGAACACAACATCCCAATTGCTGTACTCATTACTTTGATTTATAATTGCTAATGTGGCAAAAGCTCTCTTTATGACCCTATCTACCTTTGACATCACTTTCAAGGAATTATGGACCTGTATTCCCAGATGCCTCTGTTCTACCACAGTCCTCAATGCCCTACCATTCATTGAGTCAGCCCTGTCCTGGTTTGTCTTCCCAATTATCATTCTTTTCATTCTACTTGGTGAGAAATCTACCAAATGCAGATCATTCATTGCAGTGATGATGCACTTTACTATTTTATAATTAATAAAATTAGTTGGATTCTCCAACTGCTACAAGAGATTACTTTTGTAGATTTTGAGTACCATGGGTGATGAGCAAGTTAAATGTTCACTTCCTTCCCTCTCGATCTGTGTCTACAATGCCAACATCAGCAATTCTAAATTGCAACAGAAAGAAGCAAATACCAGTGGAGATGGAGCCATGTGGTGATTATTCTGCTCCTAAGTTTCCACAAGCACGTAACTGGAGTCCATGATAAACCTCTTTAGTGCAGCTTTGCAGCATATTGTAGACAAGTTTTATTTCCTTCATAATTATTTTTTTACTGATTCCTTTAGTGCCAAGGTATTAAAATCTTTAGTAATGGTCATTATTTATTTCAGGTTGGCTTCATGAATTGGCAAAGCGTTTGGGAACTCCGTATGTGTCTGTATCTGCATCGAGTGCCTCCACCGCCACAAACTCCACAATTCAATATGCCTCCATTAACGCCAGCTCTGGAGGAAACACTTCCAGTTTTGAACTGTTTGGAGGTCCCTCAATCCGAAGTTCCTACATCACTTCACTCTACTTTGCACTGAGCAGCCTAACGAGTGTAGGCTTTGGGAATGTGTCAGCTAACACAGATGCTGAGAAAATCTTTTCCATTTGCACCATGCTCATAGGAGGTAAGTTTGCGATCCATTCCAATACTGGCATTATTTTTGTCTTTCTTTCAGTCCAAGAAGCCCGAAGGTTATCACAGTTAACTTCAAACACTCTTGAGTTTAACTTATCGATGTTACCTTCATTTAGCAAGGAGTAGAATTTACCCCATTTCAGACATTTTGGATCAGATTGATTTATAAGTAAAACATGATTTAAAAAAAGCACAAAAATGCTGCAACTTGACAGGCCAAACAGAAATATGATTTCAGAAATAAGTGAAGAAAGAAAAAAGATTTAAATTTCAGATCAATAATCGTTCTTCAGAAGTGTAAGACTTTAAAAATGAATGGCTTTGTAGCAGGGGATGAGTGAGACATTAGTTGAAGTTCCAACAATAAAATAGACTTTCTGGATCTTTTTCTGTTCATGTTTGCATTATGAGTAAGTAGCAATTTAAATATTGCCAGGATATTTCAGTAGGCTGTTTCCGCTCTTCTGCAGGATTTTTTTTTTTGTTGTTTGTTTTTGCAATCATCACATTAGGAACAGTTTTGTTCCAGAAGCACGATACTGCTGATGTTTGAAATCCAAAATGAAAGTAGAAAATCCTGCAAAGTACTGGCAGGTCAGGCAGCATCTATGAAGGGAGAAACAGTATTCATGCTTCAGGTTATAGTCCTTTACCCTTCCACTTGCAGAGAAAATAATGGTGTGGAGAAAACCAAAAGAGTTCCACTGATAGGGTGGAGACAAAGACGGACTGAGTGACACATGTAGTGGTGGAGTCAGCTAAGGGAAGGCGGTAAAGTCTTATTAGTCATAGCTGATGTGTCTGGAGGAGAAGGAGAAGGATTTGTCTGTGAATCAAAGGAAAAAGAGTTACACTGTGCAGTTGCAAAGACTGACTATCTGAAATTGTTAAATTGAGTGCTATATTGCATTTCTAGATGGAAGGTATTGTTCTTTGGGCCTACATTAGGCTTTTATGAAGAAGTGAGAGAAGTGAGAATGAGAGTAGTACAGAGAATTAACCAGGTAACCAGAAGCTCAGGATGACCCTTGCGGCTGAATAGAGGCATTCTAGAAAGCAGTCACCCAATCTGTGTTGGGTCTTTGTTCAAGAGGCCATTTCATAACTGAATTGGAAGAAATATAAATGAAAGGTTATTTCATCTGCAAAGAATACATGTGTCTCTGAATGATGCGTGTATGTGACCACTGGGTTTCCTCCAGGTGTTCCTGTTTCCTCCCACATTCCAAAGGCGTACAGGTTACTAGGTTAATCGTTCACATAGGCGTGAGTGTGTGGCACGGGCTCATTGGGCTGCAAGGGCCCGTTACCGTGCTGTAAGCCTTCAACAGAATGGAAATCAGGAGGGCTGAAGCCGGAATAAAAAGGTGCAGGGTGAAGCAGAGGAGCACAAGTTGGTGGGTGATAAGTGAATCCAGATGAGAGAGAGAAGTTAGGAAGGTGAGGAAAATGGCAAAGGGAATGATATGAGAAGCTGCGAGGTGATAGGTAGAAGAGGCAAAGTGATTAGGAAAAGAAGGAATCTGACAGGAGAGGACTTTAGATCATGAAATTAAGGGGAGGGGATGGGGAACCACAGGGAGAAAAGTATGGTGCTAGGCAGGTTCTGAGGGCAGGGTGGGGGGGAAGGGTAAAGGTAATATTATGTTTTGTAAATTCAAAACATTAATTCAAAGGAAGACACAGGAGTCTGAAATGTGAGTCTAACTTGGTGTTTACTTTAAGCGAGGTGCATATGTATCATGTGGTAGCATGATATATGCAATTCATATATTTATACATATAACCCATAATGAATTATTTAAAGACAAGAATGCTTACTCAAGCAATATATTTACAATATTACTTAAATGTTACTGAAATATTAAATACACAACACTCCTCCCTGCTTAGCTATAAACTCCAACTCAATAGAGAATGCATCTCAACTAATTACAAAGAACACTATATAATGCAACTACTAAATACATACACCCACTGCAAAGTCATCCTGTTCAAGCCTAAACATTTAATGGCTGTGAAGGCTTTCTTACTCTTGTGGGATAACATCTTTCCTGAGAAGGGAAATCACTCTGCTAGACAGGAGGAACTTGCGGCTGTGAAACAACCCCAGGCTCTGGAGCCTGCCCCGTGGTGGTTGTAGGAGTTAATTCTGAGTCGGCAGGAAGTGGTTCTGACAGAGGCAGCCATGTTTCTTCGCCTTCCTTTTCTCGTCTTCTAATTTGTGCATCTTGATCTTGGGAAGGTCCACTTAGTTCACAAGTATTTTCTTATTAATCCTCCTATTGCTCCCTTTATGATCTGATCTCTCCTCTTGGTTTCCTCATCCACAACAACATCTGATAAATCCAAGAATACGAACACAACGCTGATAAACCCTCTGCTTTCATATCTCCATTGACTCCATTCTTTTTAGCTTTCCATTCACCCTTCTGGGTTTTGGTCTTTTCATCCAATCTTACAAGCAGCTTTTTGTCTCCCACTTGAAGTTCATGCGATAACCTTAGAATACATAGAGTGGATTCTGGTTCTTTATATCATCAAAAGTCAAATGCTTGCAACTTTCCTGAAGCTCCTTGAACTTTTTTTCCAGTTTAAAACCGAGCCACATTTCACTAGTAACTGCCTGATTAACATATCAGAAGTTTTCTCAGACCTTGTTACCTACAGCATCCTCTGGGCAGCATGGTGCTCCCCTGATCCAATATGCTTTCCAAACAAAGGCTCAGAGGTTGGCACCAACACCTGTTTGCTCTCTGTTTGGCAAAGTTTCATAGTATATGGCATTCACTTTTGGTTTAACTTCAGAATATTAAACTAATTCAAAGGAAGACATGGGAGCCTGAAATGTGAGTCTAACGTCAAACTTACTTTAAGTGCACATCATGTGATACCGTGATAACATATACAATTCACGCACTTATACATATAACCCGTAATTGATTATTCAAAGAACAAGAATGCTTACTCAAATAATATATTTACAATATTGCTTAAATACTACTGAAATGTTAAATACACACCAGGTAAAGGAACCAGGAGGATAGGGGGAAACAAGAGGGAGTGAGGAGAGAAAGAAGTGGTAACTCTAGCTTAGAGAAATTGATGCTGATGGCACCAGGGTTCGACGCTACCAAGATGGAATATGAGTTCTTGTTCCTCCAATCTGTATTCGGCCTCAATGTGGCAGTAGAGGAGGCTGTCTACAAACATGTTGGTGTGGAAATGCAAAGTGGAATGAAGATGAAGGATGAAGGAGACCCTGGCTGCTATGGTTGATGGAGCGAGGGTGCTCGAGGAAGCAATCCCCAATCTGTGCCATGTCTCACCAATGTAGAGGAAGCTGCACCGGGAGCACCGGGTACACAATAAACAACTCTGATGAAATATGGCCTCACCTGGAAGGACAGTTTAGATCCTTGAATGGTGATGAAGGAAGATGTGTCAGGGCAGGTGTAACACTTAGCATGGTTGCAGGAATAAGTGTCTGGAGGGGTTCGGAGGGGAGCGATGTGCAGATAAGGAATTTACGGTGAGAACAATCCCTGCAGAATGTGGAGAGAGGAAGGGAGAGAAAGATGTGCCTTGTGTTGGGAATCCATTGGAGATAGCAGAAGTAGTGAAGAATACTGTGTTGGATGCAGAAAACCATAGGGTGTTAGATGTGGGCAAGGATAACCCTATCCCTGTTACCTCAGGGAGATGGGATGGGGTGAGGGCAGATGTGAGAGAAATGAAAAAAATTCAAGTGAGAGCTACAATAATTACCGTGGAGGGGAAACCCCGTTTTCTGAAAATAAAAATAGAAGACATCTTGGATCTCCTGGAATGGAAAGCCTCATCATGAGAACAAATACATTTTAGTTTGGGTTGGATTAACATTTGTTGTCAAAAATTGTATTCTTCAAGGAAAGCCACCTTAAAATCACACATATTGGTGTAGAGCGCTGACTCTGAATTGAATGGTCTTTGTTTCAGGATGGATTGGAACCTCTTCGGGTCAAACCGATAATTTAGACCTCCTTAGTGGGCTTTGCAGTGAATAGTGCCAGTTTGGAAGAATCAATGCAAAAGCATGGAATTAATGCTGTGACATACCTTTTACATACACTCAGCTGGCCCAAATTTATCATCTTCGTAATTTTAACAATACTTCAAATTACTTTGAACTGGCTTGCAGAAGGAATCAGCTGGTATGGTAACAGAGAGAGATGCAAAAGAAGAGGTGGATAATTCTGATGTTAGTGGCTTACAGGGTGGAATAGAGGCATTTCTACAGTCCTCAATCAATCATTGGGTGTCTTAGATATGTTTTTCATTGTGAGATTCCTTATTGATTAAGCTTGAATGGTCTTGATGTGTTCATGTCTCTAATCCGTTCACAGTAATCGTTTCCACCTCACACAAATTATCTAGTGAAACCAACATAAATTGTTTAACTTCATGTAATGTCCCTGTGATTTTCATTTGTTATTACTAACACAGTAACACTACATTATGAATGGTTTGATCTCAGCTGCACACTTGGCCAATTGTTTTGGTCCTTCTGGTCAAGGAAGCACCTTTCTTTATGCTTCTATGAGAAGGATTTGATCCCAGAGTTAAACTACAACATGTGAAATTATTGTATATTACATTTACAGCAGTTGTATAAAATATATCAGTAATGAAATAGTTAGCTTTATGTTCTCTGCAGTGACAATTAGAGTTGCAGTATTTGGTTACCCTGCCCCATCCCATCCATTCTCCTCTTTCTGCAGGGATCAATCCCTCTGTAATTCTCTTGTCCATACATCCCTCCCTACTAATCTCCTCCTGGCACATATCTCTGCAAGCCGAAGAGTTGCTACACCTGCCCATTCACCTCTTCCCTCACCTCCATTCAGGGCCCCAAACAGGTGAGGCAGCACTTCATCTGCAAATCTGTCGGGGTTGTCTGCTGTATCCAGTTCTCCCAATGTGGCCTCCTTTACATTGGTGAGACCAGGTGCAGATTGAGGGATCTTTTGTCAAGCACCTTCACTCCATCTGCAACAAAGCAGGATTTCACAATGGCCAACCATTTTAATTCCTATTCCCATTCTCATTCCCATTCCGACATTCAGACCATGGCTCCTCTACTGCACAATGAGGGCACTCACAGGCTGGAGCATTGATTTCTCTAACTTCCAGTAATTTTTCCTCCTTCTTCCTTCAGTCTTCTTCAGTTGCCCACTCTGGTACCCTCTTTCCTCCGCTCTTCTTCTCATCTGCCTGTCACCTCCCCCAGTGCATGTCTTCTTTCCCTTTCTCTCATGGTCCACTATCCTCTCCTATCAGATCGCTTCTTCTTCAGCCCTTTACCTTTTTCACCTATCATCTCCCAGCTTCTTATTTCATCTCTCTCCCCCACCCACCTGGTTTCACCAGAATCAGAATCAGATACAGATTTAACATCACTGGCATATGTCATGCAATTTGTTAACTTTACAACAGCAGTACAATGAAATACATGATAAGTAAATATAGATAAAAACTGAGTTACATTATATGTATATTAAACACAATTTATTTTATGAGCAACCTTCCATTAGATTTGCCAAATGTAGTAAATAAGAAACATTGCAGAATAAAATTATAGTAATCCCCAGAACAATAGAATTCTTTTTTTCATCAGATGATGTTTGAATGTAATTTTTTCAGTCAACTTCTTTTGTTCAATTCATTTTACTCACTGAAAGAAATTCTACTCCAATCTCTAAAGAGACAAAATTTTGTTTGCGTCTTCATAATGTACAGAAATGCTTTAGTCACAAAGCATTAGTTTATAATGGCAAGAATCAAAATTGCACATTTTCCTTTGGGAATATTAACAAGTGTTGAACAGAATGTCAGTACAAAGGAAATATTCCATACTTAAAGGAGCTAGAGCAGGATTTATTTCAATTAACCTGTTCCTGTGATGTTCTCCCTAAAGGTTCTGAGTTGCATTGCTCTAAACTCCACAGGTTTCAGTAACTCTCTGATGCCTTTGCAACACAGAACAGGAAAAAACGTTTCTTAATACCATACTTGTGCTGTTACTGACAGATGCACATTTCCAAAGTTCCAATCCAACTCCTTTCTGAATTCACTTACTTGATCTGTTACACCATTTTCTCAGGTAGAGTGTTCCAGATCTTGCCAACACCTAGCAAAAAAAAATCATTCACCTCATCTCCTCTCTCAATTATTTATCAATGATTTTGAAAGAAAGATTATCGAGCCATGGGCCAGAAGGATTCATTTGTTTCCATCTCTTAAATAGAAGCTCCAATAATCCTTAAAACTAAGATGGCCTCATGTGCTAACTTTGGTCTACTCTGTGATCTCTGTCCTTGCAAAGTGGTATTTCAAACTCTTAAAGTCTTCCTGGAATAACAAGCTTTGGGAGCTCCAACTGAGTTTGTGATATACAAAGAGCCTTACTAATAATTAAAATATCTACAAAATTCAGACAGTGAGTGAGTTTAATTAGATTTGAAAATGACAGGATTCTCAGGACCTGGGCAAGCAATTGTTGGAAGCTTCTTGATGCTGATGATCTAGACAATAAGGGTGAGGAGAGGCCACTTGAAGAAGATTAAACAAAGATTCTCACTGCAGTAGCAAGAAACTCCCCATACTGCTGTAAGGGAATGAATCTTGGTCTGAAATAAATCAGCAAAGAAGTTAACCCGATTCACATTAATTGTCTTTGGAAAAGAGCTATTGCAGATAAAATTGAATTCAATACCTAGAGGAAGTGCAGTTAAGCTTCTATCTACAGATAATGGATTTTAATGTTATCAGTTGATCAACCAGTAGCAAACCCAATGTAAAAATAATTCAAGTACTCAGGCATTAAACTTTACCAATGTGGAAGGAGGGAGGCATGCATTGATGCCTATCATAGATGTAGTTATAGTTATTGATTATAATTAATGTTTGAACCATCCTGTGCAAAACTTGTGGAACTGAAATGGAAGAGTTGGAAATAGTTTGCAGCAAATCATAAACACAATAGATTTGTCAGGTGCTGGAAATCCAGAGTAACATGTACAAAATGCTGGAGGAACTCAGCAGGTCAGGCAGCATCTGTATAAATGAATAAACAGTGAACATTTCAGCTGAGACACTTTTCCAGCGATGCTATCTGACCTTCTGAATTCCTCCAGAATTTTGTATTAGCTCGCAGGCCAGGCAGCATCAGTAAAAGGAGAAGCAGTTAATATAATAAGGCTCGATACCTTTTGTCAGAATTTTTCCATAGATACTACCTGATTTGTTGAGAGTTACCAACATTTTTTCTAACTTCCAGATTTCCAGCAGTTATGATTTTTTTTCTTTCCAATTTGCACATACTGTGCAAAACTGGATTGCCTACATGCACTGGACTGCAAAAAACTGGACTTCAGGAAGCTTAAGTCTAGATGTGTCCTAATCAATGATCAATAAGCAGACTGCTGCAGTCACGAGCAGAAGGGTAAACCAAAGTGTAGAGGAGTACACGCAGCTCCACAATCAATCCACAGCCGTCCAGTTTCCCCAGCAGTGTTCCTCCTACTCGCCATACATTCTGACCGCGATCCCTTCGCATTATTATCCAAGGCCACGCTAGATGAAATTACAGTTTATAATCACTAACTACTTTCACACTGAGGTTTTTCAGGCTTCAAGCAAGCAGTCACTTGAATAAGCTATAAAAGGGAATTGGATAAATATTTGAAAATTGAGATGATAATATGATGCAATGTCCAAGACAAAAAAGCTGACTTGAAGAATTAACACATCCACTATTACAATGTCCATCTAAATTGTAGTTATGTGGTACTTAAAAACCATCCAAATACTTCCTATGGAAGCTTAGTCACTTGGAGAGATACAGGATGGGCCTTTATTTAAATAAAATGAAGGAGATCAATGGAAGTCATATCTGAACGTTCAAATAAGGTGGATTTTTAAAAAATTAAGCCTACTGAGTGCACATATCTGCAAAATCATTCCTGAGGAAGATCAACCAATACGATGTCTGCAAAAAAATCAAAAGCCCCAAAAAACACCAAAGCCCTTACTGACTTAGAAGAAAACAAGTATCAACTATACACATTCAGTTACATTACAATATAAATTATCTACATTACTATAGAGGCATGGGCAAAAAAGTGCAGGATTCACAAATGGACAACATTTGAAGGTGTATGATCTCTTAGAAGGGAATTAGGAAAGCCAGGAGGGACCATGAAAAGCCATTGGCAAGTAGGATTAAGGAGAATCCCAAGATATTCTACACGTATATCAAGAATAAGATGACCAGGGAGAGCTTGAGGACAAAGGTGGGAACATTAGCTTGGATGCAGAGAATGTGAGTGAGGTACTTAATGAGTACTTTGCTCCAATACTTACCAAGGAAAAGGATACAGAGGACCAAGCGATCAGTACTGACTGTATAATTACGTTAGGGCATGAGGTCAACAAGGAAGAAGTGTTGAGCCTCCTAATGAGTATTAAAATCGATAAGTATTAAGGCAATAGGATTTACCCAGGTTATTGAAGGAGGCAAGAGACAAGATTGCTGGGCATTTGACCAGAATCTTTGTGTCCTCCCTAGCCAAGGTGAGGTCCCAGAGGACTGGCAAGTGGCTAATGCACTTCTATTTAACAAGGGACCAAGGGGAAATCCTGGGAACTATAGATCAGTGAGTCTCAAGTTAGTTGTAGGGAAATTGCTGAAAAAAATTCTTCAGGATAGGATTTGGAAACCCATGGCCTAATTAGGGACAGCCAGCATAGCTGTGTGTGTGGCAGGTTGTGAGACCAGCCTTGGTGCCATCTGTGAACTTACTAACTCACCCATCAACATTTTCATTCAGTTCATTTATAAACATCACAAACAGCAGAGGTCCAAGCATGGATCCCTGCAGAACTCCACTAATTACAGACCTCTTGCTCAAATAAGTCCCTTCAACCACTTGAATAAGCTTTCTGACAAGAGAGATTGATGAGGGATGTTGTCTACATGGATGATAGCAAGGAATTTGGAAGAAGTCCTTCATAGGAAGCTAATCCAGTAGATTAAGATGCATGAGGTCTGTGGCAAATTGGCTGTTTGGATTCAGAACTGGCTTGCACATAGAAGACAAAAGGTAGTGGTTGAAGGGACTTATTGATGGAGTTGTGGATAGTGTAGAAGACTGGCAAAGAATACAGCCTGACATAGAGCAATTGTAGATATAGGCTGAGAAATGGCAGATGAAGTTTAACCCAGATAAATGCGAGGTGTTGCAGCTCAGTAGGGCAAATGCAAGGAGACAGGACACTGTTAAGAGCAAGGTCTTTAATAGTGTTGCTGAACAGAGAGATCTTGGGATCCAAGTTCATAGCTCCTTGACAGTGGCTACACAGGTCAATAAGGTGGTTAAGAAGGCTTACAGAATGCTTGCTTTTAATAGTCAAGGCACTGAGTTCAAAGGTCAGGAACTTATGTTGCCACTTTATAAAACTCTGATTAGGCCACATTTGAAGTATTGCGTACAGTTCAGGTTGCCCCACTATAGGAAAAATGTTGAGGCTATGAGAGGGCGCAGAAGAGGTTTGCCAGAACGCTGTCTGGTTTAGAGGGCATGCGCTATAATGAGAGCCTGGATAAACTTGGGTTGTTTTCGCTGGAGTATCACCTGATAGAGGCTTACAAGATTATAGGAGACATGGATAGAATGGACAGAGAGTATCTGTTTCCCAGCGTTGAAAAATCTAATACCAGAGGCCATGCATTGAAGGTGAGAGGATGGAGATGTGAAGGGTAAGTTTTTCACTCAGAGTCATGGATGCCTGAAATCCTCTGCCTGATATGGTGGCAGAGGCAAACACTTTAGAGGCTTTTAAGGCACATGGATGTGAGGAAGCTGGAGGGATACGGACAATGTGTAGGTGGGAGGGATTAGTGTTTGGGTGTTTCTGATTTGCTTCTTAGCTTGTTCAGCACAACATTGTGGGCTGAATGGCCTGTTCCTGTGCTGTAATCTTCTATGTTCTATATAAAAATTAAATCATTTGGCAAATTACATTACTGATGAGCTTTGAAAACAGGAAAATGTATCCTTGGATGGCTCAAAACATGGCATTACAAAGAAGCTGTTAAGGTAGTTTAGAATACCCCAGAAAGTTGTATTTAAATAATAAGCCATTGGCTCAGAAATGAGCCACAGCTCAAACATTCCAGATTTGCTCTATTACCAAGATTATCAATTTTTAAAGAGCGTATTAAATAGTTGAAAACATAAACTGTATTTATCAATCTAACCTCTTTTTGCCAGGATGAGAGTTTCACTGCTATTTGTTTGGCAAGAAGTAAAGGTACTGGGCTGTTTCCAACTTGGAATAACATTCACCCTACAAGTTATTGTAGAAATTCTCTCAGTAATCCCACAACTAGACTAGATTTCACAAATATATTTGTGTTGATTAGATCAGTAAAAATATAATAAAATTGGAAAGGAAATGTGGTGGAGTATCTGCATGCCTACTGTAAAAAAGAACGTTCATTTTAACTTGTTCTTCTTCATTACTTCCACAGCTCTCATGCACGCAGTTGTATTTGGAAATGTCACTGCGATAATCCAGAGAATGTATTCCCGGCGTTCATTGTACCACACCAGGACTAAAGACTTGAAGGACTTCATACGTGTTCATCGACTCCCTAAGCAGCTGAAACAGCGAATGCTTGAATGTTTCCAAACCACTTGGTCTGTGAATAATGGTATTGATGCAAATGAGGTACACATCTCTAACCATATCTCCTATAACCACTGGGCTCACTTGATGTTCAAGAACTAAGGAGTTGATTAGGGTGTAACAAGATGCCAAGAATAATCAAGCTACCTTTTCCTCCCCCTCTTTGCCAGTAAAATGCTTGCCTACCAGTCAATTTGATTAATCCATAATTTGCTTTTGAATAGAGTAGTTCCATTGTAGCCAATCAGCACAGCAAAGCAGCTGCATTAGTCATTCAGTACCCGCTAATAACGCAAGACCACAGGGAGAAAATAAGCAACATAGTCACTGAGCCACAAGGACAAAGGAAAATGCACATCCAATATTTAACAAGGCCATGAATACAGTCTTAAAATACATCAGCTCAGAGATTCAATGGTGGTTTTATTTTATTGAATGCTATGTAAACTAAAATTAAAAGTTCAAAGTTTTAAGCACATTTATTATCAAAGTATGTATACTTTATACTACCGTGAGATTCGCCTCCTCACAGGCAGCCACAAAACAAAGAACCCCAACAGAACACATTAAAAACAAAGGACTGTCAAACACCCAATGTATAGTGAAGAAAGTGCTGAAAACAATAAAGCAGCAGAACTGACATTCACAAAGCCAGGCATCACTGCAGCCCATTCAGAAATCCTCAGAAGCCGATCCAGAAGTCCTCAGTTCAGCACAGAGTCGAGCAAACCCTGCAGAGCGGTGAGCTAAACCGACCCGTCTCTTGCTTCCGACTCCAACACCACAACCATTTCAATCTGGCCCGGTGCTTAGATTGTCCAAATCCCCGGTCATTCCTCACCGTCGAACTCAGGCCCCACTGTCTCAATAGAGTCGGTACCTGACTTTTCTAATTCAGCTCAGTTCTTCCTAACGGAATGTGCTTGCAATCTATTTTGAGTGGAACCATACTACTCTACCTGCCGTGAACGACACTCACAATAATCAGCCTCTTTCTATACCCAATACTTGTGTCATTCCCCTTGTAACACTATTTTAGAGTGATTCCAGAAGTAGTTAACTCATGTTGTTCTGAAGCCCACCTACAGTTGACTATTCTCAGTCAAGCCTGGTGATGAAATTACTTCTTTCTCAGGCACAGCATAATATACCAGAGGTCTCCCTGAATACACCTGACTCTGGCATCAGGTATCTAACCCAAGTACATCCTTTTGCATCATTCCTCCAGGTCCCTCCACCAACATACCAGATTGACACCTGACTTCTCACAAGCCAAACAACCCAAACAAGCAGCCACTGATCTTTCTAACTCCCTAAACACAGATCACCTTGACCCATCCTCCCACTATGGCTCCAGCCCACTACCTACCACAACAGCAACGCACCAACTGCAGTCCTGTGACTAGCTGTATACTATTTCTTGCCTCAAGTCCCTCGCCCCCTTTAGCACACTCTCATCCTAAAGTGTCCTCTTCTACAAACCAGTGGTGCTCAGCTTGACTGGTTGCTTTGCAGATTGCACTGATGTCAATGAATCTTAAGGCTATTTGTGTTAAACTGAGGGTCTGTTGTCTTCATTCTAGGTCTTATACAATAATTGAGTTTCTGGTTTGAATCCCAATTATTGACTGCAGGCTTTTTTAATGACTAAAACGTCTGTACTTGCTACGTCTGTATTTGTAAACAAAGGGTGAACCACTCTCAGAATGAACGAGAACCTGGCATGAGTAGAGTTGTAAAAGAACTAGAGGGGCATCTTAATCACCAAGGTTTCTGTTGTGGAAAGAAAAGCATGTATTTTCATTTTTCGTGCTGTTGTTTATCTCCAGAGGAAAATGAATAAATGAGCAAAGTCTAAACTGTGATACAGGTGTTTAGGGTTCACAACAAGATTGAATGGAGTGCCAGCTGTTGAAATGAGCAGATTAGTGTGAAGTGATTCAGACTGTGTAGGACCTACCTTCTTCATTAGAACATGTATCTTTGAATTTCACTTAATGTCTCAGATCAACTTCTGCCCAGATTGCTTCACCCCACAACTGTAACCTGACTGAGCTAATTGCTGCTTTTCTAATTATTCTGTTTCAACGGCCAAGTGCCTTTAACTGCAAAATTCTGACAGTGCAACATCCTTCCTTCCACACTCTTATCTCCATTCGGAATCATCCTAATCCATTCCTGTACGAGTCCTCTCTTCCTTATTATCTTGTTGACCTGGCTTTATCCCAACAGTTCTCTTTCGATCCTTTGCATTGCCTGGCCCTCCATTAAACTCTTATTAAATTCATAGACCTGTTAACTCTATTTGACTGTGAACACAGACGTCGGAACAGGATATCTTACAGGTGTAGTAATTTCAGCACTGGAATGGAGACACTGTTAATGATGTATTTCTAAAGGATTTTGTTTAAATATATTGTTCTTGGGGGTGAAACATTTCATTTAGACTTCAATGCCATGTAACATTAGTTGTGTCGCAGTGCAGGAGGATAACAATTCTGCTTGTTCAGACAATTTAATGTAATGTTCTACTGCGTAGATAGACATTGATATTGAAAAGCTTTGACATCTTGTAGCCGTCTCTAATAACCGTATTTCTGGCTTGAGCTTCTAATGCCAAAACATATCAAGGATAAACAAAACCATATAAATTTTTGTGAATGGTGAAAAATTGATTGGGTCTTAGATGTGACCTTTGCTAGAAGTTGATATGAGGTTTAATAAGTGTAGTGTGATGACATCTGAGATTCTGAAGCTAAAAAGTCAATTATCAATTAGTTCAAAAAGGAAATGGAGTTGAGCAAATCTGATATATGACACTTTAATTGAACAAGTGCCAGAGATCACCAATTGACGTTTTGTTAGAAATACGGCAATAGCTTCAGCTAGAAGTCAATATTCCTCTGTCATGGCTTTCTGATCTGTCCTTTGATGACCACCATTCTGTATAAAGGTCTTGAGCTGATGATGAAGAGTTACTTAGTGGACATTTTTGAAATCTTCCTCAGGGGGCTGCCAGCGTTATCCCTTGTGTAGTGAAAGTGTTCTCGTTGTAGCTTCATTGTCACCAAGCAATAGGAGGCCACTTAGTCTTCGTGTAATGGCACAAAAGATGTAGAAGCCCCAGCTGGTCGCCAGCTTCAATTCTTTCATTTGAACGTAACACCAGTCAGATGACCATCTCCTGTCTGAACTTTAAAGGCTTTGTTAGGGGGAGAGTTCGATAGAATTTTTCAAAAAAGGTAACAAAGTATTGATGACAAAACACACATGCTAAATGCTGGAGGAGCTCAGTAGGCCAGGGAGCATCTATGGAAAAGAGCAGACAGTCGACAGTTCTGTCCAAGACCCTTAATCAGGACTGGAGAAAAAAGATGAGGAGTCAGAGGATGAAGGTGGGGGAAGGGGAGGAAGAAACACAAGGTGATGTGAATCCAAGAGAGGAGAAGGGGTGAAGTAAAGAGCTGGGAAGTTGATTGGTGAGATACAGGGCTGGAGAAGGGGGAATCTGATAGGAGAGGGCAGAAGACCATAGAAGAAAGAAAAGGGGGAGGAGTACCAGTGGGAGGCAATGGGCAGCAAGGAGATAGGGTGAGATAGGGAAAAGGGGGTGGGGAATGGTGAAGGAGAGGGTGGGTGAGTGCATTACTGGAAGTCTGAGAAATCGGTGGTCATGTCATCAGGTTGGACGCTACCCAGATGGAATATAAGGAGCTGCTCCTCCAGCCTGAGTATGGCCTTGTTATGGCAGTAGAGGAGGCCATGGAATGACATGTCAGAATGGGAATGGGAATGGGAAGTGGAATTAAAATGAGTGGCCACTGGCAGATCCCGCTGGTTCTGGCAGGTGGAGCGTAGGTGCTCGGTGAGGCGGTCTCCCAGTCTACCCTGGGTCTCACCAATATACAGGAGGCCACACCAGGAGCACTGGACACAGTATATGACCCCAACAGACGCACAGGTGAAGTGTCGCCTCACCTGGAGGGACCATTTGGAGCCCTGAATGGTAGTGAGGGAGGAAGTGTAGGGCAAGTTGTTCCACTTGCAAGGATAAGTGCCAGGAGGGAGATCAGTGGGGAGGGATAAATGGACAAGGGATGTAAGCAAAAAGTGGGGACAAGGTGGAGGGAAAGATGTGCTTGGTGGAGATGGTGGAAGTTACAGAGAATTATGTACTGGACCCGGAGGCTGGTGGGGTGGTAGGTGAGGACAAGAGGAACCCTATCCCTGGTGGGGTGGCAGGAGGATGTGCGTGAAAAGAAAGAGATGCAGTTCAAGGCAGTGTTGATGGTGGAGGAAAAGATCTCCCAGTGGCCAACCATTTTAATTCCACTTCCCACTCCCATTCTGAAATGTCAGTCCATGGCCTCCTCTATTGTCCCGAAAAGTCACACTCAGGTTGGAGAATCAACACCTTATATTCCGTCAAGGTAGCCTCCAACCAGATGGCGTGAACATTGATTTCTCAAACTTCTGATAATTGCACCCCCTTTCACTATTTCCCATTCCTATTTCCCTCTCTCACCTCCTCCTTACTCTGTACATCACCTCCCTCTGGTACACTTCTCCCTTTTCTTTCTTCCATGGCTTTCTGTCCTCTCCTATCAGATTCCCCCTTCTCCGGCCCTGTATCTCTTACACCAATCAACTTCCCAGCTCTTTACTTCACCCCTCCCCCTCCCAGTTTCCCATCACCTTGTGTTTCTTCCTCCCCTCCCTCCCACCTTCATACCCTGACTCATCATCTTTTTTATCTCCAGTCCTGAAGAAAGGTCTCGGCCTGAAATGTCGACTGTTTACTCTTTTCCATAGATGCTGCCTGGCCTGCTGAGCTCCTCCAGCAATTTGTGTGTGGTGCTTGGATTTCCAGCATCTGCAGATGTTCTCCTGTTTTCTGAATGTATTGATGAAGTTGATATGATTGATATCATCTACGTGGACTTCAGTAAAGCCTTTGACAAGAAAGTCAAAATGCTAGAGCCTCCCACATTCCAAACATATAAGGTTATGGTCAGTAAGTGGTGAGCATGCTAGGTTGGTGCCTGAAGCATGGCAACACTGTAGGCTGTCTCCAGCACAACTTTGGACTGTGTCAGTCGTAAAAACAAATGACACGTTTCTTTGCATGTTTCAATATACACGTGACAAATAATGCTAATCTTTGATAAAGTGAGACCTGGTGCATGAGGGGCAGAACTAGCAGTTCAATATTCTGGCATTCCATTGTGTTAAATATATTAGAGCAGGATGGATTAAAGTGGGCAGAGTGGCATTAGTAGTCAGGGAAAATGTCACAGCAGTGCTTAGTCAGGACTGACTAAAGTACTCATCTAGGGAAGTATTATAGGTGTATAATACTGTAAAAGGACAAAATGGGAGAGGGTTTGTCATATCTATTGTGGTAAGTATCCTTAATCAGCACATAGAAGTCCCAACGAGAGAGTTTGCAATACTTGATCTCCTATTAGGGAATGAGACAGAGCAAGTGACAGAGGTTGTGTTGGGAACTCTTTGTCTCGAGTGATCATTAGTTTCAAGGTAATTATGGAAAAGGATAGATCTGGTCACGGGGTTGAGGCAAAGCAGCAGAGAGGTCATGGAACCTCATGCAGGTTACAGAGGAGGAGGTGTTTGCAGTCTTGAGGAAAATTAGGGCGGACAAATTCCCAGAGCCTGATAAGATGTCTCCTCGGACCTTATGGGAGACAAATGCAGAAATTGCAGGGACCCTGGCAGAGATAATGAACTCATTCTTTGTGATCTACAGGTGAGATACTAGAGGATTGGAGAACTGCGAATGTTGTTCCAATGTTTAAGAATGTCTCTAAGCCAGGAAATTATAGACCAGTGAGCCTGATGTCAATAGTGGGAATGTTATTAGAAGGTATTCTAAGGGACCAGATATATAAGTATTTGGATGGACAGGGACTGACTGGGGATAATCAGCATGGCTTAGTGCATGGTAAGTCATGTCTAACCAATCATATAACTATATAACAATTACAGCACGGAAACAGGCCATCTTGGCCCTTCTAGTCCATGCCGAACACTTACTCTCACCTGATCCCACTGACCCGCATTCAGCCCATAACCCTCCATTCCTTTCCTGTCCATATACCTATCCAATTTTGCTTTAAATGGCAATACTGAACCTACCTCTACCACTTCTACTGGAAGCTCATTCCGCACAGCTACCTCTCTCTGAGTAAAGAAATTCTTCCTCATGTTACCCTTAAACTTTTGCCCCCTAAATCTTAACTCATGTCCTCTTTAAGTCTCAACTCATGTCCCCTTTAAGTCCTCTATAAAAATCTTATAGCATTTTTCAAGGAAGTTATCTGGAAAGTTCATGAAGACAAGGCAGTGAATGTTGTCTACATGGACTTCAGCAAGGCATTTGACAAGGTCCCACACTGGAGATTGGTCAAGAAGGTTCAGTCACTTGACATTTAAGATGAGATAATAAATTCGATTATACATTGTTTTTTGCGCAAGAAGGCAGAGAGGGGTAGGAGATGGTAACCCCTCTGACCTGAGGCCATGACTAATGGAGTGCTGCAGGGATCTGTGCTAAGTCCATTGTTGTTTCTCATCTATATCAACAACCTGGATGATAATGTAGTTAACTGGATTAGCAAATTTGCAGATGACACCAAGATTGGGGGTGTATTGGACAGTGAGGCTTTCAGAGAGATCAGGACCAGCTGGAAAAATGGGCTGAGAAATGGCAGATGGAATTTAATGCAGACAAGTGTGAGTTGTTGGACTTTGGGAGGGCCAATCAGGGTAGGACTTTCACAGTGAATGGTAGGCCACTGAGGGGTGTGGTAGATCAAAGGGGTCTGGGAATACAAGTCTAAAATTCATTGAAAGTGACAGAACAGATAGATAGGGTCATAAAGAAAGCTTTTGGCACATTGGTCTTAATCAACGTATTCTGTTCAGGATTTGGGATGTTATGTTGAAGTTGTATTAGATGTTACTGAGGCCTAATTTGGATGATGATGTGCAGTTTTGGTCACCTACCTACAGGGAAGATGTAAAGATTGAAGGAGTAGGGAGAAAATTTACAAGGACATTGTCAGGGCTGGAGGATCTGAGTTCTAAGGAAAGATTGAATAGGTTAGAACTTTATTCCCTAGAACATAGAAGATTCTCCTCAGATTTGATAGAGGTGTACAAAATTATGAGTGGTCAAGATAGGGTGAATGCAAGCAGGCTTTTTCCACTGAGGTTGGCTGAGACTACAACTAGAGGTCATGGGTTAAGGGTGAAAGGTGAAATGTTTAAGGGGAGCATGAGGCGAAACTTCTTCACTCAGAAGGTAGTGAGAGTGTGGAACAAGCCACGAGCACACATGTTGGATGCAACTTCAATGTCAATGTTTAAGAGAAGTTTGGGTGGGAGCATATGGAGACAGGCTGAAGGGCCTGTTTCTGTGCTGTAGTTTCCTATGATTCTATGACTCTAAAGAATGCATACTAAAATCCAGCAATTATTGCAGGACAGATTGTTGCCTGAACTATCAAGATGATCAAATACTTGATTGCACCTGACTTCTGATCTTGAACAGGAGGTAGAAGGGACATCTTGCTGTTTACATTCAATTAATGTAGAAGTGATCCATGTCACTGAGGCCTTCTGCACACAGTGAAGCCCTCTTTTCAGAGTTAAAGAGGAGCACTGACATCTCCATGAGTTGCTGACTAACCCACAGTGCATGTTTCCCTATTATTTCCCATTGCTTTGTAGGTGTTTCATGTCAACTTGGATCATTTTTTTTACAGACCATAAATGATTTTGATTCTTCCTGCATCAGCCATCTGTACCACCATAGTAAGTCAAAGGCAGGCTTTAGATGGCAAGATATCTATTCATGTTACATATATGATTTTGGCTCTGAATGCATGAAATGCATGATAGTATCAGGTTTACAGTTTGAACCACTTTTTTGCTAGAAATCTTACAGAGACTGTACTCGGCACTGGTAAGCAATGCACTTGTGTTCTGAAGGAGAGGGCATCAGGATTTGTGATGGGTGGCACAGTGAATACCATTATGGGGGAACAACTGTTGACAGCTTTTTTTGAAGAAGCTGAAGAGCAGAAAGATGAATACGAGGAATAGGATGATCAGGAGGTGGAAAAGACACCTCACTATAGGCAAGTGAGATGATGTAAGAACACTTAATAACCCAGGCAGTTTGCAGATCTGGAAGACCAGATGATCATGGTCTTCTGCTGCTGTTGTCTACCCACTTGCTGTGCATTCAGAGATTCTCTTCTGCACACCTTGTTGTAATGTGTGGTTATTTGAGTTACTACCACCTTCCTGTCAGCCTCAACCAGTCTGGCCATTCTCCTCTGACCTCTCTCATTAACAAAGTGACCTTGCCCACAGAACTGCTGCTCACTGGATGCTTTTTGTTTCTTTAACTCTAGAGACGGTTATGCATGAAAATCCCAGATCAGCAGTTTCTGAGATATTCAAACCAGCCTGTCTAGCACCAACAATCATTCCACGGTCAATGTCACTGAGATCGTATTTCTTCTCCATTCTGATTTTTGATCTGAATGACAACTGAACCTCTTGACCATGTCTGCATGCATTTATGCTTTGAGTTGCTGCCACATGATTGGCTAATTAGATATTTGCGTTAACAAGCTGATGTACAGGTGTACCTAATATAGTGTCCACTGAGGATGAATAGCAGAAAATGGTCAACAGTATCACCATCACAATTCATTTATCTATAGCACCCAGAAGGAAGTTGTTATTTCCCACTGGGCCCATGCTGTTTCCAAGAGTATAAAAGGAGGATCCACTAAAATGTCCTCTCTCTGCCTGGGCTTTACATGATTAGGTACCAGAGCAGGTAGTCTCAATATCAACTCACCACCATTCACCAACAGCCCTTCCTTTCATTTAGCATTGGCTATCACTTTGTCCTGTCTTGAACAAAATAAAATCAAAGCCACCTGAAAATGCACATTCTAATTCTGGCCTTTTTAAAAAAATTTCAGTGATGGTATTAATAAATAAAACTAATCATCCCTGTGCCTGTCATCTGTTCATCTTCCTTATCCCAGCACCGCCCAAAGTTCCTTCACCAGTGAGCTGTCGCTTGTATAGTGGGAGGCTGCTTCAATACAAATGGCTTGGGCAGAGGAACTCCATCAACAATAGGCCAGGTAGGCTGGGAATCAGTGTGAAATCCTTCTCCTGGATCAGATGTTGATGCACAACGTGAAATGGCAAGGTTAAGAGGCTGGATGCCATAACTTTGAGTGAGAAAGGCAGGTTCTTAATCAATGAAGCCATTGATAATCAGAATGTTGTCCTTAAAGAATAAATACCCTTTTAGGAAAAAAATTGATGGAACCTTTTATTAAATGGGGCATCCAGAAGTACAATGGTAGCAACTTGCAAGAAAGCCCTCTGAGTTCTCAATTAGGTTTCCTCAGACCTTTGCAGGCTGTTTTTGCTGTATTGTACGCTGGGTCCCAAGTACACTGTACGCTGACGGAGCTGGTCATTTGTTTCATGGAAGAATGGATTTGTTATGTTCTGCATAACATCTTGTCCCATCATGTTGCTGAACTCCTCTGGCTCCTTTCTGCTAGCACTTCAGGTATTTAGTATGTTAACAGAATTCCTACGGAAGTACTGAGAACTATAGCGTTAGCACAGTCCCAGGGATCTGGTACCTGCACACATTCAAAGTTCAAAGTAAATTTATTATCACAGTATATATATTTAACCTATGCATGCCAGAACTTCATTTTCTTGTGGGTAATCACAGTAAATACAAGAAACCCTACAGAACTGACAAACAACCAATGTGCAAATAAACCAACAAACAGTGCAAATACAAAAAGAAAGAGAAAAAAGGAAATAATAATAATAAATAAGCATTAAATATCAAGGACATGAGATGAAAAGGCCTTGAAAGTGGTTCAGTGATGGAACGAGTGAAGTTATCTGCATTGATTCAAGGGCTGATGGTTAAGGGATAATAACTGTTCCTGAACCTGATGGTGCAGATCCTGAGGCTCCTGCATCTTCTTCCTGACGGCAGCAACAAGAAGAGAGCATGGCCTGGATGGTGAGAGTCCTTGATGATAGATGCTGCTTTCTCATGACAGTGTTCTCTGTGGATGTAATTGAAGGTGGGGAAGACTTCACCCATAATAGCCTGGCTGTATCAACTATTTTTTACAAGGTTTTCCATACAAGGACATTGGTGTTTCCATACCAGGCCATGATGCAACCAGTCAATGTACTCTCCACCGCACATCCATAGAAGTTTGTCAGAGTTTTAGATGTCATGCTGAATCTTGGCAAGCTTCTAAGAACGTAGAGGTGCTGTTGTGCTTTCTTCGTGATGGGCCCAGCACAGGTCATCCGAAATGAGAGCACTGAAGAATTTAAAGTTGCTGACACTCTGCACCTCTGATCCCCCGATGAGGCTCATGGACATGTGGTTTCATGCTCCTGATGTCAATAACCAGCTCTTTGGTCTTGCTGACATAGACCGAGAGGTTGTTGTCATGGCACCACTCAACTAGATTTTCAGTCTCTCCCCTTTACTATGATTCATTATCTCCTTTGGTTTGGCCAGTGACAATGATGTCATCAGCGCATTTAAGTATGGTATTGAAGCTGTGCATAACTACACAGTCACAAGAGTAAAGCGAGTAGAACAGGGGGCTAAGCACGCAGCTTTGTGGTACATCTCTGCTGATGGTGTTTGTGGAGGAGATGTTGTTGCCAATCCAAACTGACTGAGGTCTGCAAATTAGGAAACACAGGGATTCCATTGCACAAGGAGGTAGTGAGACTAAGGTCTTGTACCTTATTGATTAGTTTTGAGAGGATTATCGTGTCAAAAGCTGAGCTGTAGTCAGTGAAAAGCATCCTGATATATGCATTATCGCATTCCATATGGTCTAAGATTGAATGACGATCCAATGAAATGGCATCTGCTGTTGACCTGTTGTGATGTTAGACAAATTAGAGTGAATCCAAGTTGCTTCTCAGGCAGGGGCTGATATGGTTCATCACCAACCTCTCAAAACACTTCATCACTGAATGATAGACATGGAGGTGGTTATCACATTCTTCTTAGACACTGGGTTAATTGAAGCCTGCTTGAATCAAGTTGGTACCACAGACCACCATAGCGAGAGGTTAAAGATATCAGTGAACATTCCAGCCAATTAATCAGCACAGGTCTTTAGTACTCAGCCTGGTAACCTGTCTGGGCTGGACACATTCTATGGGCTCACCATGGTGAAAAATGCTTTCCCTTCGGCCTCACAGGGTCATCGAGGCCTTGGGACCTCATGAAGGTTCCTCTATGTTTTGATGGTCAATGCGCACGTAGAAGGCATTGAGCTCATCTGGGAGCAAAACCTTGTTGTCAACTTTGTGGCTTGGTTTCATTTTGTAGGAGATGATAGCATTCAAGCCCCACCACAGCTGGCAAGAATCCTTCAATGATTCAAATTTGATCCGGAATTGCCACTTCATCCATGTGATGGTTTTCCAGAGATTGTAACTGGACTTCTTTAATTTAACTTGGTCCCCAGTCTTGAGTGTCATTGATCTGTTTCGCAGGAAACAGATCCCCATATCTTTATCTGACAAAGTCATTTCCTTCCTCATGCTCTAAAAGGAGAAAGTAACAAATACCTGCATGTATCACCTAAAATTTGAGAACCAAAGAGAGATCGTGGGATGAGGAAAAAGTGGAAAGAACAGGAGGAGTTAAATTCATCATCTATCATCTTCCCCTGCTATTAGAAATAGCCTCACTGATGATTGTCTCTCTGGTGAGTAGTAAAGAATGTTGGAGTATTAGTTCCTTGAACTTATTTGCTGTCTTCTATTGCTATGCAATGGATTCCATTGCAAGAAAGTAGGAAATGCCTCAGTGAGTGATCTGCTGAAGTGACTTACTGTAGCTATCATAATAGTTGGTGGTCTGCACAGACTGTGAGTTTACTGTGTGAAGCCAGTAACAATATTGAGCACATCAGGTAAAATGTGTAATTCTGAAAAGGTTCCTACCTGTTGAAAATTTACAGATAAATGACAATGATGTTGTGAATTGAGCAGTGGATGAGATGAGTTGTGTATTTGGCAGAATGTGCCATTTGAACTCTTTCGCCATGGAGGCTGGTATCTTTATTAGCATCCTTCTTCAGAACAGTTACAGTCCTTTGAACACTAACTCTGAAATGGGAAGGGTCTTAATATAGATACAAATTGTTTCTCCATTTCTTGTACGAAGACTTCCAGCATACTGTCAGAAAACTTTAATACACTCTCCCATATTCTGGAAATGGTAGAAGTGTCAGAGCCCAGATTCTCTTTTGCTTTAGAGGTTCTGGCTGCCTTTACATAATGCTGTCTGCTTGAAATATCAGAAGTGCTGTTATAGACAGTGAGCATTTTGACTATCACTTAGAACAGCAGGGCTGTACAGATTTCATGTTTTATCTGCAACACCAATTACGAGTAAGGGTTAATTTTACAACATGGAGACACAAGTGTCTGATATTGAATCTGGCTCTGTGGCTCGTAAGGGGAGGGGGAGAATGGGAGTGCAATAGTGATAGCAGATTCCATAATTAGAGGAGCAGAGAGGAGATTCTGTGCATGTGAAACAGACACCCAGATGGTATGTTGCCTCCCAGGTGCCAGGTCAGGAACGTCTCGGATCAGGTACACAGCATTCTAAAGGAGGAGGGTGAATAGTCAGAAGTCATGGTATATATTAGTACCAACGACATAGGCAGGAAAATGGAGGAGCTCCTGAAAACAGGATATAGGGAGTTAGGTGGAGAGCTGAAATGCAGGACTCCAGGGTAGTAATCTCTGGACTGCTGCCTGGGCCATGCACCATTGAGGGTAAGAATAGGATGATCTGCTACATGTATGCATGGCTGAGGAATTGGTGCAGAGATTCAGACTTCTGGATTATTGGGATCTCTTCTGGGAAAAACATTTACTTAGTTACTGCCGGTTATGCCACTGGCAGTTAAGGCAGCAATGAAGGTCCTCCATCTCTGATGGTGTTCAGAGCTTCTTTCATCAAGTCAGCAGCTTCTTCTCGGTTTTCACTACTGTCAGTTACACAAATCTTGGGTGTAGACTCAGGACTACAGGCGCACTCAGATGAAGAAGGATTCTTCATTGCTACTTCCTCAACAATTTTGTTTAACCAGTAAACCCCCAAACCTGGAGGACAAGTGCACCATTCTTAGTCTGGCCTCCACCCTTTGACCCATCTGGAATGGGTGACGCTACCAAAAGCCAAAGCATAAAGCCCCGACTCCAGCCAACCTACTTCTCCGGGTCATTGAGGCACACAAGCCTCCAAACCGTGACAAGGTTGTGGTCCTCTTAGAGGTGGGGAAGGTATGACCTGTACAAAAGGGAACCTGAGTGGGATCAATATCCTTGTGGGCAGATTTGCTAGAGCTGTTGGGAAGGGCTTAAACTAATTTAGAAGGGTGTTGAGAGCTGGAGTAATAAGTCAGAGGTTGGTGTAGCTTGTATACAAGTAGATACAGTGTGCAGTGAGAATGTGAGGAACGACAAGCATATAAAAGGGCAAAATTACGGTCAGTGGGATCAGTTGAAGTGGAACATGGAAGCAAAATCAAAAAGGATGAAGAATATAGTACTGAAGTTATATTTGAATGCATGCAGTATACAGAACAAGGGTGATGAACATGTGGCACAGTTAAAGATTGACATGTATGGCATTGTGGACATCGCGGACTTGTAGCTGAAAGAACATTATCATTGGGAGCTTAACATCCAAGACTACACATTGCCTGAAAAAGACAGGTAGGTAGGCAAAGGGAGAGGGAGGAAGTGGTGATGGCTCCCTTGGTAAAAAATGAAATCAAATCCCCAGAAAGAGGTGACGTAGGATCAGAAGATGTAGAATCCTTGTGGGCAGAGTTAAGAAAATGCAAGGATAAAAAGACCCTGATAGGAGTTATATCTTGGCCTGCAAACTTTTGCCAGTACATGAGTTATAAATTACAATGGAAGATAGAAAGGGCATTTAAAAGGGGCAATATTACAACAGACATGGGGATTTCAATATGCAGGTAGATTGGGAAAATCAGGGTGTGGTGCGCGATCCCAAGTGTTGGAATTTGAAGAATGCACATGAGACGGCTTTTTAGAATAGTGTGTGGTTGAGCCTACTAGGGGAATTCTGGATTAGTTGTTGTGTAATGAACCAGAGTTAATTGGGGAGTTTAAGGTAAAGGAACCTTTATAGGAGACAGTGATCATAATATGATAGAATTCATCCTGCAGTTTGAGAGGGAGAAGCGAAAGTCAGATGTATCAGCATTGCAGTGGAATAAAGGAAATTACAGAGGCATGAGAGAAGAGGTGGCCAAAATTGATTGGAAGAGGACATTAACAGGGATAGCAACAGTGGCTGATGCTTCTGGGGGAAATTTGGAAGGCACGGGATAGATACATCCCAAAGATGAAAGGATGAATGTGAAATCTATAGGGAGGAATGCACAATCATGGCTGACAAGGTAAGTCAGAGACAGCATAAAACCAAAAGGGGGGCATATAATATAACAATGATTAGGGGAAAGTTAGAGGATTGGGAAGCTTTTAAAAACCAGCAGAAGGCAAATAAAAAAGCCATATGGAGAGAATGGTATGGAGGACTGGAAAATTTCAAATTGCACTGCATTCTTTAAGAAGACAGAAGGGCAGAAGAAAGGAAATTATGGGCCATTTAGACTGACTTCAGTGGTTGAGAAGAGTCCATTATTAAGATGAGTTTTCAGAGACACATGATAAAATAGATGAAAGTCAATATAGTTTCCTTGAGGAGACATCTTGCATGACAAATTTGTTGGGATTCTTTGAGGAACTATCAAGCAGAATAGACCAAGGAGAGTCAGTGGATGTTGTTCACTTTGATTTTCAGAAAGCCTTTGACAAGATGCCGCACATGAGATTGTTTAACATAATAAGAGCCCATGGTATTACAGGGAAGATATTAGCATGATTGAAGATTGGCTGACTTGCAGGAATGAAGAATGGGAATATAAAGGACCTTTTATAGTTGGCTGTTGGTAACTAGTGGTGCTTCACGGGGATTGGTGTTGGATCACTTCTTTTAACATTATAATCCAATGATTGTCTGACAGAATTGATGGCTTTGTTTTCAAGTTTGCAGACAATATGAAGTTAGAGGGGCAGGTAGTATTGAGGAATCAGGGAGTATGTAGAAGGAATTAGATTGAGAGAAGGGGCAAAGAAGAAGCAAATAGAACATAGTCTAAGGAATTGTTTGGTAGAAGGAATAAAGACATACTTTTTTTCTAAATGGGGAAAGAATTCAAAAATCAGTGGTGCATAAAGGGACTTTGGAGTCCTTGTGCAGGACTCTCAAATTTGCAGTTTGAGACCGTAGTTAGCAAAGTAAATGCAATGTTAGCATTCATTTCAAGAGGACTAGAATATAAAAGCAAAGATATAATGCTGAGGCATTGTTGAGACTGCGAGCAGTTTTGGGCCCCTTATCTCAGAAAAGATATGCTGGTATTGGAGAGGGGCTAAAGGGGTTTCACAACAATGATCTCAGGAACTAAAAGATTAACACATGACCAGCATTTGATGGCCCAGGCCTGTATTCACTGGAGCTAAGAAGAATGAAGAGGGGTTTTGAAAGGCCTAGATAGAGTTAATGTGGAGAGGATGTTCCCTAAAGTGGAGGAGACAGACAAGAGGGCACAGACTTAGAAGCAAAGGATGTCCGTTTTGAACAGAGATTAGGAAGAATTTCTTGAGCCAGAGTGTAGGACTCATTGCCAATGACAGCTGTGGAGGCCAAGTCATTGGGTATATTCAAAGCAGACTTTGATAGGTTCTTGATTAGTCAAGGCATCAAAGGTTACAGGGAGTAGCCAGGAGAATCATGTTGAGAGGGATAATAAATCAGCCATGATGGAATGGCAGAGCATTTTTGATGGGCTGAATGGCCTAATTCTGTTCCTATGTCTTATGGTCTGGTCTGGTGCAGTCTAAAGCTAACCTCTGAGTGAACTCAGTGTGTCAAGCTGCATGTGGGGAAGCAGAAGGATAGTCAATGTTTTAGGTTGAGACTCAGCATCAGGGGGAAGGGAGCCAGTATAACAGGTTGAGAAGGAAGGGCTGAGGCAGGGGCTGGTAGAGAATAGGTGGAGCAGGTGAGGAGGAAAATGAAATTAGATGGAATTGAGTCAGGAGAGTCTGGCTGATGGGTGACAGGTAGGGACAATTAAGGAAAGAAAAGAAAAAAAACTGAAGGGACGGATGGAAACAGGTGGGAGGAGAGGAGTGTGGAGATAGAGAGACCTTAGGAGATGTGGAAATAAGATACGGTAGATGCTGGAATTTCATAAATGAAAAAGGTGACTGGTAGAATCAGACAGACTCAGGGTGAGAGGGCAGATGGAAAAATTTGTGGGAGGGGGAAAGGCAGGGCACAGAAGAACCAGAAGATAGAGAGTGTGGGTGATAAACAGATGGCGACAAATGGAGGAGGAGAATGTAACTGAGTGATGGTGCGGTGGGGTGGGGGTGACATGTAGGTTATTTGGGGAAGAAAAGATGTACGGGACTGTCGATACCCAGAGGGTGAATATTTCAATGCTTATACCATTAATTTGTAGCCTACCCATGCAGAATATGAGGCACTTTACTTTGAGTTTGTTTTTCACTTAATTTCATACCATTATCTCCAGTTCAAGTTTTTAGAGATTAAAGACGGTAGCAGCACTGGTGAGGACCAAGAAGGTACAGGTGGTCAAGGGAGGTGGAGGAGCACTTACTGGACTGGTCAATATTCAGGGATTCACCTTTGAATCTGAATGAACACACCACAGTTGTCATCGACATCACTAAGAACTGAGCGGATGAGTGTGTACCTTCGAAAACATCCTGGTCATACCCAAACCAAAATCCATGGAAGAACCAAGAGATTTGTAGTCTGCTGAGGGCTAGATTTGTGGCATTCAAGGGTGCTGATTCAAGACCATTCAAGAAGTTCAGGCACGACCTAGGGAAGGCTATTTTAAGAACAAAAAACATTCTGATTGAAGTTATAGATGGAGTCAGATGCACATCAGCTCTGGGAGGAATTGCAGGCCATTATTTCCTACAAAGCAAAACCTAACATCATGAATGGCTGTGATGTTTTACTCCCAGATGAGCTTGATGTCTTTATGCACGCTTTGAAAGGGAGAATAAAACTACACTTGTGCAAATCCCTGCAGTATCAGGAGACTGTACGATCTCTGTTTTGGAGGCTGATGTCAAAACATCCCTCAAAAGTTTTCTGTTGGTGTACTCAAAAGGGTACTAAAAACCTGTGCTAACCAACTGACGGGAGCGTTCAAGGATATTTCCAGTTTCTCACTTCTGCAGTCAGAGGTTCCTACCTGCTTCAAAAGGGCGACAGTCATACCAGAGTCCAAGAAGAGAACGGTGAGCTGCCTCAATGACTCTCACCCTGCTACACTTACTTCTACTATGATGAAGTTCTTTGAGAGCTTGATTATGACCAGAAATAAACTTCTGTCTACAGAAGCACCTGGACCAGCTGCAATTTATTTGTCACCACAATAGGTCTACAGCAGATACAGCATCACTTAGCCTTGGATAACCAGGACAACAGCAATAACTATGTTAGGCTTCTGTTTATTGATTACAGCTCAGTGTTCAACACAATCATACCCTCAGTTCTAATCAACAAGCTCCAAAACCTGGGCCACTATTGATGCAACATCAATAACTCACTCTGAGACGTGAAGGCGAGATATCGGCTTTTTTTGACTGGAAGAAGGAACAAGCAGTGAGTCACCATCATACTACATCCTGGAGACTGAGGGGCCGGGCTCAGGCCTTGATCGCCTTTATACAGGGATCTGTGGGAGGAGCCACAGGAGCAGTCAGCACGGGGCGTGTCCAGACAGGTATATGTAGATCACCACAACTATCTCACCCTGCAACTGATTCCTTGACTTCCTTACCGGGACAGCACAGTCTGTATAATTCAGAAATAACATCTCCTCGCTTACAATCAACTCTGGCTTACCTCAAGGATGCGTGCTTAGCCCACTGCTCCACTCTTTCTACACCCACAGCTGTGTGGCAAGGCACAGTCCAAACACCCTCTATAAATTTGCCGATAACATGTCTATTGTTGGCAGAATTTCAGGTGGTGGTGAGAAGGAGTACAAGAGTGAGATAGGTCAGCTGGTTGAGTGGTGTCACAACAATAACCTTGCATTCAACATCAGTAAGATCACGGAGTTGATTGTGGACTTCAGGAAGGGGAAGTCAAGGAACACACACCAGTCCTCATCAAGGCATCAACAATGGAAAGGGTGAACAGTTTCAAATTCCTGAGCGTCAACATCTCTGAAGATCTATCCCGGGCCCAACATATGAATCCAAATACAAAGAAGGCATGGCAGCAGCTATATTTCATTGGGAGTTTGAGGAGACTTGGTATGTCCTCGTGCAAATTTCTACAGATGTATTATGGAGAGCATTCTAACTGGTTGCAGCACTAACTGGTATGGAGGTGCCACTGCACAGGATCATAAAAAGCTGCAGAAAGTTGTAAACTCTGCCAGCTCCATCATGGTCACTAGCCTCCCCAGCATCAAGAACACATTAAAAAAATGCCTCAAGAAGGCAGCATCTATCATTAAGGATCACCATCAACCAGGATATCACCTTTTATCATTGCTGCCAACAAGGAGGAGATAAAAGAGCCTGAAGACACACACTCAATGTTTCAGAAACAGCTTCTTCCTCTCCGCCATCAGATTTCTGAATGGACAATGAACCCATGAACACCACCTCACTATTCTATACACACACGCGCACATACAATTATCGTAATTTATAGATTTATTTATTATTATGTATTGCAATGTACTGCTGCCACAAAACAACAATTTTTGCAACATATACCAGTGATATTAAACCTGATTCTGATTCTTATTCTGCTAAAAAATAAGATTTGTTTCTACCATTAATATTTAGACCCCAGCTTGAGAATACTGTAGCCAAAATCAGAACCAGATTTATTGACTGATTTATGACATGAAATTTGTTGTTTTGTGGCAGAAATACATTTCAAAGACCATACAAATCACATAATTAATGAATAGTGCAAGAAAAGTAATAATGAGGGAGCACCCATAGATTGTTCTGACGTCTGATGGCAGAGGGGACAAAGCTGTTTTTGAATTGTTGAGTTCGGATCCTGCATGGTCTTGTGCTGAAAATCCTCAATGATAGTTGCTTCCTTCGTGAGGCATCCTGAAGATGTTCTCAGTGGTGAGGAGGGGTGTGCTCGTGAAGAAGCTGGCTGAATCTAAAACCATCTGGAACCTCTTGCAATCCAGTGTACTGGAGGCTCTGTACCGGGCTGTGATGCAACCAGTCAGAACTCTCTCCACTGCACAGCAACAGAAATCTGTAAGAGTCTTCGGTGATTAACCAAACCTCCTCAAGCTCATTATGAAGTAGAGCCACTGAACTGCCTTCTTCGTGATTGGACCTATCTGGACAGAAGATCAAAGGAGTTTGCACCCATGCCCACCCTTTCTAACTCCATAAGCTTTCAAATTTCTGCATCAAACATCCATTAACATATCAGGAAATCTGAAATCTGCCATTCCCCACCAATGCAGTCGTCATCAATGGCAGCAGTTAAAATGTGTGCTGGAAAGTTGTAGACTCTTTTTACATCAGATCCTTTCTTTCCATTTTGATCATGTTTGCAGCTGAAGAGAAATCATCTCAGCTGACTAATTAAGAAATTCTTAAAAAAATAACACTAGTTCTGTTGGTATGTTTAAAGCAGGGGTTGATAGCTTCTTGATTGGTAAGGGTGTCAAGGATTATGGGGAGAAGGCTGGAGAATAGCGTTGAAAAGTGATTATTAGCCTTGATCAATGCGGAGTAGACTCAATCGATGAAATAGCCAGATACTTCATCTTTGTATTAATTCATTAAACAGGAATTTCAGTTGTCAGTGGACAGTGGACTCTGCCATAAATTCTCATTGCTTTTGCATGTTAGAAAATACAGCAATTATTTGGAATACAATTCATGGCACTTTTTATCATTACTAATTGCAAATGAAGTATAGTAATAAACAGGTAACCCTAAGGATACACATAAACAATATTTAGGAAATCAAGTGGGTTATTGGTTAATTACTCTTCTTTAACAGCCCCTCTGGGTTAAGAGGGAATTGCTTCTATTACAGTTCTGAAGAGTAGAAGAAACCTCTGTATGAATTAATTTAATTTAAGGAAGTGATTGCACTTCAGCTGCCACTCAGATTAATTTGTGCCATTGAGCATATGATATCTTATCATGGCAGACCTTCCCAAATCAGCGAGCAACATAAATCTCATTTTATGAATAAAACAATACAGACCAGGAAGGAACGGGTGACTTTAAAAAAATGAGAGCCCATCACTATTGGATTAAACTACTACACCCATTGATTTTCCATTTTAGATTCATCAGTTTCCTCACTGGACAATTTTAAAGAAATTCCTTGACTGCAGCTGGGAATTAATTCTGTCAATTCTTTCATGGTTAATTATAGAAAATCAGTGAATCAGAATCAGGTTTAACATCTCCGGCATATGTCATGAAATTTGTTGTTATACAGCAACAGTACATTACAATACATAATATTAAAACAGTAAATTACAGCATGAGGTGTACATATGTTTTTAATAGTTACATTAAATAAGTAGTGCAAATAGAGGTAAGAAAGTAGTGAGGCGGTATTTATGGTTTCATTGTCCACTGAGAAATTGGATGGCTGAGGGAAAGAATCTATTCCTGAATCACTGAGTATCTGCCTTCAGGCTCATGAGCCTCCTCCCTGCTGGTAGCTATGACAAGAGGGTACGACCTGAGTGATGGGGGTCCTTAATAATAGATACCAGCTTTTTGAGGCAATCCTCCTTGAAGATGTTCTGGATGCTGGGGAGGCTCATTCCTATGATGGAGCTTACTGAGTTTACGACTTTCTGTAGCTTATTTCAATCCTGTGCAGTGCCAACCACCCCCCCCCCCACCCCAAGCTGTGTTACAATACTCACAGGGGATTTCAATATGCAGGTAGATTGCGAAAATCAGTTGGTTCTGGATCCCAACTGGGGGGTTGTCTAAAATGCCTACGAGATGTCTTTATAGAGCAGCTTATGGTTGAGCCCATTGGGCTATCAGCTATTCTGGACTGGGTGTTGTGCAATGAACCGGAATTGATTTGAGATCTTGCAGTAAAAGAACCCCTAGGAGCCAGTGATCATAATATAATAAAATTCACCCTGCAATTTGAGAAGGAGAAACTATAGACACATGTATCAATATTACAGTGGAGTAAAGGGAATCACAGAGTCATGAAAGAGGAGCTGACCAAATTTGATTGGAAAAGAACACTGGCAGGGATGGTGATAGAGCAGCAATGGCTGGAATTTCTGGGAACAATTTGGAAGGAGCAGGATGTATACATCCCAAAGAGGAAGAAGTATTCTAAAGGCAGGATGTAGCAAAAAGAGATTGAAAATGTCTTTGAACACATCCACCATTTGGTTGGCACAGGTTTTCCAAGCCCCAGCAGGTCCGCCATCTCCGTATCCACGTTGACAGGGAATAGCCAAGTCTCCATGAAACAAAAAACACAGCAGTTCCTGATGCCCCTGTGGTACAGCAAACTTGTTCTGAAGTCTGTGATTTTATTTACCAGAGATTGTACATTTCCCAGCAGAGTAATCAGTAGTGGAACTCAGAACCTTCTTAAATCAAATTTCTAATCCAGTGCAGCATCCACTGTCTTAAAAGGGAGCAGCACTTACAACTGGAAACTGCCATCTGAGATTCGAAAACTTTGAGTAGTAATAGATTTTTGTAAACCCATTAAAACAACGTTGCTTACTGTGTTTTACATGGCTATAGCAGTGGATTTCTGCTGTAATAGTCTAAAATGGGAATATTTAATGATTTCCATTGGAGCTGTTCACATGACTCACCTTCCTAATAATGGAAGGAATGCATAGGAATTGTCCTTAGCAAACAGCTGAGAATTTAAGTGATGATGGAAATAATTGAAGTAAATGAAAATCTACCTATTTTATGTTCTCCTGAAGTTCCGAATTGGTGAACATTTGCTGCAGTAATTAAGCTTCAACGTTTGTTATAGTCTGAGGAAAATTCTTGAAGCTTTTCTAAACAGCAAGAAGTTGTGAACATCTTCCTATCCTCTAATGTTATAAGTTATCAAGAAATAAAACACTGAATTACTGAGCCAATCAAATAGTCTGGTACAAGTCAAATTAGCATAAAAAATGTAGAGGTTGAATTCCTAGAACATAAATTTCTAATTTAGTATGTTAACAAACTGATCCAAGTACTTTAGATCTAACACAGCAACAATAAATGTTAATCATCTCATTTGAGAGGGATCCCAAGAAAACATAATATGGTAAAAGTCAATCCACCTTCCCAACTCACCACCTCCTCAAACAAATCTTTGATTTACCTGATAACTCAATCTTCTCAAGTCTCTCAGATAAAGAACTACAAAAGTGTGCAATATGCCTCCTCCAAGAAAAGTAGCTCCTTTTCATAGCAGTCTTAGCTGGTCAACATCTATCTTTAGACTATACCTTCTAGTTTGGGATTTCCAGCAGGGGAAACATCCTGACCAACATTTTCCCTGCCAAGTTCTTTACTCCAAATGGTAGGCACCTGTTATTCTCATCTGGCACCAAATTCATCCCAGGTATCAAGTCTGTCAGTTTACAGCCAGAAAGAAATCAGATGCATTTCCATGGATCTACATTTTGGAAAAACTTATACCTGAGGCAATGAAAATGTAGCGTTGGTGCTCTGATACTGTGTGTAGTTACTTTAAATAACCCCTGGTGAATATAATTGGATTGAAACTTAATTTTAGTATGTGGCTCAGAAACAGAGCTCTATTTGCAGTCACTGATATTCTCTATATTTGTGTTCACCAAGCTGAAAATACTCTGGTCTAGAAATCCATCAGTTCCCGATGTTCCATTGTCAAGATGATTTAGACACTCCCCTAACACCATCCCAAAATGATCTTTCAAAAAGTTCATTTGTACTCGTTCAATAATCGCACTCCTGGAATGCTGTTTTAGCAATATGAGCTTTGCCAGAGAACATGTGAAATTGGCAACATGCTGATGCACCATCAATAACTCACTCTGAGACGTAAGGCAAGATATCGGCTTTTATTGACTGGAAGAAGGAACAAGCAGTGAGTGACCACCATACTACATCCTGGAGACTGAGAGGCCGGGCTCAGGCCCCAATCGCCTTTATACAGGGATCTGTGGGAGGAGCCACAGGAGCAGTCAGCAGGGGGCATGTCCAGACAGGTATATCAGGTATATGTAGTTCACCACACATGCTTTCCTAACACTTTCAACTTCATAAAGCAACAAAGCTCACACAGAAACTCAATTGATAAGTCTGTAAAATAAAGGGGCAGAATTAGCCGCCTGGCCCATCAAGCCTGCTCCGCCATTTCAACATGGCTGATCCAATTTGCCTCTCAGCCCCAGTCTCCTGCCTTCTCCCCGTATCCCTTCATGCCCTGACCAATCAAGAATCTATCAACCTCTGTCTTAAATAGACATATACTTGGCCTCTGCAGCTGCCTGTGGCAAAGAATTCCACAGATTCACCATTCTCTGGCCCTCCTCATCTTCATTCTAAAAGGATGCCTCTCTATTCTGAGGCTGTGTCCTCTAGTCTCAGACTCTCTCACCATAGGAAACATCCTCTCCACATTTACTCTAACAAGGCCTTTTTCCATTCAATACTTTCAGTCAGGTCACCCCTCATTCTTCTGAATTCCAGTGAATACAGGCACAGAGGCATCAAACACTTTTCATATGATAAGCCATTCAATCCTGGAGTCATTTCTGTGAACTCCTTTTGAACCCTCTCCTGTTTCAGCGCATCCTTTCTAAGATAAGGGGTCCAAAACTGCTCACAGTGCCCCAAGTGAGGCTTCATCTGTGCTGTAGAAAGACTCAACATTACATCCTTGCTTTTATTTTCTGGTCCTTTTTAAATTGAATGCTAACATTACATTTGCCATCCTTGCCAAAAACTGCTCACCATGCTCAAGAACTTTGACCCAAGTGGGAATCACATTCCCCACTCCTCCCCACAACTCTACTCATTTCAGCAAGTTCCACCTCAAACATTAAGAGCACTAGAGGAAGAACCCTTTACACTCAGGCTTCACAAAATGGTTTCAATAGGTACGCTTAATGTCAGAGAAGTGTATGCCATCTGCATCCAGAAATTCTATTTCTTCGCAAACATCCATTAAAACAGAGTGCCCCAAAGAATGAATGACAGTTAAATGTTAGAACCACAAAGACCCCCCCCCTCAGCAACTCCCTCCCACACAGAAGCAGCAGCAAGACAACAATCCCCCCTCCTTCCCCACCAGCAAAAAAAGCATCAGCTCCCTCCACCGAGCACTCAAACGTGCAGCAAAGCATCAATGAAGACACAGACTTGCAGTACCTCAAAACCTAATCGTTCACCCGGTAATTCGACACATCAAGGGCTCTCTCTCTCTCACTAATAAGGGAAGAAAAGGTGTCCCCATCTCACAGTGAAAGGGGAGACATAACAAAACAACTCACAGATTTACAATGTTAAAGGTCTGTTGTGTCGCTTTTTCCAAGCTCCATACCCAAAGAACTCGGGTCTCTCGGCACACAGCCAACAGCCAGCTCACTGCTTTCGATCTTCCATGTACTCCCACGACACATCAGGTAGCAGCACTGTCCTCGAAACCGCCCACCTCCAGAGCCATGAAAGTCCGGCACCCTGAAGGTGCGCTAGTCTTCCAGGCCGTGTCCTTGGCATATCGAAAAGCAGCCGGTCATGAAGCCCTGAGAGTGTGTCCCATTCCTGCAAAGAACCGAAGTCAGCGTGTAACTCCAAGTCAGGGACTTCAAAAGAACCCCGAGAAGGAATAACAAGAGATATTAAAGATAGAAATGGAGCTGTTTCCGAAGATGCAAGCAAAGGAGTCGCCGTTGGGCACCGTCATCCTAAGTTCCGCGCCATCCACTCAGCACTTTCTACAGGTGCAGCATCAAAGCTGGCTACCCTTCCACAAGGTAGTATTCATTCTGTCTGTGACTCCCAGAAGACGCTAAGTATAAACTCATACAAGTGCCTCCACCGCTGTTAAGTTAAATTCAGGATCATCCAGATATTAGAGGAATCACAAGATCCTTCCAGGCTCTTTCTGCAAATATCTAACACACATGACGCCTTGCAACTCACTGGGGCGGAACACTAGTGCAGTGAGTCAGGCTGTTATCTCACAGCCTCAGAGACCCAGGTTAATTTCCCACCTCAGGTGCTGTGTGGGTGAAACTTGCACACTCTCCTTTTGACTCAGTGCTATCATTTCCTCTCACATTCCAAAGAGTCTGGGTTGATAGTTGTATATTGGCCCTCGTGTGTAGGTCAGTGGTAGAATCTGACGGTTGTTGATGGGAATGTAGGGAGAATTTATTAAAAGGGTATTAATGTGCAATTGCTGTAAATGGGTGGTCAGTGGTCAGTGATAATTCAGTGGACTGAATGGCCCGTTTTCATTTACATCTCTCTATGACCCGGTGCTGCATTTGTTTGAGTCCAAAGAGGCCTAACCAAAAAAATGGGGAACTTTTACTTTTGATAAACATAGTTTCTGCTTTCATTCCTGGAAGGGCCAGTTGGCAGCACTAATTTTATACTAAATATAATTTAGTAAGCTACCAAACAGCATGTCTTTTGGTTCTGGGAGGAAAACGGAGCATTGGGAAAAATCCCAGATGGTGACAGAGAGGAATTGCTAACTCCTCATAAAGAACCCTGAAGGTAAACCTTCAAGGAGAGTTTGCTGACATCTTCAACTGCTCCCTGCTTCAGTCTAAGATCCCCTTGTGTTTTAAGAAGGCGACGATAATCCCGGTGCCGAAGAAAAGCAAGGTGGCATGCCTGAATGACTATCGACCTGTGGCTCTGACATCAATTGCTATGAAGTGCTTCGAGTGATTGGTTACGGCACACATCAACCATAACCTATCAGTTAACCTCAACGCTTTGCAATTTGCCTACCAGAGCAACAGGTCAACGGCAGATGCCATCTCTCTGGCACTACATTCCTGATGAAGGGTCTCGGCCCAAAACGCTGGCTACTCTTTTCTCGCTGCCTGACCTGCTGAGTTCTTCCAGCGTTGTGTTCGTATTCTTTGATCCACAGCATCTGCAGTTATATTTTTGTGTTCCTCCTTAGAACACCTGGAGAATAAAGACACATACATAAGGCTCCTTTTCATTGACTACAGCTCTGCAAACTGATTCCTCAGCCCCAGAACCTGGGTCTTAGCACTCAGATCTGCAGCTGGATCTTCAACTTCCTCACAGACAGGACCCAGGCTGTAAAAATAGGGGACAAGCACTCCTCTACAATCACTCTGAGCACCAGTGCCCCACAAGGTTGTGTACTCAGCCCCCTGCTGTACTCACTGTACACCCATGATTGTGTAGCCAAGTTTCCATCGAACTCAATATATAAGTTTGCTGATGACACCACAATTGTAGACTGTATCTTGGGTAATGATGAGTCTGAGAACAGAGAGGAAATTAAGAACCTGGTGGCATGGTGTGAAGACAATAACCTATCCCTCAACATCAGCAAGACGAAGGAATTGGTTGTTGACTTCAGAAGGAGTAGCGGACCGCACAACCCCATCTACTCCGGTGGTGCACAGGTGGAACAGGTCAAAAGCTTTAAGTTCCTCGGGGTGAATATCACAAATGATCTCATTTGGCCTAACCAAGCAGAGTCCACTGCCAAGAAGGCCCACCAGCACCTTTACTTCCTGAGAAAGCTGAAGAAATTTGGCCTGTCCCCTAAAACACTCACTAATTTTTATAGATGCACCGTAGAAGGCATTCTTCTAGGGTGCATCACAACCTGGTATGGAAGTTGTCCTGTCCAAGACTAGAAGAAGCTGCAGAAGATGGTGAACATAGCTCAGCACATCACACAAACCAATCTTCCATCCTTGGACTCACTTTACACCGCACGCTGTTGGAGCAGTGCTGCCAGGATAATCAAGGACATGACCCACCCAGCCAACACACTTTTTGCCCCTCTTCCCTCCGGGAGAAGGTTCAGTAGCTTGAAGATTCGTACAGCCAGATTTGGGAACAGCTTCTTTCCAACTGTGATAAGACTGCTGAATGGATCCTGACCCGGATCTGGGCCGTACCTTCCTAATATCCGGACCTGACTTGCACTACCTTACTTTCCCTTTTCTATTTTCTAATTATAATTTATAATTTAAATTTTTATTAAATTTACTTCGATTTGTACTTCAGGGAGTGCAAAGCACAGAAGCGAATATCGCTGTGGTGATTTAAGCTCTAGTATCAATTGTTTGGTGACAATAAAGTAAAGTAAAGGTAAGTACTGACTCCAGGCTGTTGGAGCTAAGAGGCAGCAGCTCCAAGTGCTATGGCATTCTGTCACTATTTACAGTATATGGTACACCACTTTAATAGCTTCTTACTGAGGGAAGGGCCATTGTTTTGGTTTGCCTTTTGTTATTTTTTTACCTGTTCCTTACTATTTCTGATCCTTTCATGATGGAACCAATTCTCCTTTTGCAAGATTTTGTCCTACTGGGCTTTTAGAGTAAACTTGTTGACTCCCCCGGAGATGTGTAGTTTGGGATATTTGGATTAGTCCACCTGAGATTTTCTTCGCATATTGTGTAACATATCCTTCGTGACTGCCAGATAGATGTACCTGAACTTTAGAGTAACACAGTTTTGGAGCAATCATTATGACAAAATGATGAATTATTCAGTAATGTCAATACAGTATTGAAGGAATACTGTACAAGGACGGGAAGACCAGAAGGGGTCTGTCCTGGAGTTAGAGGCCTGTCCTAGGGATGAAGGCCTGTGTGTGTGTGTGAGATGGTGGGAGGGTTAGAAAGGGGCTTGTTTTTGCTGATGCTGTCTTGTTTTGTTCTGTTGTTGTTGTTGCTGCTTGTATCAATGTGTGTTGTGTTGTTGAAGAGCTGAACATTGTGAGTATGCTGTGTTGGTGCCAGGATGTGTAGCGACACTTGCTGGCTGCCCCAAATGCATTGGTTGTTAATACACGTGACACATTTCATTCTTTATTTTGATGTACATTTGATAAATAGATCTGAATCTGAATCTGGTATAAACTATCACCAGAAATTAACTTTAGACGTTGGACTACTGTTTGGAAGCCTTGGATAACAGAGCAATGTTGGGGCACTGGAACTTCTAATATACACAGAGTCCTTCTAATGATTGTCATTAATTACTAATGAATTCATATGAAATTAAATTTCATCTGTGTGGTGCTTGATTTTGAGGAGCTGTACAGGCAACTATCCTTCCAAATGTAGTTTTGAACTCAATCATTTTAGTATCACTTTTAGATAAATGTTTGTGCACCCTGAGGCTATTAGCTAAACGTGGCTCTCTATTCTTTATTAAATCTGCAATGGCCTTCCTGGTGATTGTGTTGAGGGCACACTGGACCACAGAGTAGTTTATGAGCATAAAATACTTACATTTATAGACTACATTTCATAACCTTAGTCTGCCTCGAAGTATTCAAAGCTAATCAAGTGTTTTGGAAATTGTAGTCAATGATATGGTATGGGATCAATTGCAAAATTCCCTACCATTTTAGCATTAACTTAAATAATTTTCCAAATTTACAAAGAAGCTAACATCTCCCCTTTAAAACCTTTCCATTTTTATTTACATTTCTCACGCAAAGATGCAACAAATGAATTGAATAAAATGCAAAACGTTGATGTCAGTGCTTGAAATATATCTTTATTTTGTAGTTGACCCTATGTTATTTTGATGTCCGTTGTTGAAAATGAAGAATTTTTATAATGTAGGGTGTCCTTCTTGGAGCATTTCTAGGTGTGACAGATGAGTACATTGGTAAACTACGTCTGCTCACCCTTTGAATGTATGGTGTACCAAGTATTATATGTCTCAGCTCAAAGTTCATCAAAAAGTTATTACTTTGATTAATAACAATATGCAGTTTCTGTGTACTGCAGCTTTACAATGTGCCTCTTATGACCGAACAAGTTGTAGAGAGTATTTGAGATTCCCAATTTCAGATGACTTGCTCTTCTTTCAGCTTGTGTTAGCACTGTCATTCCTCTCTTCCTTAATACTTCTTGTTGGAACAGAAACTGCAAATGAAGCATCATCCAGCATTCACTAAATTGACAACACATTGCTGAGACTAAAGAGCTTCCCTGTCCATTTCATGGCTATATTTCTCCACCCTACTACAGATATTCTCTTTGTTCTACCTTGCCCTCTCCCATCTCCTCTGCTACTTCGTTTTTTTTCTCTCTTACTCTGTTCTGATGAAGAGACTTTCCTTCCTAAGATGCTGCCTGACTTGCTGAGTCTTTCCTGCATGTTTTAGTTTCATTAACCTAACTCAATCCATTGCACCTTAAACTATACAGGCTCAACCTTCAATATTCCAGAGAACTTAATATAGGAGTAGGAGAAAGCCATCCAGCCCCTTTAGGTTAACCCTCTTCGGTAAGATCATAGCTGATCCCTTATCTCCATATCCTTCCATTAGAATCAAAAAGTCTATTATTCGAAACCTTAACTTAACAGCCATGCATTCATATCTTCACATGAGGTAGAGGAATTACAAAGGTTCTTGGTGAAGAAATCATTCTTCGTCTTAGTACTAACTGTCCAACTCTTATCCTGGCATTATGTCTCCCAGTTTATGACTTTCCAGTTGGAAGAAACATCCTTTCAGTATCTACTCTCTCTAGCCCTCTTAAAACAGCTGTGCTACAAAGAAGTGAACTCTAATTCTAATGAGTTCTATCTAGTATTGGTGTATCACTTTTAGTCTCCTTGAAAACAACCGTCATCACAAAAATAAATTGGACTAATCTTTGTTGTGCTGTCTCTATTCTCTTTCATTTTCATTAATTTTATTTCTAATTTCATTGATTCTGTTTTATTTATTTGTTCTGCTGTAAATACCTGCAAGAAAGCGAATCTCAGGGTAGTATATGACGGCATGCTGTGTACATATGTCCATAATAAATTCACTTTGAACCTTGAACACTAAATGAATTATATCCTCAGGTACAGCAACAGACACAACACTCTAGAGATGTTCTCATCAAAGTCCTCTACAATTTTATTGAGATTTCTATCGCTTGTTCTCCAACTCCTTCATCATATTGGCTATTTACTTACCTAGTTGCTTGCTGCGCCTTCATTGTTATTTCCTGTATTTTATGTAAAAGGACATTGAAATTCTGCTCAGTCTAAATCAAATATTTTTCACTATTTGGAAACTTATTCCTGCAAAGTCTTTTGAACCTACTTTGTGTACTGAAATCTCCCTCTTGTTCTTTGCCTTTGATTTTCTTATCTTTGCCTTAGATTTGTCAAATATTTATTATTGTTCTCTAAATAATTTTGCCTAATCACATTTTAATTTACAAATGCCCCTTTACCACTTACAAATTAAACGTATCCACCATGCTCCTGGCAATTGATAACAGATACGTTCAGTTGCAGTGTCCTGTTTTCCCTTTCCTTCCTTTCTTGAAAAGCTGTGTGACATTTGTGGACTGTCAAAGCACTGAGACCTTTTTTCAAATTCCAACAAATTTTTGAAAGCTTACACCTCTGCACCCACGAGGAAATCTGCAGATGCTGGAAATTCAAACAACAGCACACACAACATGCTGGTGGAACACATGCACCCACTGATTTAGAATCTTATGCATAGGTCACCATATCCATGCGTTGCCCTTAAAGCCACAGGGAAAGGCAAAAATTGTTAACTTGTGCGTAACCCACTGTGGATTCTAAGCTTGACTGCTCTAGCATCTGTACTGTAAATGCCTGGCTTTCTACTTCAAAGCAGACTTATTTTAACACAAAAGTTGTAACTACATGAAAGATGTGGTATATTAGTTAAATAGCTGCAAGTCCTGCAGAAATTCTGGGAGGTTAGATTATGAGCTGCTGGAGCACAGTTCAAGGAATCTGCTAAGCATCTTTGCACCTCAAAACTTTTGACATTATGCTTATATTTGTGTTTTCTAACGTATGCTACCAGGGAGAAAATTGACATTCAAGAGATTTATTCCAGCAAAGTAAATTTATCTAGTCAAAGTAAGTTGTTCTCTGCTTGTTCCATAAGTTAGCACAGCTGAGTGAATTTATACGTAGAGGCCAAAGGCTGTTCAGGAGTAATTTATCTGATGCCAAACAATCTATCATGGCTATATAATGTGGGGCAGCACGGAAGTGTATTGGTTAGCATAACACTATTACAGCGCCTGTAATATGGGTTCAATTCTACCGCTGTCTCTAAGGAATTTGTACCTTCTCCCTGTGACCACGTGGGTTTCCTCCAGGTTCTCTGGTTTCCTCCCACATTCCAAAGATGTATGGGTGAGTAGGGTAATTGGTCATATAGGTGTAATTGGGTGGTGAAGGCTTATTGGCCTGGAAGGGCCTGTTAACCGTTCTGTATTTCCTAAACTGAATTAAAATGTTTTAGAATTAAACTGGTATGTTTAGTCAACAGAAACTTCACATCACTTTCACCCCATGAAGTTTTATTTAAGGGCTTTAGAACTGAGATGAAGAAGAATTTGTAACTGGGTATATTTAAATCAGAGGATTCTTGATTAGTAAGGGCAGCAAATGTTATGGGGGAAAAGCAGAAGTAGAGGGTTGAGAAGGAAAATAAAATCAGTAATGATCAAATGGCAGAGCTGATTCAATGGACTGAATGGCCTAATTCTGCTCCTCTATCTTAAGAACTTTTATATTTAAAAATTTATGCACGATGCATAAATTGAAGTTGCTACTTGAACAGATTCTTTTCTGATTTCTAAGTTTCTGTTCAGTTACTTTGACTGTAGGTAACAGAATCCTTTCAGAAGTAATGATGCTGGATTATTTTTTAATGATAACAGGAGATGTACAAACAATAGGAGTCTACAGCTCTGTTGAGAAACATGTTTTATTGTACCAGGAGATCATATTTCTAAGGTGTCGGTTCTAATCGAGCTGTCTTTTTTCTAGCTTCTGAAAGATTTCCCTGATGAACTGCGAGCAGACATTGCCATGCATCTGAACAAAGAAATCCTTCAGCTGCCTATATTTGAATCAGCGAGCCGTGGGTGCCTGCGATCACTCTCCCTGAGCATTAAAACCTCTTTCTGTGCCCCTGGGGAGTACCTCATCCGCCAGGGTGATGCCCTGCAGGCCATCTACTTTGTCTGTTCTGGTTCCATGGAAGTCCTGAAGGACAACACCGTCCTGGCCATTCTAGGTAAGTAACCAGCTTTGGCTTCTCAGTTAGTTATTGATTGTTTGGACATTTTCAGACATAATGCCAAAAGGGTTTCTGATAATTAGAAATTACTCTTGTACTGCTTACTATTCAATGTGCCTGAGTTTTGTTTTGTAATTTATTTTTTTATTGAAGTTCATCATCAAACAAACAATTCCATAAGATGTATTTCAGATATTGTACACATATATCATGTAGTCATATTTGCCACAAATCTCCATGTAATATTTATCTGAGGTATACACTTATAGAAAAGAGAGAAAAGAAAGAACAAGCAAAAGGAGAAAACTATTACAGCCAATAAACTGCATCGGCCATATATTCACCAAAAAGAATTCCAATCAGCACAGAACACCATCACAAGGATTTATAGGATAAATATTCTTCAATGGTGATGGTATCATATTTGGAATAATCCCAGCTTTCATCACCTGTAATAATAGACAGGACTTTAGTTCAAGTTTTGCATGTAAATCTGTTCTTGACTAAATTATATAAAATACTTTTATTGCATTTAAATCCTGTAAACCTGGGAAGAACGTTGTATATCAGTCTTGGTGGTTGGATGAAAACACAGTGGCTTTGAAACCATTCCCCCTCAGCTGAGGTACTTAAAAACAAAGGTCTGCTCAGAGTTCAGCTGTGAAATGTAGTGGAGTCGTACAGGCCTGAAGGTTTTATATTCTACCTTAAGTTCATATTCTGATTCAGAATCACAGCGAAGTGGCATGTGCAAATGATTTGGAGCAAAATAAATATGGTTAGCCAACACAATGGAGTATTTCAGACCACATGAAAAGTCACAGCGATTTACAGTATGTCAGAATGTTGATGGGAACTATGTGACATGTTTGTTATGAAAATCTAATAAATGAGTTGAATGTGAAAAGGCATTTTCTTCTCGATCTTACACATTCCATCATTGTATCATGGTCACTTAATTTACACCTCTTTCTAGTACATTACTTTTTATTCTTTAATATATAAATATCTCAGCCCTAAATCTCGGGAGAAAGATAAGAAATTAAGAGAAAAGACAAACATTGGCCACATCAGAAAAAAAATATACATGAGAGGGCAGCACCAGCAGAAGAGGCCGGTCCCCAGCCGAGTGCAGACACCACACTGTAGCACCTCAGCGTCAAGCCCAAGGCTTGAGGCCTAGTCCTCGCTACAACTGAGGCTACACAGCTCCCATGTCGAATGTCCCTCCACCAGACAAGGGTAACAGGCCTGTGGCAACTTACATTATCTCTGTCCAACAGAGTCTTGCGATCACAAGTACAAACTCCCACAGTAACACTGCACCACTTTTTTTTTCCTTTTTTTTTACAATAGATATAACACAGCTCTTCTTCAAAACAGTTACTTAGCTCTGTGCCTAATCCATCATTCAGTGGCTCAACTCCATATAGCCTAGACTTTCTCAAGTTCCATACCATCTTGCAACATTAACAAAATGTATTTTGCATCCATGTGAAAAGTATGAGGAAAAATATCCAAGTGAAAATAAGCCCTCTATGGCATAGAGTTTCCGTTTAACATCTAAACTGATAGGCAGCCTCCATCCTTTCTATCCAGCCTGGGTTTTTGTACTCAAGTCCATAGTAAGAACTACTACCCTAGGAACTATGTCCTTGTCCAACATTAGATTCTGTTTCACTATAAAAACAGGATTCGCGACTCTCAAAATAAACGAAGTTTCAAAGACTACCCACGCTAATGATGTTCATCTCAAAACATCATGAAGACTAATAAATTAACTAATGGGTAAACAACCTTTTGCAACAAACAGTGACAAATACACGGAGTGTGAACTGAACAGCATCATGGAGCGGTCCAGGGTTGAATGACGATCAGATTGACTTTCACAAGGGTGGGTATCATGGCTTCAGCCCAACTGGGAGTAGTTTTGCTGGGACGATCCAGTAAAACTTTGCCTGGTTACCTTTAAATCCCTCCCCATGGAGCTCATAGGCCCCGCCTGAGGCTCCCTGCAGCCCCGCCTCTCGATTTGCCTCTTCCCTGCCACTCGGTGGGTCTCACCTGGCCTGGCGCAGCGTTTGAAGCCGGGCCGGAACCAGGCTGTGTGGGCATTCTCGGGTTGCAGGGAGAGGAATCAGACCGTGCAGTTCCACGCGGGCCCGGGGCGCTGGTACTTACCACCTTCAAACGGCCAACGGTGGCTCCGACGCAGCCAGATCCTCGCACACAGTTCGGCGCATCTGAGGGGGACTTGACTGCCTCTAGGCGGGAGCACCGCCAGGTCCTGATACCCGCCGTATTACCACCAGCTGTTGATGGAGGTGGTGGGGGTTGATCCCAAGCGCCTGCCCGGGTCACCACCGTCAACTGCTTGGTCCTGTCGCTCGCGAGGTCATTGACCGCACTGCACCACTTTTTATGCTTCTGAGAAGCCAACAGCACAGTCCCAAACCGGCTCCTCCAGTATCCCAACAGGCTCCTCCGATATCCTGACCAGCTCATTCAACACCTCAGCCGGCAACTTTTCTACCATCCTGACCTTGGCTGGTCCCTTCGACACCTCGGCCAGCTCATTCTCTACCATCCCAGCCTCGGCAGGCCCCAATTCAACTACTCTGATCAACGAGCAGCTCACTGATGTTCCTGTTTGCTCACTGATGCTCCTGTTTGCCTACCAAGAGCACAGTGGAGTCGACGGCACTGTCATCTACCTGCTGAACAGAGCCTACTCATGTTTGGATAAGTTGGGCAGCACTGCGAGGATCGTGTTTTCTCAAGTATCTTCAGTACCGTACAGCCCTCATTGCTGGGGAAAAGCTCCACTCAATGCAGGTTGGCACTGTCATTGTATCCTGGATAATGGACCACCTGACTGGCAGACTATAGTGTGTGTGGCTTCAGAGCTGTGTGTCAGACATGGCTATAAGCAGCACTGGGGTCCCTCAGGGGACTGTATTGGCTCCCTCCCTGTTTACCCTGTATACATCGGACTTTAGATACAAGACTGAGCCATGTTACCTGCAGAAATTCTCTGATGACTCAGCAATAATTGGGGGTATAAAGGGAGGATGGGAGAATGAATACAGGGCCCTGGTGGAGGACATTGTCAACTGGTGCAAGCTGAATCACCTGCAGCTCAACGTCAGTAAGCCAAAGGAGATGGTGATGGACTTTAGGAAGACTAAGCCTGCACTGCTCCCTGTTACTGTTGATGGTGAGGATGTGGATGTGATGAGGATCTACAAGTACCTGGGGGTGCACCTGGATGACATACTTGAGTGGAGCACCAACACAAAGGCTATGTACAAGAAGGGCCAGAGTCACCTCTACTTCCTGAGGAGACTGAGATCCTTTGGAGTGTGCAAAACTCTATGTTTGCAGTCCTTTGGAGTACGTTCTGGGACCCCTACTCTTTGTGATTTTTATGAATGACCTGGATGAGGAAGTGGAGGGATGGGTTAGTTAATTTGCTGATGACACAAAGGTTGGAGGTGTTGTGGATAGTGTGGAGGGCTGTCAAAGGTTACAGTGGGACATTGATAGGATGCAAAATTGGACTGAGAAGTGGCAGATGGAGTTCAACCCAGATAAGTTAAGGTGGTTGATTTTGGTAGGTCAAATACGATGGTAGAATATAACATTAGTGGCAAGACTCTTGGCAGTGTGGAGGATCAGAAGAATCTTGGGATCCAAGTCCATCGGACACTCAAAGCTGCTACACAGGTTGACTCTGTGATTAAGAAAGCATATGGTGCATTGGCCTTCATCAATCATAGGATTGAGTTTAGGGGCCAAGAAGTAATGTTGCAGTTACAGTTTATAGGACCCTGATCAGACCCCATTCGGAGTATAATGCTCAATTCTGGCCGCCCCACTACAGGAAGGATGTGCAGAGGAGATTTACAAGGATGTTGCCTGGATTGGGGAGAATGCCTTCTGGGATTAGGTTGAGTGAACTTGGCCTTTTCTCCTGGAGCAACAGAGCATGAGAGGTGATCTGATAGAGGTGTACAAGATAATGAGAGGCATTGATTGTGTGGATAGTCAGAGGATTTTTCCCAGGGCTGAAATGGCTAGCACGAGAGGGCGTAGTTTTAAGGTGCTTGGAAGTAGGTACAGAGGAGATGTCAGGAGTAAGTTTTTTAAAGCAGAGAGAAGTGAGTGCTTGGAATGGGCTGCTGGTGGCAGTGGTGGAGGTGAAAACGATAGGGTCTTTTAAGAGACTCCTGGATGGATACATGGAGCTTAGAATAACAGAGGGCTATGGGTAAGCCTAGGTAGTTCTAAGGTAAGGACATGTTTGGCACACCACTGGTCACCAACCTCTGTGTAGAATATAACCCAACTACAACCACTCCTTGCCTTCTGTGGACAAGCCAGTTCTGGATCCACAAAGCAATGTCCCCTGGGATCCCATGCCTCCTTACTTTCTCAATGTGCTTTGCATAAGGTACCTTGTCAAATGCCTAGCTAAAATCCATATACACTACATCTACTGCTCTACTTTCATCAATTTGTTTAGTCACAGCCTCAAAAAATTCAATCAGGCTCATAAGGCATGGCCTGTCTTTGACAAAGCCATGCTGACTATTCCTAATCATATTATGCCGCTCCAGAGGTTCATAAATCCTGCCTCTCAGGATCTTCTCCATCAACTTACCAACCACTGAAGTAAGACTCACTGGTCTATAATTTCCTGGGCTATCTTTACTCCCTTGCTAGAATAATGGAACAACAACCACAATCCTACAATCCTCCAGAACCTCTCCCGCCCCCATTGCTGATGCAAAGATCATCGTCAGAGGCTCAGCAATCTCGTCCCTCATCTCCCACATTAGCCTGGGGTACATCTCATCCAGTCCTGGTGTCTAATCCAACTTGGTGCTTTCCCAAAGCTCCAGCACATCCTCTTTCTTAATATCTACATGCTCAAGCATTTCAGTCTGCTGCAAGTCATCACTACAATCGCCAAGATCCTTTTCTGTCGTGAATACTGAAGCAAAGTACTCTTTAAGTACCTCTGCTATCTCCTGCAGTTCCATACACACTTTTCCACTGCCACACTCGATTAGTCCTATTCTCTCAGGTTTTATCCTCTTGCTCTTCAAGTACGTTCTTGAAGTACAACTGTGTTTGGATCATTAAAAAAATATATAAAGAGAAAAGCACTTTTAGTTAGCCTCCGAGAGTCGGCCGTGTTTGCACATGCTACCATCTTACTGGAAGAGCAAGTGAATGTTTGTGAATGAGATGAAAACGACTGCGGGATAACAGAGATAGTCTGGTCATTTGGGCAGAAAATGGGATTTAATCCAGGAAAATATGAAGAAGTGTATTTGAGGATGTACAAGGAATGGGGCTCAGAGAGAAGCTACTGTGTCATGTGGAAATGTAAAGGAACCTAAGAGTGCATATGCATAGGTCCTTGAAGACAGCAAGACAGGATCAATACAGTGGTTCAAAGATCCTGCAGGATGCTTCCCTTCATTAACTGAGGCATAAAGCATAAGATCTGAGAGGTTATTTTAGAACACGATGCCAGTACAAAGTTCAAAGTAAATTTATTATCAAAGTACATATATGTCACTATATACAACCTATATGTCACTAAGATTCATTTTCTTGTGGGCATTCACAAAGAACACAATAGAATCAGTGAAAGACAGCACCCAGCTGGATGGACAAACATCCATTGTGCAAAAGACACCAAACTGTGCAAGTACAAGAAGAAAGAAAATAAATAATACTAATAAAATAATAAGCAATAAATGTGGAAAACATGAAATGAAGAATCCTTGATAGTGAGTTCATAGGTTGTGGGAACAGTTCAGTGATGGAGTGAGTGATGTTGAGTGATGCTATCCCCTCTGGTTCAAGACCCTGATGGTTGAGGGGTAATAACTCTTCCTGAACCTTGTGGTTTGGGTCCTGGGGCTCCAGTACCTTCTTCCTGATGGCAGCACTGAGAAAGTGCAAGGCCTGGGTGTTGGGTGTCCTTGATAATGGATGCTGCTTCCCTGCAATGGTGCTCCATCTAGGTGTGCTCAATTGTGAGGGATGGCTTGGACTGGGCCTGCTTGAGGACTGCCTTAGGTCCTGGCCACTGGTGACAAGGCAATTGTTTCAGCTCCTTTACAAAGATGATCTCTTGTGCAAAGTGAAAGCTATCTTGGTACTTCCTCTTCAGACCCACTTGTCAATCGACTTGCCTCACCTGTGTCTTTTATGCCTCATCACAGACTAAGCTGTATGCACAATCTTGTGCTGAAACTGATGGATCTTTCATAGTTTGACTTGCTGCTTTCTCACTCTCTTGAACACTTGGCACCCTCCCGACTTTCAGAACTTTGCTTTCTAAAGAGTTTTGTGAAATTGTGATTAGAGTCTCTTCACCAGTCGGTGCGAATTATGTCTGGTAATCCTACAATCCCATTTACACCTTCCTCAATGAAAAATGGGTGAAAGTACTTATTGTGTACCTGCTATTCCTTCCCTTCCATATTATGTGAACTTTTCATTTGTATCCTTTTTTTTTCTTTCCACTTCTATTTCTGGAAGACCTGATGACATCAGTGCATTTATTGGATGAGTTGCAAGGTGACCTCAATAACAATGATACAAGGCAACAAGAAAGGGAAGAGAGAGCCATATTCTCTCCCATGCAATCTAATATTTCATTGTCCATTCTGTTGTCATTGTTAATCCATAGACAGTAAATGTGTCCTGCGTCAAGAGTAGCAACTAATAATGCAGATATCTAATTAGCTTAGTGGCTGCTAAACCAGTCAAT